>NC_073272.2:3164000-3473750 GCF_029289425.2 Pan paniscus
GCCTGTAATCCCAGCACTTTGGGAGGCCGAGGCGGGCGGATCACCTGAGGTCAGGAGTTTGAGACGAGCCTGGCCAACATGGTGAAACCCTGTCTCTGCTAAAATACAAAAAAAAAATTAGCTGGTCGTGGTGGCGGGCGCCTGTAATCCCAGCTACTGGGGAGGCTGAGGCAGGAGAATTGCTTGAATCCAGGCAGTGGAGGTTGCAGTGAGCCGAGATCGTGCCACTGCACTCCGGCTTGGGTGACAGAGCCAGACTCTGTCTCAAAACAACAAAAACAAAAACAAGAAATCACCGATCCATTTGAAAGTCAGCAAATATTTTGTCATTGACTAAATGTAGACCCTAGAGAGTGATCCCCATACACCACACTACAACTTAAGACTGATTCTGTTTCTTAATCATCCTTTGGAGGTCATCACGTTTTTGAACTCTTGTAATAACAGGGGACTTGAACGCATTTCAGACAGCAAACCTCGTCCTGTGTTATCTTATGCTCTGGGAGGAATTAAAAGACAAGGAAGTAAGGAAGAAAGAAAGGAAGGAAGGGAGGGAGGAAGGAAGGGAGGGAGGGAAGGAGGGAGGGAGGGAGGGAGGAAAGGAGAAGAGGAGAGAAGAGAAGAGAGGAGACGATCTCTAAACCTAAATTGGTAGAAAGCTTCACAAGTCTGAATACTTAAAAAGTTAAATTAAGTAGCTAAAGATGTTTTTGAAAAGCATCTGAGCAAACAACAAAATGATTCTGAAAAATATTTGGTAATGTAATAATGACAATGGGTTATTTCTTCTATCCGTGATCTCCTACAATATATTTTAAGCCAGATCACGTTTTTCCTTTGATGAAAACTCCACAGAGTTTTCATCTTGATGAAAATAAAATCCAAATTCCTAATAAGGCCGTACATGATGTGGGCACCTATTACCTCTCTGACATTAATACTTATTCTTCTCATGAATCAATCACTCTGCTTCTATCACACTCCCCAATCTGTGACTCTTGTAACTCACCATGCATGTGATTCCTCTAACCTGCCATCCATATCAGGGTCTTTGCACACTTCTGCTGGAAGGTTCTTCTCTAAAATATCCACTATGTATCCTCATTTTCTTTTCTTTTCTTTTTCTTTCCTTCTTTCTTTTCTTTTCTTTTCTTTTCTTTTTTTTTTTTTTGAGATGGAGCCTTGCTTTGTCGCCTAGGCTGGAGTTCAGTGGTGCATTCTCGGCTCTCTGCAACCTCCGCCTCCTGGTTTCAAGCAATTCTCCTGCCTCAGCCTCCTGAGTAGCTGAGATTACAGGCGCCTGCTACCACGCCTGGCTAATGTTTGTATTTTTAGTACAGATGGGGTTTCATTGGTTGGCCAGGCTGGTCTTGAACTCCTGACCTCGTGATCCGCCTGCCTTCGCCTCCCAAAGTGCTGAGATTACAATCGTGAGCCACCACGCCCGGCCTGTGTATCCGAATTTTCTTAAGGTCACTAGTCAGAAGTCACTTTATTGGAAAGGCTATCCTCCATTTAATGGTGAAGACGTTAAATGGTACTTGTACTTCTTTCCCAAAAAATGACACTTTTATCAGTTATTTTACTACAGTACCTGGAACACGTAAACTTTCAAGAAATATTTGGTGAATGAATGCATGTTAATCTGAATTTAGTATTGCAGTCTTCATTACTAGAAAGCATTTACATGTTTTAACTGTCAGGGAGCAACGCTGGTAAGTGATTAATTCCCTATCAATAAAATGGATAGAGTACTATTCATGCTACATGTTCTCACAGTTGTGGCAAGGGTTATTAAATTGCCAACTGTAGTACTAAACTTATATTAATGTTGTACTCATTAGTATTACTCTTGTTATGTTCAGAGGAAATATGGAATAAAAGTAAGATCATGGGCCTGGTTCAAATCTGAAATTCTGCTACGTCCTAGTTGGGTGATCTAGGTCAAGTTTCTTAACTCCTCTGAGTCTTAGATTCTTCGTATGAAAAATGGAAAAAATGCTAGCACCTACTTCTCAGGATTGTTTTGAAAAACAAATTAATTAATATATTTAAGCTTTTAGCACAGAGCCTAGTACATACTGTGTGTGCAGTAATTACAAACTATTACTAGTGAGTATAATAGGATGTGAAAATTCATGACATCAAACAACTAGAACCGAGATTTATACACACACACACACACACACACACACACAGACATATGTATACACACACACACACACACACAGACATATGTATACACACACACACACACACACACATAATTGTTTTTGCAACAGAGTCTAGCTCTGTCGCCCAGGCTGGAGTGCAGTGGCGTGATCTCGGCTCACTGCAACCTCTGTCTCCCGGGTTCAAGCAATTCTTCTGCCTCAGCCTCCTGAGCAGCTGGGACTACAGGCGCGTGCCACCATGACTAGTTAATTTTTGTATTTTTAGTAGAGATGGGGTTTCACCATGTTGGCCAGGCTGGTCTCGAACTCCTGACCTCAGGCGATCTGCCCACCTCAGCCTCCCAAAGTGCTGGGATTACAGGCGTGAGCCACCGTGCCTGGCCTGCAGTAGGATTTTAGAGAGATGTGTTTGTGAGAGAGATTTGTGCCCAAAGGGTTTTATTTTAAATTTTTAAAATATTTATAAAATAGAGACAAGATCTTACTATGTGGCCCAGGCTGGTCTCGAACTGCTGAGCTCAAGTGATCCTCTCTCTTTGGCCTCCCACAGGCGTGACTCACCACAGCCGATCCACTCAAAGCATTTTAACTTAGGGAGGTGAGTGTTGACACAGACAAACCAATGCCATTGCAATATTTTCATGACTTAGATTTCCCGAGAGAAGGGGATATGCCCTACCACACAGGTTCACGGTGGGAAGCACCAGGGCTTGGCTTGGAAGCAGAGGCAGGAAGGAATGAGGAGCCCAAGCAACAGCCTTTATTATTAGGCTTTCCAAGGGAAAGGTCAGGCAGGGCAGGGTGAACAGCTTCACACTGGTAGTTTGAGTAATTACAGTAAGTTTGGAGCAACAGAGACTGCCTCTAGCTGTCTGGTACCCGGTGCTGGGTTGATTTAGGACAGAGAAAATATCAGCTTACTGTGTGAGAGTTAGATAAAGGAGGTGGATGCTTGCATAGGTAGGGTGTGTTCCTAAGTGAGTTGTTACTATTTGTATTAGTCCATTCTCACGTTGCTAATAAAGACATACTCAAGACTGGGTAATTTATACAGGAAAAAGTGGTTTAATGGACTCACAGTTCTGCATGGCTGGGGAGGCCTCACAATCATGGTGGAAGGCACATCTTACATGGTGGAAAGCAAGAGAGAATGAGAGCCAAGCGAAAAGGGAAATGCCTTATAAAACCATCAGATCTCGTGAGACTTATTCCTTACCATGGGAACAGTATGGCAGAAACTGCCCCCATATTCAATTATCTCCACTTGGCTCTGCCCTTGACATATGGGGATTATTACAACTCAAGGTGAGATTAGGGTGGGGACAGAGCCAAACCATATCGCTATTTTTAGGAATCAGCTAGTCCTGGGAGGAGCAGTCTTTCCCCAAGTCTATGAGGCCCCTCAAGCTGTCAAAATACTAGCCTGGCACAGTGGCTCACAGTTGTAATCTCAGCACTTTAGGAGGCCAAGGTAGGAGGATTATTTGAGCCCAGGAGTTTGATATCAGCCTGGGCAACATTGCAAGACCCTGTCCCTACAAAGAAAAAAAAAAGAATTAGCCAGGTATGGTGGCATACAACTGTAGTCCAGCTACTCAGGAGGCTGAGTGGGAAGTTTGAGGCTGCAGTTGGCAATGATCGTGCCACTGTACTCCAGCCTGGGCAACAAAGTGAGACACTGTCTCAAAAAAAAAAAAGTCAAAACATTATAGGATACAGAAAATTAAGACAACATGATTAATGTGTGTGTGTAAGTATGCATTAGCTTGTGTGAATGTATACATGAGAGAGAGAACAAGAGAGAAAGAGAGACTATGAATACCCACAGCTTAGGGATGACTGAAGTAATTATTCTAGCAACGAGGAGTAAATTCTTCAACGTGACCTGCCGGGTGGTTGCTTATCTCCACCTTCCTTCCTTTCTAACATCCTAGTGATTGTTTCTGTCCCACATTCGCGCTATGGAAGTCATGCAAACAAATATAAATTAACAAATAGTATCGTTTGCCTTAGACCTGTAAAGAAAGGTCTTTTGGAGTCATTGCATGAAATTCCAGAATTCTTACTTGGTTGGATTTAACTTTATTTGCAGGAGGAATTTTCTCTGATGGGATCAGTCACTTGTGGTGTGATGTATCTTCATTTTGATGTGGATAGTCCCACATAAAACAATTAAAAAAACAAAAATAAGTAAATAAAAATCTATGTTTTTAAGATTCTATATGAGTGCAGGACATGATCAATGATAAATAAAACAGCCCCGTAAACAGCACAAGCCTCCCGAATTTAACTATAGAGGATTATACAGTAGAATTTTTTGTTATTATTTTTTCTCATCATAATTTCAGAAGTTGGGAGCATGGGGCTGACACAGTGCTCAGTGCCACGGTCATGGGACCAGGGTTCTTTTTTTCCACTTGGCCACCTCTGACATGCTAGCTTTCATTCTTGTGCATCTCACCCCATGGTTGCAAAGTGGCTGCAGTTCCTCCAAGCATCACACCTGCACTCCATGCAGTAAGGAGGGAAAAAACCAAAGGCGGTAAAGAATCCAGTTAGATGATTTGATCCTATTTTAGTAGGAAAGCACAGCTTCTCTGCAAGACCCCACCAGTAGACTTCGGTATAATCCTCATTTACCAGAGGCTGGGGAATGCTTATGTTTTCTATCTAAAATTGATCTCTGCAGCCAGGCATGGTGGCACATGCCTGTAAATCCAGCTACTCGGGAGGCTGAGGTGGGAGAATCACTTGAACCCAGGAGGCAGAGGTTGCAGTGAGCTGAGATGTTGCCACTGCACTCCAGCCTGGGCGACAGAGTGAGACCCTGCCTCAAAATAAATAAATAAGTAAATAATAAAAAATGAAAAATAAAATTGATCTCTGAAAATAGATTTGGTAACGATTTCATATCAGAAGAAAGAAGAAAGGAAGGGAGGGAGGGAGGAAGGAAAGGAAGGAAGGAAAGGAAGGAAGGAAGGGGAAGGGAAGGGAAGGAAAGGAAGGAGGAAAGGAGGGAGTGAGGGAGGGAGAGAAGGAAGGAGGGAAAGAAAGAAAAGAAGAAAACAGAAATGGAAGGAAATGAAGGAAGGAAAGGAAGGAAGGAAGGAAGGGGAAGGGAAGGGAAGGAAAGGAAGGAGGAAAGGAGGGAGTGAGGGAGGGAGAGAAGGAAGGAGGGAAAGAAAGAAAAGAAGAAAACAGAAATGGAGGAAAAAAGGAAGGAAAGAAGAGAGTGAGAAAGAGGGAGGGAGGAAGGGAAGAGGAGGGAGGGAGAGACAGAAGAGGGAGGGAGAAAAGGATAAAGAATGATTAACTTTGCCAAATTACTTTTGTCAATTTCAGATGTGAAAGTGGCATTCAGCCTTGGATCATTTTTAATTTTGTTTGTACCTAATCAGATTGAGGTAGAATTTTAATTTGGTATTCCCAGAATTACCCTATTCCCATCTGGGTCATCATTATTATCTCCAAATATTCTCATGACAAGATTTCTAAAAATGTCTGCAAGTTTGCAGTGAAATTGTGCATTGTTCTTAGAGTTGAAGAAATGCTACTGTTGCTGTGTAATTCTGTGCAGAAGAGTATTATCAATCACTAGAAAAAGCTTTTGAGAAAAACATCTTTAACGAAAAGAGTCCTAAAAGCACCACAAAGACGGTATCATACATAATGCAACTTGTTTTTTAGGTGCAACTGTGTGGAAAGCTCATTATGTGACTCCTAAATTCTACCCTGAAGGAACAGGTGCCTGCTATGGGAGTGGAATATGTTCATGGTCGGGGGATGTAACCTACCACGACCCACCACTCCTCTTTGACATCTCAAGAGACCCTTCGGAAGCCCTTCCACTGAACCCTGACAACGAGCCATTATTGGACTCCGTGATCAAAAAGATGGAGGCAGCCATAAGAGAGCATCGTAGGACACTAACACCTGTCCCACAGCAGTTCTCTGTGTTCAACACAATTTGGAAACCATGGCTGCAGCCATGCTGTGGGACCTTCCCCTTCTGTGGGTGTGACAAGGGAGATGACATCCTTCCCATGGCTCCCTGAGACCATGGGGACCACGTGTTACCCACCACAAACTTACTGTTACAACGGTCATAGGAGCAGAGCTCACCTGACTCATTCATTCCATTTGGGATAAAAACTGATGGCCCAACCCATTGTTTTATCCTCAGAAATCAGTTCTTTCAAGAGCTCGGTGAAATTAAAGTGGGCCCATAGAACAGTGAACCTGGAGGGGAGCATTTGTTGTATAATTTTTTTCTGGTATATAATTGTGCCATTGCCCAAGGAAAAGAGCAAATCAAGGTGACTTCAGCAGATTCTTGTAGAGCTTTTGTTCCTAGAATTCATGGAAGCATCAGGTCCAATGTCATAAGTTAGAAACTTCTGCTTGCAGATTCTATACCCAGGCATGCTAGCTTTCTAATAAATCATGATAAGTACTTAATTTTTTCATGAAGCAGAGGGTCACATAAAACTTGAAGTAGTGCTATTATAGTCAGTTTGACTTCTTGATTTTCTCTCTTTCCTTCTTTTCTCTTCCTGTCCGATACACATCTGGTTATGAGAAAAAATGCTGGGCTGAAGTTCTTGACTTTGCTTCCTCGTAGCTATATCATCGTGGAAATGTCTCTGTGATTTGGTTTCTTCATGTGTAAAATAAGGAAAACCAGTGTCTACTTCACAGAGTAGCTATGAGGATTACATGCATTAATTAATGTGAAATCGCCTTGTGTAGAATAAGCAGTCAATAAATGTTATTATTACAAATGTTGTTGTAAGCATCATCAATTGCAGTTAATCATGATTCCTTAAACACAAAATAAGAAAAATGGCAAAGAGTCAACATTTAAGAAAAAATAAAGAAACATGGCTAAAACAATTATTTAATTGAAGAAAGACATTTGGCAATACACATAGGAAGCAATTCAAAGCAGGATAAACAAACATAAATCCAAAATTTGAAGCATTTGTGACTGCAGACTACAAAAGACAAAGAAAGGATCTACAGATGGATGCAGGGCAGGTGAGCCCCAAATTGGGGCTTAGCCTGGGAGGGTTCTTGGCTTCCCTCAGGAAATAATTCAAGAGTAAGCCAGTGGTGGAAGCAACAGCTTTATGGAGAAGGTAGTGTCACAGTTCTGTGACCGCTCCTGCAGAGAACAGGAGCTCAGGGCACTGCTGCAGTCATATTTATACCCACTTTTAATTGCATGCAGATTAATGGGCAGTTTATGCAGAAATTTCTAGGAAAAGGGTGGTAACTTCTGAGTGCTCAGGTCATTGCCATAGAAGAGGCCAGTAATGCCCAGATGCTGCCATGGCAACGGTAAACTGACATGGCATGCTGTTAGGCATGTCTTATGGAATGCTGCTTCCATGTTTTAGCTAGTCCTCAGTTTGGTCCTCTGTCTGCTTCTGCTTCTTCTTCTTACCATTCCTGGGCTCAAGCAATCCTCCTGCCTTGGCCTCCCAAAGTGCTGGGATTACAGGTGTGAGCCACCACATGTGGCCAACAATGAATGTTCTTTATTTTATTATACTTTATATTTTGAGATAGAGTCTCACTCTGTCAGCCAGGCTGGAGTGCAGTGGTGCGATCTCAGCTCACGGAAACCTCTGCCTCCTGGGTTCAAGTGATTCTCCTGCCTCAGCCTCCTGAGTAGCTGGGATTACAGGCACACACCACTACAACCAGCTAATTTTTGTATTTGTAGTAGAGACAGGATTTAACCATGTTGACGAGGCTGGTCTCGAACTCCTGACCTCAAGCCATCCACCTGAATCAGCCTCCCAAAATGCTGGGATTATAGGCGTGAGCCACCGTGCCAGCAACAATGAATGTTCTTAATATCACCAGCCTGTGCACTTAAACATGATTTAAAATGGTAAATTTTGTTATGTGTTATTTTACCGTAATTAATTTTTTATTTTTATTTTTTTGAGATGGAATTTCCCTCGGTCGCCCAGGCTGGAGTGCAGTGGGAGATCTTTTCTCAAAAACAAAACAAAACCCCAAAAAACGACCGAACAAACAAATGCAATAACAACATCTTTTGCAATTTTTGAAGTTTGAAGATTACTTATTTCACTCAGAGCTCCCTTGTATTACTTGTCTTTAATGCTGTTCTCAAATTTGTGTGTGTGTGTGTGTGTGTGTGTGTGTGTGTGTGTGTGTGGAGAGAGAGAGAGAGAGAGAGAGGGCAGCTAGCAGGTCCTACATCACCCCAAATCCATCATTTTCTCTTTATTCAATTCTGCAGTGGTGCGATCTCGGCTCACTGCAACCTCCGCCTCCTGGGTTCAAGCGATTCTCCTTCCTCAGCCTCCCCAGTAGCTGGGATTACAGGCGCCTGCCACCACACCCAGCTAATTTTTTGTATTTTTAAGTAGAGACAGGGTTTCTCTATGTTGGCCAGGCTGGTCTCGAACTCCTGACCTCAGGCGATCCACCCGCCTCGGCCTCCCAAAGTGCTGGGATTACAGTCGTGAGCCACCTCACCCGCCCCCATTCTGCTATTTCTTATCCCTCTTTACATTGCCGCCACACTGCAATGTAAATGAACCTTTGACCTAAATGAACCAATTAATTATGCCCCCACTTCACTAATGGGGCCACTAGAGGGCGCTAGACAAACATTTCTCAACTACTCGGTCAATGCGTTCAAGCATGCCACAGGTGTTCTTGCCAGAGACTTGTCATTGATGTTTTCTTGAGCCATTAGAAGGAAATGGCCATGAGGAAAAGACTCGGTTTGTTTTATGTTAATCCAGGGGATATGATGGTAGACAGGTACCAACCAGACATGTCCATTTCAGACAGTCAAAGTAGCCAATCTGTCCTCCACAATTCAGCATTTTTAGAGAAATAAAAAATGGTGCTGAAACATGCAGAGTCTAAAACTGAATGTCTGCTTTTCAAGTTCTTTCTAATTATTGGCTAGGGAAAAATCAGTGTCACTTAACTTCTCTGTAGTGCAATGTCTCAACTTTAAAATGACTACAATAGCAAATGCTTCATAGAGTTGCTGCAAAGATTACATAGATAAATATGCTAAAACACAAGAGGCTGGAACGAGCACTTTAAGATGACAGTAATTTTATTTTATTACAAGAAAGACTGAGGTTGAATTTTCTTAACCCAGAACTTAGATTAGGAAGAAGTGGTCATTAAAATATACCATGCATTATTACTTATTATGGTCACCATTCTGTGCAATAGATCACTAAGCTTATTGCTCCTGGGAGGGGATAGATTTATTAACTTGCCTGATGTAATCATTCCACATTGTGAACATATATCAAAGCATTCCATGGTACTCTCTCTATATATAATATTATATATAATGATATATATAAAATATTATATATGATGTTATATATAAAATACTATATAAAATATTATATAAAATATTATATATAATGTTATATAAAATATTATATATAATATATTATATATAATATATAAAATAATATATAATATATATAAAATTTATCAATTAAAAATAAAAATAAAATGCTGACAAAATAAGAGGTGTTAAATGAATGTATAAGAAACATGAGGTAGCTGAAGTAGGAGTCTTACTCAAACCATCTGCCCTGATCTGTCTATCATCCCATGCTGGGACATGAAAAGGCACATATTCAGAGGACTGGGGGAATTGAGAGAGAGTGAAGGACAGACAGAGTCTTCATCAGGGACGCTCCCACACGGGAAGCCTCCTACCATGAACCTTAAAGACGTGAGTTCTGGAAGGTGTCTGAGAAGAGATTTTCTGCGGTTTTGCCAGAGAGCTGGCAACGAGGTGATGGGAGCAAACCCTTCCTTCATTATTATATTTTCCAAAACTCACAGCATTATTTTGGAGAATTGTTAAGGTAGTAGGAGGGAGATTTAAGAAATAGCCCCAGAGTGTCTTTGTGTTCACTGCCCTGCATGTTTGCCAGGAAGAACATATTCCTCAGGTATTAGTCTCGTGCTGCTGATAAAGACATACCCAAGACTGGGTAATTTATAAAGGAAAGAGGTTTAATGGACTCACAGTTCCACATCACTGGGGAGGCCTCACAATCATGGCAGGAGGCAAAAGGCACATCTCACATGGTGGCAGGCAAGAGAGAAAAAAGAGCCAAGTGAAACCTCTTATAAAACCATCAGATCTCATGAGGCTTACTCACTACCATGAGAACAGCGGAAACCACCCCCATGATTCAATTATCTTTCACTGGGTTCCTCCTGCAACACGTGGCAATTATGGGAGGTACCACTGAAGATGAGCTTTAGGTGGGGACACAGCCAAACCATATCACCTTAGGTATGGAGAGACTGAAGAAATGAATGTGCCATTTTTGATCTTTACAGAGGGTTTCAAATTTGCAAATGTTCAAAAATGTTATCCCTCAAAGACCTTTGAGGAAAAAGTTAGTTGATTGACTCCAGCAAAATGGAATGTCATCCAAGAAAGGTGAGAGTAGCCAAGCACAGTGGCTCATGCCTGTAACCACAGCATTTTGGGAGGCTGAGGTGGGAGGATCGCTTGGGTCCAGGAGTTCAAGACCAGCCTGGACAACATAGTGCAATCTTATCTTTACTAAAAATTCCTTTAAAATTGCTGAGTGTTTACTAAAAATTTGTTTAAAATTGCTGAGTGGCACATGCCTGTAGTCCCAGCTACTCAGAAGGCTGAGGTGGGAGGATCACTTGAGCCCAGGACATTGAAGCTGCAGTGAGCTATGACTACACTACTGCACTCCAGCCTGGGTGACAGAGCAAGACCCTGTCTCAAAATACTACTACTACTACTACTACTAATAATAATAATAAAAAGAAGAGAGTACACAGGAAGCAGTGCTGAATAAATAAATGTATAAAACAAAGTCTGAATGTGTTAGTGCACAGTTGTGAAAATAATCTGGAGTTAACATTTCACATGGGAGGTAATTGAAAGAGCAGAGAAGAAAGAGAGAATGAGCATATGTTCATGTTTTTGTTTCGTCTGGGAAGAAGACATAGGTAATGACTATCTTTATACTTGATAGAAAATATAAGCTTAAATACGTGTGCTGACAGGTGAAAGGTGGTTACCACCAGAAAACTAGAAAAGATGTGTACAAGTTTCAGAGCCTTAATGGGAAATGCGTGGATTGAAGAAAACCTGATTCATGCAATCAGAGGTGGGTGGGAAAGAATTACACCGAAGAAGCAGAAAATCTGATATATGTAAAAAAGGGAAAATAATATAAAGTGAAACTGCAGGACTCAATCCAAATATAACCATGATCATAATAAACATGGATGGATTAAAATTCCTTTAAAAAAGATAGGCTTTCTGAATGGGAAAATAAACATAAAATCCAGACATACAGTAGTGTAGGAGGCAGCTTAATTAAAAACAAAATGTTGAAAATAAATGGATGCATTTGATATGATTCTGTTCCACTATCCAATCTAAGTAATGATCAATTATTTTATAGATTGTTCTTCAGTTTTTTTGTTGTTGTTGTTGTTTTTTTTTGAGACAGAGTCTCCCTTTATCCCTCAGGCTGGAGTGCAGTGGCGCGATCTTGGCTCACTGCAACCTCTGCCTCCCAGGTTCAAGCAATTCTCATGCCTCAGCCTCCACAATTGCTGGGAGTAGAGGCACCTGCCACCACGCCCGGCTAGTTTTTGTATTTTTAGTAGAGACGGGGTTTCACCTTGTTGGCCAGGCTGGTCTAAACTCCTGACGTCAGGTGATCCGCCCGCCTCAGCCTCCCAAAGTGCTGGAATTACAGGCTTGAGCCACTGTGCCCAGCCTTCAGTTTGGTTTTGTCCAGTGTTTTCTCATGATTAGACTGAGGTTATGCATTTTTGGCAAAAAAATCATCAGAATTGATGTAAGTTTTCAGTGTGTCATGTTACGGAGTGCATGATGTCTGTATGTCCTGTCCTGGTGATGTTAAATTTCATCACCTGGATTAAGTGGTGTCTGTTGGAATTCTCCACTGTGAAATTATTATTTTTTCTGATCCAGGAAAGGTTAAGCAAGAGTCTGGCACCATTTGAAGTCTAATAAGAAACATTTACTACCTGATTTCTCTGAAGCCTGCTACCTGCGGGCTACATGTGCATAATAAAAACTTTGGTCTCCTCAACGCCTTATCCTCACCCAGACATTTCCTTTCTATTGATTACAGGTCTTTAATCAGAAAATCCTGGAATCCACCTACGACCTGGAAGTTCCTCACTTTGAATGGAATCCCACCTTTCTGGACTAAGCCAATGTACGTCTCACATGTGTCGATTGATGTCTCCTGTCCCCGTAAATTGTATAAAGCCAAGCTGTCACCCAACCACCTTGGGCACTTGTTCTCAGGACCTCCTTGGGGCTGTGTCGTGAGCCATTGGTTAAATGAATAACTCTTTTCAAATATTTTACAGAGTTTGACTCTTTTCATGGACATTAATTGGTGCCCTACACGTGGGGCCTCAGAAAAGACTCAGAATCCTTGACGAAGTTGCCCGAACCCGGAGCTAAGTTACCCGCAGGGCCATTGGAAGCCCTCCCTGGCTTTAGGTTTCTCCTCCAGTGGAACCGGTGAGTCCTCTGCAGCTCTGGACCTTCCATTTGGTGGATGGTCCTTGGTTCATTCTGAGCTGTTTTTCTACCTCCTTTTTATTTTTCTCCTAGGAAGTTGTTGTATAGGATCCTACTTTACGTTTGGTGGTGCATTCTAAATGGTCTTCTCCACTGCCCTTTCCCCCCCAAATTAATGTCGATTGGCCTGTGAGTACATTTGCGTGAGAGACTGAACTGCCACTTTTGTGGCGTAATTTTGAATTGCCAAATGAGAGGCTGACCTCCTCAGCTTGGAAAAGAAAGGGAGTTTTGCTCCTCCTAGCCAAAAACCACCCCTGGGTGGTAGGGGTTGAGTGGGAGTCTCTGGGGGATTGACTCCTGCCATGATGTGCAGTGACCCTACAGGGAACCGCACAACAAAATTAATTTTAAGAGGCTCATCCAGGAGACAGGTGTAAGAGCTGATCACTTGCTATGTTGAGCCCTGTCAGAGGTCTAGACCTCTGGAGAGAGAAACTCAGACACGTGAAAGGGTAGAAAGACTCAGTGGTGACACACAGTGTAGTCCCTCTCACAGCCAGCACACTTCAATCCACCCTACTAAAACCCAGGCCACAGTTTAGTTCCTCATTTTTAAATAAAAGTGGGAGACATAGCATGTAAGGATGAGGAAAGGCGGAGACAGCGACCCCCATTTGGGCACCCCTTTTGGTTCTCTGCTTCCTCTACTTGCAAGTATTTGTGTAAGTGGGAAAAGCTTGAGGGCATGCCAGGTCAAACAAGAAGCTTCCTGTTACATATTATGTCTGTGCTTGTTCACACTTTAAACTGCTGCACACATTACACCAGAGAAAATTCCAGCCCAAAGGTCAACCTGCAACCAATCAGTTCCTAAGTCCTCTATTTTGCTATTTTCTTTTCTGCCTACTTTAAATCTTCTGTTTACTTTTTGTTCTTTTCTTTTCTTTTCTTTTTTTTTTTTGAGACAGAGTCTTGCTCTGTCACCCAGGCTGGAGTGCAATGGCGCTATCTACTGCAGCCTCTGCCTTCCAGGTTCAAGCGATTCTCCTGCCTCAGCCTCCCCAGTAGCTGGGATTACAGACGTGCGCCACCACGTCTACGTAATTTTTGTATTTTTAGTGGAGACAGGCTCTCACCATGTTGACCAGGCTGGTCTCGAACTCCCGACCTCAAGTGATCCGCCGGCCTCGGCCTCCCAAAGTGCTGGGATTACAGGCGTGAACCACCATTCCTGGCCCTTCTGTTACTTTTCCACTGCTGTTGAGATAGAAGTCACTGTTGGGATCCAACCTTTTTGTTTGTATAAACTGGTGAGTTTGTGTTGATATCTCTTGCTAGAGTTCTGAAGTAAAAGCTATAGGATCTTTGTGTGAGTGTGCATGCGTGTTTAGATGTGTTTATGTACATGCACATATGTGTGCACATACATACATTTTTTACGTGCTTTAGCCCTGAAGTGTCCAATTGGCTTCAAGTCAAAGAGTACTCATAAATTAAATAATAAGCCAAAACGCTTTTCAAGTTCACGTGACTTACATAAATCTTTAATAAATAAGCTGGCTTTAAAATTATTGGTACGATAGTATTAGAAATATCTTAAAAATTGTCAGCATACATGTTTGTTTGCATTTACTGATCAAGCAGTTTCATATTTACCTCTGACAGATATTATCAGGTGTCAAAATTTGCCATAAGGCTTACAAAACTATAAACCCAGCAACCCAGCATGAAACACAATAATCTTTGTTTCTGTACTTTTTGAGAAATAAGACGTTTAATGTTATTAGTGTAGTAAAAAGAGCTAAATCCCAAGTTATCAGTAAAATATCTATATATTTAAAATTTTTGCTTAGGCAAACACAGAAAATTCATAGACTATAAAAATGGTTAACAGGGAAATAACTTTAAATGATGACTATGAGAGTTTTCACAGATAATCTAGGTAAAAGATTTTATAAAATTAATTAGGTAAATGTAATGAAACAAATGCCTGTAAATAAATATAATTTAGAATCTAAAGTTAAATAATAGATATTCACTAAATGTCTGGGCCATTTTCAATTTAAATAAATTGTATTATAGAAAAACTTTTCTAAAAAATATGTTCTTATTCAAAGCTAAGTTATTTTCATCTAATTCCATGTTTATTTATTTATATTTTTTGAGATGGAGCCTCGCTCTGTCTCCCAGGCTGGAGTGCAATGGTGCAGTCTCAGCTCACTGCAACCTCTGCCTCCCAGGTTCAAGCGATTCTCCTGCCTCAGCCTCCCTTGTAGCTGGGATTACAGGTGCCCACCACCATGCCTGGCTAATTTTTGTAATTTTAGTAGAGATAGGGGTCTTGCCATGTTGGCCAGGCTGGTCTCGAACTCCTAACCTCAGCTGATCCACCCACCTAAGCCTCCCAAAGTGCTGGGATAACAGGTGCAAGCCACCGCACCCGGCCAGATTCTAGGTTTATTTAAGGGTTATTTATGAAATATGGTAAAAGGAACCAAGAAACAAGAGATGTAAAGAAAGTTAGGCTGCGTGCATTGGGTCACACCTGTAATCCCAGCACTTTGGGAGGCTGAGGCAGGCGGATCATGAGGTCAGGAGTTTGAGACCAGCCTGACCAACACAGTGAAACCCCGCCTCTACTAAAAATATAAAAATTAGTCAGTCATGGTGGCACGTGCCTGTAATCCCAGCTACTCAGGAGGCTGAGGTAGGAGAATTGCTTGCACCCGGGAGGCAGAGGTTGCAGTGAGCCAAGATCGTGCCACTGCACTCCAGGCTGGGTGACAGAGCGAGACTACTCCATCTCAAAAAAAAAAGAAGAAGAAAGTTACAAGGAGGTATTTTTGGTAAGAAATGTTAAAAGAAAAATAATTTTGTATGAGAAAGAATCTTGTTGTTTAAGAGAGATGTTTAGGACAGAACAGAAAATCCAAGCAGGATGTATATGGTCTGTGCAAGTCATAATACAGTCTGTAAAAAAGGAATTCAAAAAAATTTTTATGTAATTAAGTTTGCTATAACTAAAAGGAAATTATAATCATTCTAGGTATTGGACTTCAATAATAAAAATACAGTAATGCCAAAGGAGATCATTGGTTAGAACAAGATTTTCTTAAAATACTGATGTACTCAGTGAAATTGCAAGAAGTTTTTTATTTTTGAATTCCATAATCTCTTCTTGAAATTCTTCAGATGGACATCCTAGGGGTTCCACTTCTGCTGCATCCTGCTTGCCTCAGAGCTTTCCCTCTTTTGAAAAGGCCTGGGATGGTAACTCTCTCCTTCAACTTTTGCTGGCTCCCGTAATTTTTTAAAAATTAGTAGTCTAAAGGAAGAGAGAGAATTTTTGAAAAGAGGCAAGTGAAAAATGTTATAGGATGTGCCTCTATCTGTGTGTCTGTCTATAAGTTTATTTATTGTCTGTTTGTTTGATTGATTTGTTTATTTTGGAGACAGGGTCTCACTCTGTCACCCAGGCTGGAGCGCAGTGGTGTGATCTTGGTTCACTGTTCCCTTGAGCACTGGGCTCAAGGGATCCTCCTGCCTCACCTCAGCCATCCATGTAGCTGGAACCACAGGTGCATACTATCTCGCCCAGCTAATTTTTTGTATTTTTTATGTAGAGATGGGGTTTTGCCATGTTGGCCAGGCTGGTCTCAGTCCTGAGCTCAAGCGATCCACCCGTCTTGGCCTCCTAAAGTGCTAGGATTACAGGCGTGCGGCACCATGCCTGGCCTTGTCTGTAAGTTTCTATCTGTCATGAGGAAGTAATATTTCAGTACCAAATTATATGAAAGAGCTCTAATCAAATGGCTTACAGAAAAGCAAGTGCTTATCAGACAACCAAAAGCTAGCTCAGATGCTTTTAATTGACATTCCTTTAGTAATCTTTGGTAAGACTAATTTGGTAAATTTAATTTCAAAATCCTGTCCAGTGGTTTAAAATCTTAGAGTCACGTTAGATGGGACTGTTCCCCTGACCTTGACCCCCTTCGTGGGCAGGAACTGGAGTGGCTCATGTTACTCAGCCTGCAGTTTGTGGACAGCTATGTGTTAACAGCTCAGTGAAGGGTCAAGGTGACAGCCTTCTGCACCTGTCCTTTTGGACACCGACTTCTTGTTTGGTGTCCAAGAATCATCAGGTCACACAAACTGAAAGATGATGAATGTGGAGGACTTTATTGAGCAGTGGAAGTGGCTCTTGGTGGAAGAGGAGCTGGAAAGGGGATGGTGTGTGAAGAAGGTGATGTTTCTCTGAAGCCTAGCCTTCTCTGGCTGGGCTCCCCTCCAAAACCACACCGTCTGAAGTTAGTCATGTTTATCTGTAGTCTCCAATGCTCAGTTACTTCTCTGCTCGCCACTCAGTAGCTTGTATCCCTGCCGGTCAGCTGCTTGTGTTGCTTTTTTCGTTTTCTTTTTCTTTTTCGTTTTTCTTCCTGCCAGCTGGTCTGGTCCTTATGGGCACAGGATAGGGGGCAGGGCAGGCCAAAAAGGCAATCATCTGGGCAGAGAAACGAGGTCAGCTGCTTTCACTAGGGCCGAGCTTCCAGACTTGAGGTTGTAGTTTAGCCGGGAGCCCAGCCATCCTGTATCAATGTTAGATTAAATTAGGCAATCCTAGGTTTTGCACTGGAAATTAGGGTTACTGGGAGTTGGAATAGTAGGAGAGTAAGATGTATTTTTGGTGAGGTTTATAAAAACACAAAGATGTGGTTTTTGCCAAAGAAAATGTAATGTTTAGAGGCTATTTAAAGGTCACTTTAAAATAAATGGAAAATTATGTAGATAAAACTCATTGGAGAAAGAGAAAAATAAAGAGGTGGGGAATGAGAAACCTTTGACTTTTGGGTGGCCACGTGGTCACACATGGTAATGAAGTGGCATCATTGTCTGGGGTAAATACCCGAGATTCATTGTCTCATGGCCACAGAAAACGAGGACGTGGACACACAGAATGAGGTTGAGAGCAGAAGTTTAGTAGGCAAAAGAAAGAGAAGAGCTCTCTGCAGCAGAGCGGGGTCCTGGAGAAGTGGGTTGCTGCTTCTTTGCTGAAATGCAGCAAGTTTTATAGATGAGCTTGAGGAGGCAGTGTATGATTTACATAGGACGCAAAAGATTGGTTGGACCAGGTGTACCATTTGCATAGGGCACGTAAAGCTGGTTAGGACTAGATGTGTCATTTGCATAGGGCATGAAAAGCTGGCCTAATCTTTTTTTTTTTTTTTTTTGAGATAGAATTTTGCTCTTGTTGCCCAGGCTGGAGTGCAATGGCGCCATCTCGGCTCACTGCAACCTCCGCCTCCCGGGTTCAAGTGATTCTCCTGCCTCAGCCTCCTGAGTAGCTGGGATTACAGGTGCCTGCCACCACACCCGGCTGATTTCGTACTTTTAGTACAGATGGGGTTTCTCCATGTTGGTCAGGCTGGTCTCAAACTCCTGACCTCAGGTGATCTGCCCAACTCGGAGCCTAATCTTTTATTATGCAGATGGACTCTTTACCTGGCTAGTGCCATGTCGCCTGTTTTTTTTGTTTGTTTTGTTTTGTTTTGTTTTTTGAGACGGAGTTTCACTCATTTTGTCCAGGCTGGGGTGCAGTGGCGTGATCTTGGCCTAATGCAACCTCTGCCTCCCGAGTTCAAGCAATTCTCCTGCCTCAGCCTCCTGAGTAGCTGGGATTACAGGCATGTGCCACCACGCCTGGCTAATTTTTGTATTTTTTTAAGTAGAGACGGGGTTTCACCATGTTGGCCAGGCTGGTCTCGAACTCCTAACCTCAGATGATCCGCCCGCCTCGGCCTCCCAGAGTGCTGAGATTACAGGCGTGAGCCACTGCGCCTGGCCTCTGGTTTTTTACTGTACACGTGGTGACAAAGAAAAGGGAAGACGGAGCCTCCATGTTGAACATACCTGGCTTCCAGGTAGCCCTTTCCCATTGGCACAGCTGCCAGCATTTACCCATGCAAGCTTCCAGCTTGCTTATTATCTATGCCTGCAGCTCTATTTTCCAGGCTGCTCTTTGTTAAAAAGAAATGATTTGGGGGCTCCTTTTTAAAAAGGGAAATTCTGCCAAGGACTCTTTTACCCTCACTATCTGCCTGAATAATTTCTTTCTAGTTCCTCTATCAGTAAGGAGATGCAGCTGGCTTGTCTTCAGTCACTAAAGGTCAAAGCCACCAGAGGAATTTAGAGATGGATCCTACTCATAGTCCCAGGGAATTTAGTTCACTGGATGTATAGCAAATGCAAATTAATAAGGAAAAAGTGAACTATTCAGTCCCTTGCTTACTGCCTATGTAGTTGCTAAAACCAAAGTAAAAGAGTGCTGCTGCCTTGGGCGTGAAGGCAGCACCAAGCTCAGATGTGGGTCGGTCTCAGATCAGGCCAGTGACCTCAAAGCTTCCTACACAAGGAAAAATTAAGCCACGTCAACCAAAAGTTACCTCTGAGACCTGTGATTACCAAGAAGATAGACATGTGGAGAAAGGGCAAAACCAAGTAACTATTAAACCCAGAGGGTATTTACGGGGCTGTTCAATCTTTTGGCTTCCCTGGGCCACACTGGAAGAAAAATTGTCTTGGGCCATGCATAAAATACACAAACACTAATGATAGCTGATGAGAAAAAAAAAAAGGCAAGAAAATGTCATAACATTTTCAGAAAGTTTACACGTTTGTGTTGGGCCACATTCAAAGCCGTCCTGAGCCACGTGCGGCCCGCGGGCCGTGGATTGGACAAGCTTGAAAAGGAATTGGTTCATCTTCTAGATTGGTATCGTCAGCTTCCCGAGTTCCCTTTTCTAAAATGGGTTGTAAGAATGACTACTTTAAGAACAGTATGTTTAATGTTTTTTTTTTTTGAGAAAGGGTCTCATTCTGTCACCCAGACTGGAGTGCAGTGGCATGATCTCAGCTCATCGCAACCTCCACCTCCTGGGTTCAGGTAATTCTCCCACCTCAGCCTCCTGAGAAGCTGGGATTACAGGCACACGCCACCATGCCCGGCTAATTTTTCTATTTTTTGGTAGAGATGGAATTTCACCATGTTGGCCAGACTGCTCTTGAACTCCTGACCTCAGGTGATCTGCCCACCTTGGCCTCCCAAAGTGCTGGGATTACAGGCGTGATCCACTCTGCCCAGCCGAGATGTTTAATTTTTAAATGCCACAGAAAGAAAGAGCATGTTTGGGCTGGTGCAGGGCCCGCAGCTCACTCACTATTAAACACTTGCTGATGAGTGTATGGGACCCAGATGCACAGAAAGTTTTTCCTGAGGAAATGGCCAGCCTGGTGGACTAGGTAAACACCCTACAAGGTCTGTTTATCCTGAAAAGGGGACTGCCCAGCCCTCCCTATAGAATGCCAAGTGGAGCACCCTAGATAAAGCAGCCGATGTGCTTCATATGCAAGCCATGTGGGATTGGCTTCATGATGACCGGGATATTCATCAGCTGAATATGCCCATTACCCAATGTATTAGTCCGTTTTCATGCTGCTGATAAAGACATACCCGAGATTGGGCAATTTACAAAAGAAAGAGGGGTAATTAGACTTACAGTTCCACGTGGCGGCGGAAGCCTCACGATCATGGTGGAGGGCAGGGAGGAAGAAGTCACATCTTACATGGATGGTGGCAGGCAAAGAGAGAGAGCCAAGCGAAAGGAGTTTCTCCTTGTAAAACCATCAGATCTCGTGAGACTCATTCACTACCACAAGAACAATATGGAGGAAACTGCCACCAGAATTCAATTATCTCCCACCAGGTCCCTCCCACAGCAATGGGAATTATGGGAGATACAATTCAAGATGAGCTTTGGGTGTGGACACAGTCAAACTATATCACCGAGGTCATAGTGTGAAAGGAAAATAAATCTCAGGTCCCCAAAATCACTAAGCCAAGGGAAAAGTCAAGCTGGGAACTGTGTCAGGCAAGCCTGCCTCCCATTTGATTCTTAAATAAGACAGCTACAAAGATAAGAAGCTACATACCCCCCTCACAATTTGTGCTTAACGAAATTCCTTGTGGACAAAGGACAGACGGAATTCAAAGTCATCCTTCCAAGGCTCCCCTGAGACAAATGCTTATCTGATAACTTCCTCTGCCCCATTGCTTATGTAAAAGTACAGATTCACGGAGCCAGCCTAAATTGTGTATTCAGTGGAAAGCTGATCAAGGACTCAAAAGAATGTAACCTTTTGTCTCGTGTCTACTTCTAATCTGAAAGCTCCCACTTCAAGTTGTCCTGAATTACTGAACTGAGCCCATGTATGTCTTACACATATTGATTGATGTCTCATGTCTCCCTAAAATATATAAAAGCAAGCTGTGCCCTGAACACCTTGGGCACATGTCGTCAGGACTTCCTGAGGCTGTGTCACAGGTGCACGTTCTCAACCTTGGTAAAATAAACTTTCTAAATTGACTGAGACCTGTCTCAGATATTTTGGGTTCGCAATAGATTCTCAGTGTATTAATGATGTTAGCTGAAGAACTGTGAAGCTCATAAATTTGGAAAGGAAAGGTTTATTTCTATAAATGTTGTGGTTCAAGGGTCCCCTTCTACAAGAGCACCCCAGGTGACATGACTCTTGCAGAATCAAACAATGGTTTGAGAAACCTTATCAAATTTGCAGTTGTAGCTTTCCCTCATGGGTCTTACAGATGCTACCAAAAGACTAGGGTGTCAACGAGAAGAGACAAACTGTAAATTTTTTTAAGAGGTTTATTCTGAGCCAAATAGGAGTGACCATGGCCGCCCATGACGCAGACTTCAGGAGATCCTGAGAACATGCGCCCAATGTGGTCTGCGTACAGCTTGGTTTTCTACATTTTAGGGAGACATGAGACATCGATCAATACATGTAAGACGTACATTGTTTCCATTCAAAAAAGGTGAGATAACTCAAAGTGGGGGATTCCAGCTCATGGATGGACAAGACACAAAAGGTTGCATTCTTTTCGGTCTTTGATCAGAATACACAATTTACATGTGACGGAGGTTGGGGGGTGGGGGTGGTGGGTAGAGGAATAGTGACTGATGCCTGTTCAGTGAATCTGCATGTTTGCGTAAACAATAGGGCAGGGGAATCTATCAGATATGCATTTGTCTCAGGTGAGCAGAGAGGGCTGACTTTCACTTCTGTCTCTCCTTTGACCCACACCTGTGAAGATAAGCCAAGGTGAAATTGAACAGATCTGTTTTAGGGTAAAGATCTTGAGGTCCACAAAAAATTTCTTTGTGGGCAAATCATGAAAGAGGTATGCAGCTTTTTGTTTTGTTTTGTTTGTTTGTTTGTTTGTTTTTGTCTCCATAGCTGTCTTATTTAGGAGAAAATGGGAGGCAGGTTTTTCTGATGCAGTTCCCAGCTTGCCTTTTCCCCTTGGCTTGGGGATTTTGGTTTCCTTGCACTAATTAACAAACAAAATTAATAAATTAACAAACAAAAACAGGGAAGGGAAAAGTGAGTCAAAGGGCTCATGCCAGAAGGGTGGAAATCTTTAGATAATTATTTTGTTATTATTATTAATTTTTCTTTTTTTGAGATGGAGTTTCGCTCTTGTTGCCCAGGCTGACATGCAATGGTGCCATCTCGGCTCACTGCAACCCCGCCTCCCAGGTTCAAGTGATTCTCCTGCCTCAACCTCCTGAGTAGCTGGGATTACAGGCACCTGCCACCACGCCCAGCTAATTTTTTTGTATTTTTAGTAGAGACGAAGTTTCACAATGTTGGCCAGGCTGGAATCTTTAGATAATTGTTAAGAAATAAAAGAAAAGGAAAATTGATGGAGTTAAAACAAAAGACTTTACAACATGATCAAAGGTTGGGTAGGCCACAGGGAGCCCCAACTGGTCCCCCAACATGAAGGGGCCCCATGCCAGTTTTCTTCATTTGCCTCAGATTGGAGAAGTTTAAGAAAACTTGAGGCTGGGCATGGTGGCTCAAGCCTGTAATCCCAGAACTTTGGGAGGCCAAGGCAGGCGGATCATCTGAGGTCAGGAGTTCGAGACCAGGCTGGCCAACATGGTGAAACCCCGTCTCTACTAAAAATACAAAAAAATTTGCTGGGCGTCGTGGCACGCACCTGTAATCCCAGCTACTCAGGAGGCTGAGGCAGGAGAATCGCTTGAACCCAGGAGGCAGAGGTTGCAGGGAGCAGAGATCATGCCATTGCACTCCAGCCTGGGCAACAAGAGCGAAACTCTGTCTCAAAAAAAAAAAAAAAAAAAAAAAGTTTTAGAGCAGGAATGAAAAGAAGGAAAGTACACTTGGAAGACGGCCAAGTAGCTGACCTAAGAGATCAAGTGTATGGTTGACCTTTAGACTTGGGGTTTTATAGGTTGGCATGCTTCTGGAGTCTTGTGTCCCTTCTCCGCTGAGTCTTCCCTTGGGGTTGGGCTGTCCACATGCACAGTGGCCTGCCAGCACTTGGGAGGGGAGCATGCGCAGTGTGTTTACTGGAGTTGGACGCATGCTCACTTGAGGCGTTCTTCCCTTACCAGCTGAATGTTCCTAGAAGGTTACAGACCAGTTAAACTCCACCGTTTTGCTTCTCAGTGTGCATGCTTGAGCCCACTCACTCACCTCCTGAGATCGTATTGGGAAACTGCTGACCACCAGTTTTAGGTGTTTTCTATTTACTGGGAGACGGCCTTTCCCTGGTGCTGACTGTGACCAATTATTATTTTAGAGAGACACTTTAATAACCGCCTGATGCTCGCCTGACATTCCTGGTGGGGCTGGGGAGAGCCTTTCCTGCCTTGCTCATGCCTGACTAGCTACCTACTGTAACAATAACTGAACTCTTTCTACCGATTTCCAGTGAGAAAATCTATGCATCTATCTATGACCTGCAAGCCCCCACTTTGAAGTGTGTCACCTTTCCTGGCTGAACCAATGTCCATCTTACATGTATTGAGGGGTGTCTTATGTCTCCCTAAAATGCATAAAGCCAATCTGTAACTCAACAACCCTGAGCACATGTTCTCAGGATCTCCTGAGGGCTGTGCTATGGGCCAGTAGTCACTCATATTTGGCTCAGAATAAATATCTTAGAATAGTTTACAGAGTTTGACCCTTTTCATCAGCAGAGGCATACACTCTTGCTATGGGATGTTAACCGAAGCTAATGGAAATAATGGTGTCCAAAAGAGTTCCGTGATGAAACATAAATGGTTCATGTAGGACCTGCTACCTGGGGAATGCAAAGATAATATACAAGGAGGGAGCTTCTTTTTCCTCTTCAGACTGACTCTGTAACTATGTGAGAAGATTTTTGCCTTCCAAAGTTATTAGTGTGTTCATTTTTATCTCTTAGGAAAAAAGTGGCAAAGTTGGAGATGGTGTACACTTTCCTTTATTGCTTGACTGAGGTTAAAAATTTGGCCAGGCATGGTGGCTCACTCCTGTAATCATAGCATTTTGAGAGCCCAAGGCCAAGGATAGCTTGAGCCAAGAAGTTCAAGACCAGCCTGGGCAGCATAGCGAGACCTTGTCTCTACAAAAAATAAAAAAATTAGCTGGGTGTGGTGGTGAACACCTGTAATCACATCTACTTGGGGGGCTGAGGTGGGAGGATTGCTTGAGCTCAGGAGCTGGAGGTTGCAGTGAGCCAAGATTATACCACTGCACTCCAGCCTGGGCAACCAAGCGAGATGCTGTCTCAAAACAACAACAACAACAAAAAGAACAACAAAAAACAAAAAAACTTGTATTCTATTGTCATCCATCAGATTATTTTTAACTAATTTTATTTTAATCACTTACTGTTGAGTCACCTCTGAGATTTTCTATTCCAGTGGCATCCTTATAAAATGAAGCTTCCTTGTCAACTGCACTCGTGATAACACCGAGCTTCTGCTAAGAAAAAACAAATGCATAACTCTGTATAACCTATCTCCCATGACAGGGTCTATGCCTCGCTGTATTTAAGCATTCATTTTAGTTTTCAGCAATGTAGTACTTTCACCTACATTTTGTCAAATTCAAACACTTGCAATACTTCATTTATTTTTTCTGCATGTCCTTCATATTTTGGCTTTGCTAGTCCACTTTGGCCAAAAAGCTTTGATTCTTTAAGTATAGGCCTAAATATCCTATCTTAAGCATGGGTGTAATTTTCTTCTATTACCAACAGAGGTTCTTTTATAGTTTTTGAAATCACTGATTAAAAAGAAACAGCTCAAATTATATTCTACTGTAAAAATGATACATTCAGCCTGGGCACGGTCAGTCACATCTGTAATCACAACACGTTGGGAGGCTGAGGCAGGAGGATCACTTGAGTCCAGGAGTTGAGGCTGCAGTGAGCTGTGATCACACCATTGCACTCTAGTGTGAGTGACAGTGAGACCCTGTCTCAAAAAAAAAAAAAAAAAAGATACATTCAAAGAAGTCAAAATAAAACAGTATAAAACCTATCTCCCTGATTGCAGCTACCTTGTTTTATGCATACGCCTGCAATCCTTTTACACCTATCACACACTAAAAATGTTTTACAGTTATTGTTATTGCACACAGAAGGCATCTAGGAATGTTTTAAAGAACCTGTCTCTCTGAAGTTCATCCTGCTTATCTAACTTGTCTATCAAGGAAATTATTTTCTTGATTATTATTGCTGAGAAAGACTGGGTGAGGTCGCTACCCCAGAATTAGCAGATGCAAATCAGGAGGAAGTGAACAGGCTGCAAATTAGCAAGTTCTGGCATGGGGTGAGGCAATGGCAGAAAATCGGTTTCCTGGGAACTATGCCCAGGAACTAGCCTGACATTGTGAGAAAGCTCCCAACATTCATAATGAGTTGCATATTAAATTCCAGGGGAGGGCACTGTGGGTAAGATGGACCACATTTGGAAATACACTTTTTCAGACGTTTTATTTAGGGAGAATTTCTGACATGTCCTCCGATAATCTGAACTTCCTTGATTTGCAGTTGTACATTGAGAGATCATTTCTTGGTCAAAATAAATGTTCAGCAGGTGTGAATGCTGTATCCACAACTTTTTTTTTTTTTTGAGACAGTCTCACTCTGTTGCCCGGGGTGAAGTACAGTGGTGTGATCTCAGCTCACTGCAACCTCTGCCTCCCGAATTCAAGCAATTCTAGTGCCTCAGCCTCCCGAGTAGCTGGGATTACAGGCATGTGCCACCATGCCTGGCTAATTACAACTTAATTTTTAAATTTGGGCAGATTTACAAAACTATCAAGCTATTACCCTGCAGCATCCTTAGCCCTAAGCTTGTCACTACTTGTAATGTATTTTTATTTTATTTATTTATTTTTTGAGACAGAGTTTCACTCTTGTTGCCCAGGCTGGGGTGCAGTGGCATGATCGCGGCTCACTGCAACCTCCACCTCCTGAGTTCAAGCGATTCTCTCGCCTCAGCCTTCCGGACCACAGGTGCATGCCACCACGCCTGGGTAAATTTTTTTTTTTTTTTTTTTTTGAAATGGAGTTTCGTTCTTGTCATTCAGGCTAGAGTGCAATGGTGCGATCTTGGCTCACTGCAACCTCCACCTCCCAGGTTCAAGCGATTCTCCTGCCTCAGCCTCCCAAGTAGCTGGGCTTACAGGTGCCCACCACCACACCCGGCTAATTTTTGTATTTTTAGTAGAGACAGGGTTTCACCACGTTGGCCAGGCTGGTCTCGAACTCCTGACCTCAGGTGATCCACCTGCCTCGGCCTTCCAAAGTGCTGGGATTACAGGCATGAGCCACTGCACCCAGCCTACCTACTGGACTTTTTTTCGGAGACACACTGTAGTTTCTCAAGAAAGAATGCCTGTTCCTGGTCCCAGCTGCACACTCACTTTACAGTGTGTGCTGTACTTGGTCAAGTGTATTGATATTGAAACACAAGCCAGAGTGGATGGACCTTGGTCATAAATCATGGGGCAGCTCTCCTTCACTGTCAGATAAAATCCAAATTCTCTATTACTACCTCCAAGGTCCCAGCATTGACGATCTGTTCTTTTCTTCCTGAAGGGACATCACCCCCGGTTCTCAGGGTGTCTCCTCACAGGCTTCTTACAAATGCCTTTCCTCAGGAATGTGGCTCCACAATGACTTTTTTTTAATTAAAAAATTTGCAGCCTACAATCAGCCTCCTCAATTATTATTATTATTATTAATTGTTATTATCATTACTTGAAATAGGGGGAGAGTCTCACTATGTGGTCCAGACTGGTTTCAAACTCCTTGTCTCAAACCATCCTCTTGCCTTGACCTCCCACAGTACTGGGATGACAGGTGTGAGGCCCCGCACCTAAGTGTCCTCTTAAAACCCATGAAGTCTTTCAGGGCTGTCTACTTTTCTCTATGGAATTCAAATCGCTAAGCATTCATGAAAGTTTAGATAAGGTGGAAATAAATCCAACCTTTAGGATGGATGCATGAAACTGCTCTCTCTTTTTTTTTTTTTTTGGTAGAGTTTTGCTGTTGTTGCCCAGGCTGGAGTGCAACGGCACGATCTCGGCTCACTGCAATCTCCGCCTCCCAGGTTCAAGCGATTCTCCCGCCTCAGCCTCCCGAGTAGCTAGGATTACAGGCATGTGCCACTACGCCTGGCTAATATGTTTTGTATTTAGTAGAGACAGGGTTTCACCATATTGGTCGGGCTGGTCTTGAACTCCTGACCTCAGGCGATCTACCCACTTCAGCCTCCCCAAAGTGCTGGGATTACAGGCATGAGCCACCACATCCAGCCAAAACTGCACTTCAAATCCAATCTTTGGCTGGGCGCAGTGACTCATGCCTGTAATCCCAGCACTTTGGGAGGCCAAGACGGGCAGATCACCTGAGGTCAGGAGTTCGAGACCAGCCTGAACAACATGGAGAAACCCCGTCTCTACTAAAAATACATAATTAGCCGAGCATGGTGGCACATGCCTGTAATCCCAGCTACTCGGAAGGCTGAGGCAAGAGTATCACTTGAACCTGGGAGGCGGAGGTCACAGTGAGCCCAGATCGCGCCACTGCACTCCAGCCTGGGCAACAAGAGCAAAACTCCGTTTCAAAAAAAAAAAAAAAAAGAAAAAAATCTAATATTGTCCCCAATTCCTACTTTTGGGAGTAAACTATGCCTATTTCAAACTATTGCTGGACAAGATTGCCTGGTTTCTGCTTCCCCTTATCCCTCTTGTTCAAGTCAACCAGTCAGGAAATATAAAGAATGATCAAGGAAACCTCCAAGTTAACACAGAAATACGTATATATGGTGAATGCTGTCTGAAGACAGCTTATGGCCCCATGGTTCTAGCCGTCATAGCACATGGCAAAGTTGTCCTATTGACTCTGCTGTCAGCCCCTGCGTGGAAGACCAAATAAAGGTGCTGGGACAGAAGGATGAAAAGGAATCCTAGGATAAATATCTCATCTTCATCGTCCCTGGGTTGGATAATTCTGAGGGTCTGTCGTTGAATCTCAGTGTTTCTGCACAGGACTCAGCTTCAATAGCCCAGTGGCAAGCTGCTTCATAAGTACAACCTGTACTGGCTTCCTGCCTTTCCCTGTCTCTCTTCCTCTTTCCCTGACCAATGCTCCCTCAATTACCTCCCTAATAACCTACTTGGATTTAAGGTTTGAAAAAGAAATGCGGCATCATTCTTTTTGTCTTAAATTTTTAATTAAAAAAAATTTTTTTCGAGATGGGATCTTGCTCTGTTGCCCGGGCTGTAGAACAGTGGTGGAATTACGATACGGCTCATTGCAGCCTCAAACCCTTTGGCTGAAGCAATCCTCCCACCTCAGCCTCCTGAGTAACTGGGACCACAGGTGTGTGCCACCGTGCCTGGATAATTTTTGTAAAATATTTTTTGTAGAGACAGGGTCTCACTAGTTGCCCAGGCTGGTCTCAAACTCCCAGGCTCAATCAATCTGCCTGTCTCAACCTCCCAAGGTGTTGGGATTACAGGCGTGAGCCACTGCGCCGGGTCGCACCATCATTCCTATTTTTTTTTTTTGGAAATGAAGTTCCCTCTGTCACCCAGGCTGGAGCACAGTGGCGCTATCTCGGCTCACTGCAACCTCTGCCTCCCGGGTTCAAGTGATTCTCCTGTCTCAGCCTCCTGAGTAGTTGGGATTACAGTCATGTGCCACCACACCTGGCTAATTTTTATATTTTTAGTAGAGACGGGGTTTCGCCCTGTTGGCCAGGCTGGTCTCGAACTCCTGGGCTCAAGCCATCTGCTTGCCTCAACTCCCAAAGTGGTGAGATTCCAGGCGTGAGCCACCACTCCCGGAGGAAGCATCATTCTTAATTTCAATGTCTAGTCTAGACATTTAAAAGAATTGAACATATTGGATCGTATCAAAACAACATCTTGTTGAAGAGAATGACCCTCTCCACCCAACCTGAAACAGATGGAGGCAGTGCTGACTTTATCTCAAATCTTAAACAAAATCTGCTTCACTCAATTTTCTTGTAGACAGGCCGACTGCTTTATTAGAAAACGGGAGAACATTGATCTTTTTCTATGATTCTCTTCCGATCACCCTAGGTAGAATTCCTTTCACTTTCTAACCTGTGTCTGTTTCAGCCCAGGATACATTAAGCTTGTTGTCTGTGACACTTTATTGAACTTTTTAATAGCCACGACTGACACTGATCCTCTGTGCTGAGAGAGGAGCTATTCTGATTCCATTCATTGTGACTCCAAAGTCTACCCTGGAAGTCAGATGCTCAGGTGGGATTTTATAAGTATTCCATGAACAAATGAACTTTGGCTTTGGGGTAAAAGAGTGGGTTGCCCATCATTTGATAGATCCCTGGATATTTTTTCATAAAAAACACCCTAGCAGGTTGCTTATTGCAAAATGACATGTGTCATATCTTCTCTGGAGCTGAATATTGTTAAGCAAAATTTATATTAATGAGAAGCAAAAAACAGTTTGTTTGTTTTGCTTTGCTTCAGCAAGAATTATCTGTTGCATCAGAAATGCAGGGAGCACTTTTGCTCTTTATTAGCGTTTTTTTCCCCAGAAACTCTGACATTACTAGGACACTTGGTCATCTGTGATCTGCTTAAAAGCTCCCTTCAGCTCCTGGAAGAGTGGGTGGTTCTGATTCTCTTTCGGTGAGATGCTTTATGGAGCCCTCTTCATCCCATAATTCTGAAGAGTAACAGGCAGAACGTCTTATTAGGGGGCAGCTGAAATCGTCTAGGGAATGTGGCTAGGGAGTGTCGTCATCTTTACATCAAAGGCTATGCACAGATAACACGCCAATCCTGATTTCACCCATGAGAAAAGTGAACTCCAAGAATTTCAGGAATGTAGATGTGTCGATGATAAACATTGCATTTATTACAATTTCACTTTATTTCCTAGAAGAGGGGACATTATATTTCCTGGCCAGATGCTACCCTTTGAAAGAAATGCAAACTTTGATAAAATAGACATGCTATCAATTTCCTTAGGGGAGCTTTCTCTTCACTGGGTCACTATACCCAGCATGACAATAAAGTCTGCCATGTGTTTCTTGTCCCACTGGAAAAAATACATAGAAAAGCTATGTACAAGGACTGTATTAAGATTCATCTATGTCTTTCAGAGATGGCAGGCAAGTGCCATTTCTGAACAATTTGGGTGAAGTCAGACACATGCACCTTACCCCGACAACCACTCAATGGACAGCAGAACATTGCAAATCATGACCTGTAATAGGACTGTCTTTGACTTACACAGCTCAGGAAACAACACTTGGTTTGGTCAAAGGTTTGTTCCTTTTCATTTTGTGTTCTAGTGTTTTCTTTTCCTGCCCTTATGACAGTTGTGTGCAATGGCATTATTGCATTAAATAGACACGACTGATTAGGTAGCATGAACCATAGTTTAGAATTTGGCTAAGTGTGGCTATGTTACTGTTTGTTTTTTCTTTTTCTTTTTTTAGGAGATAGGGTCTTGCTGTGTTGCCCAGGCTGGAGTACAGTGGCTATTCAGGCATGTGATTCCACCACTGATCAGCACGAGAGTTTTGACCTGCTGCATTTGTGACTTAGGGTGGTTCACCAGGCCTTAGGCAGCCTGGTGGTCTTCTGCTCCTGGGAGGTCACCATGCTGGTGCTGAACGCAGTGCAGATACTTGATCAGCCTAGCGCACCATAGCCCAGAACTTCTGGGCCCAAGCCATCCCCCACCTCAGTCTCCTGAGTAGCCGGGACCACAGGCAGGCTACTTGCTGTTTTTGTCAACATAAAAGGGAGTCAGAAAAGGCAGAACATATCAAGATCAGTAAATCTAGGCTGGGCATGATGGCTCACACCTATAATCACAGTGCTTCATGAGGCCAAGGCAGGAGGATTCTTTGAGGCCAGGAGTTCAAAACCAGCCTGGGCAATATAGGGAGACCTTGTCTCTACAAAAAAATAGAAAATAAAGAAATTACCCAGGTGCAGTGGTGCATGCCTGTAGTTCCAGCCACTCCAGAGGCTGAGACTGGAGGATCTTTCGAGCTTAGGAGGCTGAGGCTGCAGCGAGCTCTTATCACACCAGTGCACTCCAGCTTGGGTGACAGAATGAGACCCTGTCTCTAAAAGAAAAAGAAAAAAAGAGATTAGTAAATTCTTTAGAAACCAAGATTTTACCACGAGCAGTTGCACGAAGGTGGAAAACCTTTCTGTGATTATAAGTAGGGATTCTGAAAGAAGTCCTCAAAGTGAATACTTATTCCATGGAGAAACAGAATGAATTGAGAGAGTCCTGGAAGCTGGGAGGAGAGGAATCTGTAGAAAGCAGAGTCACTTAACTAATTCACCAATGAGACTGCAAACCGATGGTCATGGAGCTGCCATGGGAATCTGAATTACAGTCACTTTTATTCTTTGTATTTTATTGTTTGGGTTGAAAATGAGGCCAGGCACGGTGGCTCATGCTTGTAATCCCAGCACTTTGGGAGGCTGGGGTGGGTGGATCACCTGAGATCAGGAGTTTGAGACCAGCCTGACCAACATGGTGAAACCCTGTCTCTACTAAAAATACAAAAATTGGGATTCCATTCCAAGATGGCCAAATAGAAACAGCTCCGGTCTATAGCTCCCAGCGTGATCAACACAGAAAACGGGTGATTTCTGCATTTCCAACTGAGGTATCTTGTTCATCTAATTGGGACTGGTTGGACAGTGGGTGCAGCCCACAGAGGGCAAGCCAAAACAGGGCAGGGCATTGCCTCACCTGGGAAGTGTCAGAGGATTTCCCTTTCCTAGCCAAGGAAGCTGTGACAGACTGTACCTGGAAAATTGGGACACTCTCGCCCACATACTGCACTTTTCCAATGGTCTTAGCAAAGAGCACACCAGGAGATTATATCCTGCACCTGGCTCGGCAGGTCCCACGCCCACAGAGCCTTGCTCACTGCTAGCACAGCAGTCTAAGATCGAACTGTGAGGCAGCAGCCTGGCTGGGGGGGTGGGCATCCGACATTGCTGAGGCTTCAGTAGGTAAACCAAGCGGCCAGGGAAGCTCGAACTGGGCAGAGCCCACTGCAGCTCAGCAAGGCCTATTGCCTCTGTAGATTCCACCTCTGGGGGCAGGGTATAGCTGAACAAAAGGCAGCAGAAACTTCTGCAGACTTAAACGTCCCTGTCTGACAGCTCTGAAGAGAGCAGTGGTGCTCCCAGCATGGTGTTTGAGCTCTGAGAATGGACAGACTGCCTCCTCAAGTGGGTCCCTGACCCCCTTGTAGCCTAACTGGGAGACACCTCCCAGTAGGGGCCAACTGACAACTCATACAGGTGGTGCCCCTCTGGGACGAAGTTTCCAGAGGAAGGATCAGGCAGCAATATTTGCTGTTCTGCAATATTTGCTGTTCTGCAGCCTCCACTGGTGATATCCAGGCAAACAGGGTCTGGAGTGGACCTCCAGCAAACTCCAACAGACCTGCAGCTGAGGGACCTGACTGTCAGAAGGAAAACTAACAAACAGAAAGGAATAGCATCAACACCAACAAAAAGGACATCCACAGCAAAACTCCATCTGTAGGTCACCAGCATCAAAGACAAAAGGTAGATAAAACCACAAAGATGGAGAGAAACCAGAGCAGAAAAGCTGAAAATTCTAAAAACCAGAGTGCCTCTTCTCCAAAGGGTTGCAGCTCCTCGCCAGCAACGGAACAAAGCTGGATGGAGAATGACTTTGACGAGCTGACAGAAGTAGGCTTCAGAAGGTCGGTAATAACAAACTTCTCCGAGCTAAAGGAAACATTCAAACCCATCACAAGGACGCTAAAAACCTTGAAAAAAGATTAGACGAACAGCTAACTAGAATAAACAGTGTAGAGAAGACCTTAAATGACCTGACGGAGCTGAAAACCACGGCATAAGAGCTACGTGATGCATGCACAAGCTTCAATAGCCGATTCGATCAAGTGCAAGAAAGGGTATCAGTGATTGAAGATCAAGTGAACGAAATAAAGTGATGAGAGAAGTTTAGAGAAAAAAGAGTAAAAAGAAATGAACAAAGCCTCCAAGAAATATGGGACTATGTGAAAAGACCAAATCTACGTCTGATTGGTGTACCTGAAAGTGATGGGGAGAATGGAACCAAGTTGGAAAACACTCATCAGGATATTATCCAGGAGAACTTCCCCAACCTAGCAAGGCAGGCCAACATTCAAATTCAGGAAATACAGAGAACGCCACAAAGATACTCCTCGAGAAGACACATAATTGTCAGATTCACCAAAGTTGAAATGAAGGAAAAAATGTCTGCTCTTTCAATGTTTTTCCTACACTGTCTCGGGATTTCTGAAATGTCTGATCATCTCAGGGTGGCTTATTCACATTTAAGATTAAATCAGGCTGGGTGTGGTGGCTCATGCCTGTAATCCTAGCACTTTGGGAGGCCCAGGTGGGTGGATCATGAGGTCTGGAGTTCAAGACCAGCCTGGCCAATATGTTGAAACCCTGTCTCTACTAAAAATATGAAAATTAGCTGGTCCTGGTGGTGCAAGCCTGTAATCCCAGCTGCTCGGGAGGCTGAGGTAGGATAATTGCTTGAACCCCAGAGGCGGAGGTTGCAGTGAGCTGAGATTGAGCCACTGCACTGCAGCCTGGGTGACAGAGCGAGACTCCGTCTCAAAAAAAAAAAAAAAGAAAAAGATTACATCCAACACATACTCGTTGAGAGCTCTGTTTGACTCTTCTTATTGAGGGACCACTGAATGTCAGTATCTGGAAATAATTTTTATGAGGTCAGTCAGTTTCTCAATAGAAAAATCCACCAATGTCATTTCAGGGTGCCATAACCTAGTGTTCTGGGAAGAAGAAATTGATAGACACATAGGAATCTCAGTATGCACGTCTTCACTTCATCCTTTTTTTTTAATCCACTCTGGATCTTGCCACTGCCAGCCAGTGTTAGGTGTCTCAAAGTCTAGAACTTCACAAGTTCAACTTTCAGAAGGAAAACATTTAGTCTCTTATCTGAGAGGAGCAGAAAGTGGAGGGTAGCAGAGGGAGACCTGGAAGTCTATCACCTATAAACACAGACTTTCAACAACTCTCTCTGTTTTAATTCCAGCTTTCCATACCTGTCTTCTGCAGTATCTGATGCCTCAAGACCTGACCTATCCTGGCTTCCGTGTGGCAAATTGTCTCACCTCCTTTTATGTCTGCCCCATGTTGACATTTTTAACTTCCTCTACTTTGCTAAATCAATCGCTATCCTTCCATCACTTTCAGGCTTCTTTTGAAAATGTGCTCTGGCCGCTAGAACATTGGATACGTGATGGCAGGAATTTTTGTCTGTTCAGCTTACTGATTTGTTGTCAGCGTTGAGAAGAGTACCTGGCGCATAGCAAGGCATCCCGGACATAGTTGCAGAAATGAATGAATGTTGAAATCTCTTTTGGGCCAGTGACTTCTCTTATTTTCTTTATCCTTGGGTTTTATACAATTTTTATTCCTTTACAACCATTGAAACAATGTTTTTGAAGAGACATGGTAAACATGAGAAGTTAATCCACCATATGAATAAGAAATAGAACTTTTCTTTTTCACGGTAACTAAATCAGACCTTCTGAGTATCCTCTTGAAAGACATCAAAGGAGTTCATTTTCCTGACTCCTTAGGAGTTACATCCTTAGCCCAATCTGGCCCTTGCTGCTTTCCAGCCATTCTAACTTCTATTCTTAATACTGTATTCATTCATTCATTTATTTATTAACTTATCCATTCATTTACTCATTCCTTTACAGTTACTTACTCATCTATTTTAGAAACACTTACTGAGCACCTACCTTGTCAAATATCTTTGCCAGGTGCCAGGTATATAATGATAGGTCCAGTACAGGCCACACCATTGAAGTGTTCAAACTTCCAGAAAGGAAACCAGCAAAGGGTTGAGAGGCCCTCCAACTCTGTATTTTTAGTGAGCCTGTGCTCTAAGGATAAAATTGAGATTGTGTCCAGGTCCTTGTTCGCAAGAGGACTCTCGGTGGTTAAATGGAAAGGTTCCCTTCTAAATAAATGCATACACACACACACACACACACACCCCCCCCACAGACAACCTTCTTCCACCAGTATTGTTGACATACACTATTTTTAGACCAAGAAGATACTGTTCCTCAAGTTACTATACATTTTGATGGAAAAAGAGCAAACAGAGACCATGCCAAAAAAAACCAATTTGGTACAAAATAATGGATTGAAATTCTGGCAATTTACTTTAGAGAAAGAAAAGAATAATGAGTGGTTCTTCCTAGTTATACACCCAAATAATCTCCTGCCTGTTCCCATTGGGAGCCCATGAAGTTGAAATTTCCAGCAAAGTGCAAAAACTAACAGACTGTTTGGAAAACATCCTTGCTGCTGGAAGAATTAGAGAATAATGTGTAGACAAATGAAAAAGGAAATGAAAGCAATGCCTCTACAACAGTAGCTTTGTTTAAGGTATCTGTCTATTTGCAAGGCTGCTTGAAAAGACTCACAACCACAACAAATCACAGATTTTCTAGACCTTGTGCTGAGTATAGAATAGGTTCAGTGGAGAGAAGATGTTTAATATGAGAACAAAACCTGCTTAGGTAGCTCCACCCTAAATCTTGCACCATACAAATAAGAAGAACATCCAACAAAGTCACTAACACTGAAGCCAAAAACTCTGAGTACTCGTATTATCAATTATTTATTAATTTATTCCTTAACAAACCTTTATGTTTCATTTTAGTGAGACAGTGTGGAAAAATGGAAAAAGAAGGAATTTGGAGTCAAACAGAGTCAAATGGTCTTCCACCACTTGATGGTGTGTGATTTGTAGCTAATTATTTGAACTCTTTGAACCTTGATTCTTCCTTATGTTAAAATGGAGATTATAGTAGCTTTGCTGTTTTTCTGGTTTGTTATGAAGTTTATATGTGATAATGCATGTAAAAGTGGGCCAGTAGTAAATATATTTGTAACTGACATTTTATATACACGGCTAGTACAATCAATCTGCAATAATAGTTCCCAAATGATTAAAATCCTAATAACTTAGGCCCTGCATTTGTCAGAGTTCTCCAGAAAAACAAAACAAATAAAAAACATATATAATAATATAAGATTCTTATATATGTAATAGATTTGTAATATAAGATATTTATATATCAGCCTCCAAAATCAAATGAGTCAATTCCATATTTTATTGTGAGAAGTCTCACAATCTGCTCTCTGCAAGCTAGAAAACAAGGAGAACCAATGGTGTAAATTCGAGTCCATGTTTAAGATCTGAGAACCAGGAGTGCTGACTATGTAAGTCCCAGTACAAGGGCAGGAGAAGACTGATGCCCCAGCCCAATCAGTAAGGTGGAGAAACAATTCTCTTACTCTGTCTTTTTGTTTTATTCAGGCCCTCAATTGATTGGATGATGCCCATCCACATCAGGGAGGGCAATCTGCTTTACTCAGTCTACCCACTCAAATCCATCCCAAAACACCTTCACAGACAAACCAGCATAATATTTAACTAAATATATGGACACCCAGTGGCCCAGTCAAGTTGGCAATTAAAATGGACTATCATAGACCCCATCTAAGCTTCAGGTATAAACCTCAAGAATGGAATTGCTGTCTTTATAGTGTAGGTGCTTTGCAGGATGTATTAATTTGGAAAAGATGATCATTACTTTCTTATTACATCATTTATCACATTAGTGTTATAGGTCTGCTTAGCGTTCACCTTGGCTCTGAACTCTGCTCATTGCTACTCATAGGAACTCCTCAGACTTCCTGTCATTGATGTCTTATGTCCTCCAGGCTCCCAAGCTTTATCCCTTCATTAGGGCTTTATTCCATGCTTTTTTTTTTTTTTTTTTTCCAACTGGTAGAATTCATGCAGTAAATTGAGCTTAGCAGTCAGTAAAAGTAGAAAGCTAAGGAAAGTAGCACTGACTAAGGAATGAGGTCAAAGATATGAAGGTAAACAGAGATGTTTGTTACTTTGTAATAAAGTGAATCAAAATAAAGAACAGAGAGTCAATAAAATAAGGTAAATGATCAGTACTAGGATGTGCAAGGAGATTGTAGAATATGTGTTAGGTGTAAGGAATGTGAGAGGCATTTACAGCCACTACCTAACTTGAAACTCACAATTGACCTATGAGGGATGTACTGGCATTATGTAGCTGCAGTCTTCCTACTTAGGAAATAACCTTCCATAACACAGTGTCAGTCTCTAGATAACTCAAAGGCAGGACACAGACAGAGGCAGTGTAATAAAATGGAACAATGAACTTGCCTTGAGACCTGACTTTTATTCCCAGGTGCATCATATTTGCTGCTAGGGGGTTATTTTGGACAATTTTCTAACCTCTCTGAATTTTCGGTTCCTCATGTGGAGAACCTGGATGCTATGTCATGCTTACCTTACACTGCTGCTGTCGATCTCACGTGAGGTGACACGCTGCTATCATGGTTAAAGCTGTGAGCTCTATGGAATAGGGCTTGGCTTCCAACCTGGAGAACTAATTGTGTGACTTTGAGCAAATGTCAGCCACCTACATCTTTCAGTCCCCTTTTCTCTAATATTACGATAATAATGGAAACTTCCACTAGATTGTGGAAGAATTAAATTAGATAATTTATGTAAAAGTGCTTCTGACAGGGCCTAGTTAACACTTTTCTATGAATTCTTTTTTTTTTTTTTGAAACAGAGTCTTGCTGTGTCACCCAGGCTGGAGTGCAGTGGCTCGATCTCAGCTTTCTGCATCCTCCACCTCTCGGGTTCAAGTGGTTCTCATGCCTCAGCCTCCCAAGCAGCTGGGATTACAGGTGCCTGCCATGACACCTGGCTCATTTTTTTGTTTTTTTTTGTATTTTTACTAGAGACGGGGGGTTACTAGAGACAAGACTAGGCTGGTCTTGAACTCCTGACCACAGGTGATCCACCCACCTCAGCCTCCCAAAGTGCTGGGATTACAGGCGTCAGTCACCACACCCAGCCCAGTCTTCCTGTAATAACTCATTTAGCTAGTAGAGAAAGAACATTTTAAACAGGACACTATCCACTATACAAGTGTAAGAAATTATTCTTACTAAAACAATCTAACTTTTATGTATTCCGTTAATGGGTTGTATTCTTTACAGTATTAGCTTATAAAGAAGGTTTATATACACAATGTTAATTAATTGGTTTACTAAGTGACCTAGCTTCCAAATTTCTATTGATGAGAAACCCCTCACACAAATATGAATTTATTTAAATGTGTCATTACATAGATGTAGTTGACACTATCCCAAAGTCATTTCTGCCAAGCTGAATCTTGCCCATTAATTGGGACTGAATGGTGTACTGGTTAGCAGGGCAATTGAAAAAGACTAATCGAGGCCTCAAAATCTTCTCTAGAACTTCTGAGAAAGGAAGTGGCATAATTGCACACCAACAATGCTTCCTCTCTAACAGCCACCAAAACAAACAAAATAAATATACCTCCACGAAGACCAGGAAAAGTCACAAGGACATACTAGAATCTCCAGATAATATTACTGTTCAAGAACAATCCAGTTAGACCAAAAGGAGAGTGGATACAACAATTCAGACTCTGCAGGTTTTGAATGCCATATATAACTGATTTTCTTCAGTAAGTACGTGGAAGAAGTTATTAATATTTCCAGTGATAGGTCTCAGCTTAGAAGGCTGGGGAGGGAAGCAAAAGCAAATCATACGAAATAGCACACCCCGCTTGCTTTGTATTCCTTGACCTCAGCTCTCTACAGGGAAGGGAGGGCTAGAGGAACAGCCACATGACTAAATGCATCACCATGTTTTTCCTGGCCCAGCTTCCTAAACAGAGTCTTGAGGCAACTCTTTTAGAGCTACGAGTCAGGGGTTACTGTGTAGAAAACAATGTACTGACCCATAAAACAATTGATGATTATAGAATATATGTACACACACACACACACACACCCTTGAAAAATGAGCAAAATGGTTTATAAATAATTACAATGTAATATGTTATAAATAATTACAACATAATGGGGCCAATATCCCCAAAATTTCAAATAGAAAATGAGGAGACAGGGTATGAACACAGAGGAACAACTATGAATATCTGTGTACGGGCAGCTATTCTTTCATCTTTTCTTCAGGTTATAGTAGAAAAAAACTGCCTTTCTTAAGCATGCACCAAATTCCTTTCATCTTTCATCTTCTAAGGAAATTAACTTTTTAAACATTCACCCTTTTTTATCTCCAGTTATGTCATTGATCTGTCACATCTCCATATAAATATGCTAACATATTTTTCATCTTAACCTTTGCTTCTCTCCAAATCCCACCAGCTACTGCCCTATATCTTTCCTCTGTCTTAGCTGAAAATTGCTTCACAGACAACTTCCCACTGTAATTGGAATTCTGTTCCTTCCAGCCCTCTGAAACTATTCTCACAAGTTCATTAATAATATTTCTATATTTCTCAGTCTTTTGATCTATGGCCACTTCTCATTGTGCTATGAGCAAACTCAGCCACTCCAATGGATTCAGTTACCATTGATGAAATGTTTCAATACAAGCCCATAGAGGAATTATCAAAGTATCTAGAAGTGCATGATAGGGGAGAATACGTAGTTTGAAAAACACATATTACAAGTAGCAATCATTTTTAATATAGAATATTGAATATAAACAGTAAAAATATGAGATAGTAGATAAATAAAGTAGATTAAGGAAGATCACAAGAGTTACTTATTTAGAAAGGGTGAAAAACAATAATACTAATGAAAAGAAGTTCCAAATCCAAATTACCATTTGGACCAATTTCTTAATCTCCAACTCTTATACTGAACTGCCTCGCAGACATCCACTTGAAAATCTCACTAGCGCTTCCAACTCAACTGTTAAACACGAATTTATCTTCTCCCGTGGATCTGGTTTCTCCTCCTGTGTTCGTCAATATAGTGAATTTCAAGACTGTAATCCCTGTTACTCAATCCAGAGCCTTGGGTATTACGGTAAAGTGTTTTCATTCCCCATTCTCTCACATGAAATCACCAAATCTATCATCTCTTAATATTACTTGCATAAACTGTTTTCTATACTTTCTTGACTTTAACAGCTTTATTGAGGTATAATTAACGTACCATAAAGGTTATGAATTATAAATTGCGCAATTTAATATTTAATTTATGCAGTTGTGCAATCATCATGAGAATCCAGTTATAGAACATTTTCATTGCCCAAAAAGAGCCCTAAGTCAGTTGGGCTTAAGAGCCCTTAAGTCATGGCTGGGGAGACCTCACAATCACGGCAGAAGGCAAAAGACACGTCTTACATGGTGTCAGACAAGAGAGAATATGAGAACCAAGAGAAAGGGGTTTCCCCTTATAAAACCATCAGATCTCATGAGACTTATTCACTACCACAAGAACAGTATGGGGGAAACAACCCCTACGTTTCAATTGTCTCCCACCAGGACCCTCCCACCAGACATGGGAATTATGGGGGTGACAATCCAAGATGAGATTTGGGTGGGGACACAGCCAAATCGTATCAATTATTATAACCATTTTATAAATGTAAAAACAAACAGTAGGTAGAAGAGTAGGGAAATCCAGATTTTGAATCTTTGCCCCTCTCTCTCTCTCTCTCTCTCTCTCTCCCATTCTCTGGCTAGAGAGGTCATTCCTTTAACCAGTATAATTGCTACATATTTTAAACTGTTTCAGAGTGTGGAAGACAACAACACTTTTCTAATTGTTTCATTAAGGAAGCATAATACTAATACCCAAATGAACCTAATGGCAATAATGAATGCAGAGAAATCTACTGAAAAATATATCTTAACACAAAAGTCTGAAATAAAGTATTTGAAAATATTTGTAAAACTAATCCAACAGTATATCAATAAAATAATATATAACGATGAAGTGGGAGACATTCTAAGAATGAAAAGCATTCAAAATCAGGAATCCTGTAAAGAATTATGTAAATATAATTTACCATATTAATAAGCCAAAGGAGGGGAGAAATATGGCCATTCCGGTAGATGTCAATGAGGGAATTTATAAAGTTAAACCTTCATTTAAATATAAGTGCTTTCTTGAAATGTGTAACATATGATTCAAATTAAAAGCCTTATGTTTAATTGTAAAAATAATTGAAAAATTTAAAATTTATATATGAAGAAAATTAGGATGTGGCTTTTGACAGTTATATAAAATTGCTTTAAAATTGATAGATTTTATGCTGTATATGTGTATAACATCACATTTTATACCTTGAATATATACAAAAAAATATTTTTTAACAATTGCTACATAATACATTTAGAAAAGAAAAGAAAAAGCCCAGGCACAGTGGCTCATGCCTGTAATCCCAGCACTTTGGGAGGCCGAGGTGGGTGGATCACCTGAGGTCAGGGGTTCGAGACCTGCCTGGCCAACATGGTGAAATCCCGTCTCTACTAAAAATACAAAAATTAGTTAGGCATGGTGATGTGTGCCTGTAATCCCAGCTACTTGGGAGGCTGAGGCACAAGGATCGCTTGAATCTGGGAGGTAGAGGTTGCAGTGAGCTGAGATTACGCCACTGCACTCCAGCCTGGGCAACAGAGTGAGAGTGTGTCTCAAAAAAGAAAAAAAAAAGAAAAGGGTAGAAAAATTTTACATGTTTGATATGAAAGTGACTGTAAAATTAATATATAATGTCTAATATCTTCCTTTCATACCAACAAAAAGCTAAAATGAAATGAAAAAGCCCATTCACACAAGCAGTCAAAAGCAAAATGAAAAAACAATAACAAGGAATAAATTAAATAAGGGATGCATGAGCACTAAATGAAGAAAACTACCATATAAAACTTGACTGGGAGAGATTAAAAGAAAAAGGCCTGAATCAAAGTAGAGAAACATAGAAAAGGCAGTGATTTAAAGATATCAGTTCTTCCTGTGTCTATCAAGAGATTAAAATGAGATATTTGACCTTTCAAATTGATAACAAAAACATTAGCCAAAAGAAAAGAACATAAGGAAATCTGCTGTCAGGGATGTCATGGAATGTGGGCATATTTATGCACACTGTTGCAAATGCAAATTTTTCTAGCTTTTTGGATGGGCAATTAGCACTGTGCTTTCTTAACAACTTAAATATAGGACTCAAACTAAAAACAGCATATTTAATCATAAAAAATAAAGAAAGTTCAAAATTAATTCCAGAAACAAGTGAAGGATGCTTACTGTTACTAAAAATTCTTTTGGCCGGGCGCGGTGGCTCACGTCTGCAATCCCAGCACTTTGGGAGGCCGAGGCGGGTGGATCACGAGGGCGGGAGATCGAGACCATCCTGGCTAACACGGTGAAACCCCATCTCTACAAAAAATACAAAAAATTAGCTGTAGTCCCAGCTACTCAGGAGGCTGAGGCAGGAGAATCGCTTGAACCGGGGAGGCAGATGTTGCAGTGAGCCAAGATCGCACCACAGCACTCCAGCCTGGGCGACAGAGCAAGACTTCATCTCAAAAAACAACAACAAAAAAATATTTTGAGAGTACTCTAATGTTTTTGGAAAAGACAACATCATTTTTTTTATACATCAGAAATGAATGCAACTGATAGCAAAATTAGTATATAATTATAATATCGTTCTTTCATTTAAAAAACAAGTTAAAAATATTACTGAATGGGATTCCGTGTGTGTGTGGATCTCAACTCAATAGTTCCAAAGTGTACCTGGAGGGTAATAATATGGAAGAATATCTATACAAAGGCCAAGTAAAGTAGAGTAATGGCAGGGACCTTGCCCACTAGACATTAAAAACTACCCTAAATGCTCTTGTAATTCAAAAGACGTTACCCAGATGCGCAGGCGGAACAATATGGCAGATTAGAGGGTTTAGACATTTAGACATATATCTAATCGTATATTGTAATTAAGTATGTATTGAAGATAACATTTTCAATCTTTGGGTAAAAGGTAGACTAATCAATAAATCGTTTGGGGAAAACTGTTTACTTACTTGGAATAGTAATAATAACATGACAAAGTCCAGCTAACATTAATAACATGCTTAATATGTTCCAACATTTGCTCTAAATTCTGTGACCCGTTATTTTCATCACAAACCTGTGAGTTAGGGAGTATAATTGTCCCTTTTCACAGATTAAAAAAAACAGGCTTCAAAAGGTTAAGTGATTTTCTTCAAGGTCACTTGGCAATTAAGTGATGGAGCTCAGACCTTAATACAAGTCTTTCTTATTATATAGCCTAACCACTAGTTACTAAGCTTGATGACAGTACCTCACTCCAAAGCTCTCAAATCAATTCCAGATAGATCAAATATTTAAATGTTAAAAATTAAATTACAGTTGAAGGAGTTATGTATGAATGCTTTTTATAATCTTGATGTAGGTCATGCCTTTCTCAACCTCACTAGCATACCAAGAACTCCTAAAAAATGATAAATATGATGACATAAAAATGTAAGCTTCTTTTTAGCTAAAAAATACCATAATGAGAGTTAAAAGGCAATCTGGGAAACATATGTGTAATACATTTGACAGACTAATTTTCTTCATATTCAAAGAGCTTGTATAAATTTAAACTAAAAAGATGAGTAACATTTTTTAAAACTGAGCAACAAACATGAAAAGCCAATTAAGAATTGAAAATGCCAAAATAAGAATTGAAAATTGTTAGTAAAAATGAAAAGATGTTCACCTTCACTATTTATCAAAAATGTAGATGAAAATGAAGTTTTTTTTACCCTTCATAGTGATAATTAAGAAAATATTAACAAAGCTGGAGGAGCCTGAGGTCTCCCGCTGTCAGGAAAGGTGTATGATGTGGGCATATCTGTGCACTGGTGGGAATGCAACTTGTCCCAGCCTTTCCAGAAGGGGAATTAGCATTGTGCTTCAAAACTGTTTAAATTAAATATTATTTGGCTTAACAGATCTTGCAGAAATATTTCTGAAGATGATAGCAAAAAATGCATAAAGAGTTTGCACCAGCGTGATCACTCCAGCATTGTTTTATCAGGGAAGCTCTGCTAACAAACCACCTAAATTCCAGTCAAGAAAAGCATAGCTTAGGAAAGAACTGTAAAGCCATGAACCATTCATCAGCTATGAAAATAGTGATGTAAGTGGAAATAAAAAGGCATTTACGAGACATTCATGAGTAAAAGTAGCAAAGTAGCAGATAACATATACATTATGGATTTATATGTGTAAAGGCGTGTGTGTGCACTTGTGTGCACATATATGAATGTATGACTAAAATAATCTTGACCTTCATGTTCTCTCATTAAAGTCTATTTCCAGTGTTTCTCATTCAAAGAAACAACAGTCGGCTGGGCACAGTGGCTCACACCTGTAATCCCAGCACTTTGGGAGGCCGAGGCAGGCGGATCACCTGAGGTTGGGAGTTCGAGACCAGCCTGACCAACATGGTGAAACCCTGTCTTTACTAAAAAATACAAAAATAAGCCGGGCGTAGTGGTGCATGCCCGTAATCCCAGCTACCCAGGAGACTGAGGCAGGAGAATCGCTAGAACCCGGGAGGCGGAGGTTGCGGTGAGCCGAGATGGCACCATTGCATTCCAGCCTGGGCAACAAGAGCGAAACTCCGTCTCAAAAAAAAAAAAAAAAAAAAAAAAGAAACAAAGAAACAACAGTCTATCATTGCCAATATGCACAAAGCAACTTTATTTTTCATTTCCTACTTTTGAAAATGTGCCAGAGTGGAAAATATATTCATAATGCACAGAAGAGCTTATTACACAACTTCTTCCTCTTTTTGTTTATCTCTGTCTCCCTCTAGATCTTCAGTGCTTCTTCAATTCATGTAATCAAAAGTACGGCCTTAGAAATATCTGGTACATTGTGTATTATAGGTTTAGTCACCATAGGGAATGAAAGAGAGAGTAGATTCTCACTCCCAATGTCTTTCCCCAAATTTCCAGGGTCAAAGCTTATATTGAATTAACATGGCAGCTCCTCCATTACTCAAGTATGGGTAGCAAAGAAATGGAATAGAGTGACTGACAGCAGTTAATCGAAAAAAAAGTTCTGTGCAGATATAACTATGAAGATAACTACAAACAAAAATATATATTCTTAATCAAATCCTCCTGGTCATTTCTCAAGGAAAAATATATTAATTTGGGTGCATTGTAAGACTCCCTACTTTGCAACTTTCTTAATATAAGAGTAGATTGAATACCATCAGAAACAAAGCTTCTAGCACTTTCCTGTAAAACTTTCCCATATGTACTGTAAGGACTTAGGGCATGTTAAAGATTTGTGCTATGATATAGAATTGCTTGAATTATCTGTGTACATTTTTACATGCTTTTAGACCAGACCTGAATTTTTTAGACCTGGACACTATTGGTAACTTGAACTGGATATTTTTTTTTTTCCTTGTTGGGGATGAGGGTCTGGACTGTGCATAGCAAGACCATTGGCCAAATCCCTGACATGTACCCATTAGATGCAACTAGTATCTCTCCCTGTCTCCTCTCACCCCAGGTGGTGAGAGCCACAGATGTCTCCAAACATTTCCAAATGTGTGACGTGGGACAAAATTGCATCTCACTGAGAACCAGTGGAATTGACAGATTCTTTACACGGCACCAGATTGCAATAACAAAATGGATCATGTCAAAAGTAAGCACAATAATGTTGAAGCTCATACAATAAATACATATTTATTTATAAAATTCATGAAAGGTTGATCAGATAAAAAATCATGAGAAAAATGTCATTATTAGAAAAAAAACAAACACTGATAAAAATGTTATCCAGAACTGAAAAATGCAGCTATCAGGGGTAAGGAACTGACAGAATTCAATTAAATCTAATTAGAAATATTCTCCAGGGCAAATAGAAGACTACTTAAATTTATGTTTTAATCATTTTTGGTGTTTTTTTTTTTTCATTCTTCAAGGCAGAATATGCTTAAGCTCATACTGGGCTTATTTCTGTATAATTCTAGAATGATGAAATGAATCAGAGAATTGCATAAACTCCCTGGTGAATTCACCATCTGCCCATGCCCTCTGAATATTTCCTATGACTGAAGTCACTGAGCAAGTGAAGTTGAAGGCATAGCAGAACAGAAAGAAACAATGAGAATAGAAAATAAAGAGAACATGCAAATATCAAAACACTTGCTGATTTAGGAGCCCATACTGCAGTCTTGCTTTGGGGATATTTGTCAATGTGCCCAAAGCTTCCTCCAGCTTCAGAAGTACTTCTTGCTGTGATGAAAACCTTTGGTGATACACATTGCCATCAGATTCATCTTTAGCACAAAGAGCTAGCTGAATTAAACAACAGCAAAAGAAAAAGAAAGTTCTAAAGTAATGCTACCATTGTTGAACTGGCCAAGCCATACATAAAGAAAAACTTAGAGTACACAGACCTAAAGTTATATTATTGTTCAAATGCTGGCTTCGACAGTGATTTCCAAGTCACTTTCCTGTGACGGTTGCTTAACCTAATCAAATACCTTTAACAGGCCATCTGTCCATCTACCATCTGCAGAAATACATGGAAATTCTTAATTCCCCATCCTTTGTGAAAAATTTTCTTATAGCTAAGAAGCCTCATTAAAGATCTCTGTGCATTTCATAAAAGCAATATGTTTGATAACTTAAAATGCAATCCAATGTGTATTTTGATTGGTGTCAATATATTGGCTAGGATGCTGTGAGAATGTAATCACACATAAAAATTGGAACAAATAGGTGAGAGTAGGATCTTAAATCTATCCAAATTCGTAACTATCATATAACTTTTATTCATTAATGTTTTCTTCATTTCTGTCATGTTCATATGTAGAACACGATAGTATTCATGTATGCTTAAGATAGCCAATGCTCTTCTTAATAAGCTACAGCCAAAAACCTATTTACTTCTCAAAATTCCCAGCTTAATTCTGACTTGAACAAAAAAGATGGAAGCACATAAGTAAACTCCACTTCAACAGAGAGACACCTTTAGGCGAGGCATGAACAAAATTAGTTCTGACTATATTGATCCAAACAGAAAAAGGAAGAGTGGAATTGGTCACACACAAAATTCTTCATTGCTCCATAGACCACGGCTCATCAAACTAAGTTCTCTGGGCTAAATTCAGGCCACACTCTGTTTTGTAAGTAGAGTTTTACTCTAATGTAGTCATGCCAATTAATTTACATATTATCTACAGCTGTCTTTGTTCTGTACAGATAGAGTTGAGTAGTTTTGACAGAGACATTATGGTCTGCAAAGCCTAAAATATTTACTATCTGGCCCTTTGTAGAAGATAGTTGTCAATTCCTGGCATAGAATATCAAAGGGAAGGGTCTGTAGAAATAATCCAATCTTCTCATTTGAAGAAGGCAGCAGAAAGTGAGCCCTAATGGGACCACGTAGCTTGTCTAAAGTCACACATCTTATCAACAACAAAGTAGTTACTAGATGCCAGGTTTCCTGATGTCCTTTGGGAGAAATGGATATTGCCTCCCAGAATTATAGCTAAGGTTCACAGTTATTCAGAGTTCATATTTCAGCCTCTTCTATTATTATAATTCACAAAAGTTTTTGGTTTTTTAGATAGAAGAGTGAAAAGACAAGTCTGTGCACTAATGGTTCTTTGCTTTTTTCTGGAGATTAGATGAGACAATGTACATATATGTGTAGCCCAGCTCCCAACCCAAGTTAATTTCCTTTCTACCTTCATTTTTCCAGATGAGGAAACAGGTTTGACAGGTGGAGTGACTTGTACTGAGGACATATATGCAATAAGAGTTAAAGGTAGAATTCACCTTCCATGTTTAAGATTCCGAGTTCAGTCTTCATTCTATAATGCTAAATAAACAATTTGAATACAGATTATTAGGATTTAGGAATCAGTTGAATTAATGGTTTTTCTTTGTGCTGCTTATGAATGGTTTCTTAACTAGGAATGTCAAAAGTCCTCTCTCTTGCACTGTAATGTCCCGTGATGAGAACAGGAAGCAGAGAAGCACCCACATAACTGTAAGTTGTGGTGAGCATCTACATTCCTGTGCTTTGCACTTGTTGTAGTTTCTAAAAGTAAAGTATCCTGTCTGTAAGCAATAGCAAGAGTAAGTTAATGCATAATGAATGATCTAAATGAAACAAATCTCACGTGGAAATAGGGGGTAAAAAACCAACTTCCTTCACGCTGCTGGCTCTCGCTAAAGCCCCTCTCTTCTACTTCTACATACTCCCCTGTGTCATTGCATGCATTTTAGAATGATGGATCGCTTTGCACAAATGTGGACCAAGGCTTAAGTGTAGAAGGCAAGAAAACTAGCAAAGATAATACGACAAATATTCAGTGGAGAGAAAATGAGGTACTGAATTAAATGAAAATAAAGCTAGAAAAGATGAACTTTTTTGAAGATATTAACCCAGTAAAAACATTAAATCCTTTCTAAGACAACATGGTGGTGAGGGAGTGATAAGCCAACAAAAATTAAAGATAAAACCCACACAAATTTTCATTATGACATTGATAGAAATGGTGGAGAGGTACAAAGAAAAGTTAACGATGGCTATCAGTTTCCTAGCGTTGCTGTAACAAATTACCACAAACTTAGTGGCTTAAAATAGCAACAACGTATTATCATACAATTCTGGGAGTCAGAAGTATTAATGGATCCCATTGGACAAAAATCAAAGTATTTTGATTTTTTCCTTTTGAAGACTGTAGGGGAAAATCTGGATAATTTGCTATATTCCTTTTTGCTATATTCCTTTTGAAGACTGTAGGGGAAATTCTGGATAATTTGCCTTTTCCAACTTCCAGAGGCCACCCACATTTCCTGGCTCATGGCCCCATTTTCCATCTTCAAGCCAGCAATGTCAGACCATGGCCTCTCACAGTGCCATCTCTTTAATTATCTTTTATTCTGCATGCTTATTTCACTTTTAAGAACCCTTCTGATTACTTTGGCCATACCCAGATAATTTTCCGATCTATTGATTAGCAACATTAATTCCGTCTGTAACCCTAATTCCTCTTTGCCATGTAATGTAACAGATTTATAGACTACAGGGATTAGGACATAGATATCTGCAGGCAGGGTCCACTTTTCTGCCTACCAGAGTGACTTCTCAAATTCTTACTTGGGCAATTGAGATATCATTGTAGTATAAAATATACATTTCATGCTGAATCAAATCTAGAGTTCTGATAATGTTCTATATGGCTCTCTATGTAGTTAAGGACTATGACCCTGAATATAGACTGAATTTGAGTAATGTTACTGCCACTTAATAGTTTGGTAAATACATATATATGTGTATACATATATATATGTATACACATATATATGTGTGTGTGTGTGTGTATATATATATATATATATATATATATATCTCACAGCTTCGATTTCCTCATCTGTAAAATGTGAAAACCAGCTATCTCTAACAAATAAGAGTTATGGTGAAGATCAAATAAGATAATGATACAGTGCTTAGCCTAGTGTCCCACTCAAAGAATTTTAGATACTAATGAGCACTGAATAGTAATGCAGGTGAAGGAAAGTTGGGATTTAATTTTTAGTATATAGATTTCAGTTATGTGAAAGACATCCAATCCCATCTCCTGTATTATTTCATTCGCACACTGCTATGAATAAGTACCTGAGACAGGGTAATTTATAAAGAAAAGAGATGTAATTGACTCACAGTTCCGCATGGCTGGGGAGGCCTCAGGAAACTTATAATCATGGTGGAAGGCAACTCTTCACAGGGAGGCAGGACAGAGAATGAGTACAAATAGGGGAAATGCCAGACACTGATAAAACCATCAGATCCTGTGAGACTCACTCACTATCATGAGAGCAGTATGAGGGAAACCTCCCCCATGATCCCATTACCTCCACCTGGTCCTGCCCTTGACACATGTGGATTATGGAGATTACAATTCAAGATGAGATTTTGGGTGGGGACACAGCCAAACCATATCATCTCCCTAGAACATACTTTTCCACTCACCTAGAGGGCCATATTATACTTTCTTTTCTCTTTTCCATTTTTTAAAAGCTCTTTGCCTATGCTCATCCTCTGCAAAAGATAGAAACAGCCAGAATTTTCCAAAGCTCTTACTTCTTCCTCTAGACACCCACCTGTGACTATGGCCATGTATTCTACCTTCTTTCTTGTTGCTATGTGTAATTGTCCATAATCCTGACTAACTACAGAGCTCACTGCCATTTACACACTAGATTCCGTGCCTTATTGCCTATTCAAGCAATAGCCCCTTTCTCGTCTGCATCACCAAATTCTTCCCTGCTATCATTTGAATGTGTTCCCAAAGTTCATACGTGGAAAACTTGGTTCCCAGTGCAATAGTGTTGGGCGGTGGGGTGTAATAAGAGGTGATTGAGTCAGGAGGGCTCTGCTTTTATGAATAAATTAATGTCATTATTACTGGAGTCAGTTAGTTATCATGAGAGTGGCTTAACCTCACCTTATCTTGCCTTTCTGCCTTTCACCAGGAGATGACACAGCATGAAGCTCCCTGCCTAGATGCCAGGGCCATGGTCTTGGTCTTCCTAGCTTGCAGAACTGTAACACAAATAAATTTTTATTATACATTTTCCAATCTATGGAAATTGATTATGGCAACATAAAACAGACCAAAAACAACACCTCTCTGCTAGATCATTGCCTTTAGTATACAAACATTTTAATAGTGCTCTCATTGTGTTCACAAAAAAGCTCCAACTGTACCTCATTTTAACCTGCAACAAATGCCCCATTTTCTTTTTCTCTTGACAGAAAAACTCCTTGAAACAGCTGTCTGTATTCCTTGCCAGAATTGTTTCTCTTCTTGTTTTCTGTTGAACTATCCAAATAAGCTTTTTACCACACCACTCCACTGAAACTGCTCTTATCCCAGGTTGCCAAATAATATTTCTATTGCTAGATGCAGTGATTATTTCTGTCTGCGTCTTATTTGAGCCATCAGCAGGATATGACACAGTTGATGACTCCTGATTTCTTAAAATACTCTTCTCACCTGGCTTCTAAGACATCACACTCATTTTGTTTTCCCTGCGTTTTTGACCAGTCTTGCAAGTCTCTTTTTCTAGTTCTTCTTCACACTCTGCCCCCTACACATTAGAATATTTCAGTTCCAGTACTTGAATTATTTTGCTTTCCTGTCTAGTTTTACTCACAAGCTGATTTTATTCAGTCACATGACTTTAGACATTTATCTGTTGATGACTTCCAGATTTATGTCTATAGTCTAAACTGAAATGCACATTCTTATATCCAACTGCCTAATCACCACCACCACTTAAAGGTTTAACAAGCACCTTAAAACATCCAAAAATGAGTTTTTGACAATCTCCTCTAATCTGAGGATTAATGTAATACAAGTATCAATCAAAATTTAGTCTGTTAGTCTTCCCTATCTACTCTTAGTCTTTTCTACAGTGGATGGTAATTCCAAATTTCCTGTTGTTTAGGCCGAAAACCTTGGACTATTTTTTTTTTTTTTGAAATGGAGTCTCGCTCTGCTACCTAAGCTGGAGTGCGGTGGCGCGATCTCGGCTCACCACAACCTCCGCCTCCCAGGTTCAAGCAATTCTCCTGCCTCAGCCTCCCGAGTAGCTGGGACTACAGGTGTGCGCCACCATGCCCGGCTACATTTTTGTATTTTTAGTAGAGACGGGGTTTCACTATGTTGATCAGGCTGGTCTTGAACTCCTGACCTCATGATCCACCAACATCGGCCTCCCAAAGTGCTGGGATTACAGACTTGAGTCACCGCGCCCGGCCTGGACTAATTTTTAATTCCAATTTCCTTTCAAAATGTACATTTAATCCATCAACAATCCTGTGGATTCTAACTTCAAAATATACGCAAGAGCTGACAACTTCTCGCTATCCCTACTCATACTATCCTGGTTTCAGCCACCATAGTCTATGACCTGGAATATTGCCAGTAGCCTCCTAGGTTTTCCTGTGTCTACAATTGTGCTCTCAGTCTGTCCTTAGCATACAAGCTATAGTGATCCTGTTATATCCTGTTAATCATAAGTTAAATTACGTTATTTCCTCTCCTAAAAACCCCCTCCATGCCTTGCCTGTCTCATAATAATTAAAATCCAGAATGTCACATAGGTTCTATGTCAATAGTGCACCAGCAATTGCTTAACAGCCAGTTTTATATTAAAACAAAAATACTGCATATGGGTGTGAGTGCTGTGACACCCACCAGTATACATATGCACACATATTTATATTTAAGGTTTATTGTTTTAAAGAAGTACTAGCATACAATTTACAAATATTACTCAAATATACAACACTTTTTTGAAAATATCAAAGAACCTATTGATTCTTACAAAATGCTTTTATTGAATTTTGCCAAACTCTTGTTTCCATAACCAAACTATGGCTGCAGCTGATGAATGTGTTTAGTTTCTTTTCTTTTCTTTCTTTTTTTTTATTTTTTATTTTTGGAGATGGAATCTCCTCACTCTGTCACCCAGGCTGGAGTGCGGTGGTGGGATCTTGGCTCACTGCAACCTGTGCCTCCCGGGTTCAAGTGATTCTTCTGCCTCAGCCTCCCGATAAGCTGGGATTGGATTACAGGCATGCACCACCAAGCCCAGCTAACTTTTGTATTTTCAGTAGAGATGGGGTTTCACCATGTTGACCAGGCTGGTCTCGAACTCCTGGCCTCAAATGATCTGCCCGCTTTGGCCTCCCAAAGTGCTGGGATTACAGGCGTGAGCCACCACGCCCGGCCATGTGTTTAGTTTCCACATAAATGTTGGTTGATATTTGTATGTGTTTTAACGAGTAAGAGGAAAGTGAAACAACAAAGATATATGTTGGAACATCACTGGTTCATCAATGAGAGGAATAGCTTCTTCATTGAATCAGATAGTAGTTTTCAAATAGTGGAAGGATATTTTCTCAGTTTTTTACTATTCACAATGCAATGCCTACAGCCATGACACCCTTTTAGGTTTACTCTGCATTGTTAACATTTTCTCCAGCATATTTTTAAGTGTAGATGATCAGCAAAACAATAAACTAGCCCTTATTTGCAGCATTTTTAAGTTTCCCTAGTGTAAATATTCCCACCATGGTTGATTTCAATGTGATGTCACTAAATGCAGGAATATTACTAGATTTTTTTAATGCTGCACTGCCATCACACAGATAGATACAATAAATCTATACAAGCTGGAGTCATGGTTACCTGTTATAGGACACATGTTCAAGGTCATTCTTCTGTACAGGAGTTGAACTGCTCCCTGAGAAATGGTAGCTGGATAATAGTAAGAGATTACAGATATAATTGCAAGGTGTCAGAATCAACCTAAGAACTTCCTGTGACTTTGATTGAAAGGTTTGAGGCTTAGGGGTATTAGAATATCTATAACTACAACACAATTTTACATATCTGGAATTTGAACCTTTTATGTTTTCTCCAAGCCTTTGTTAAAGTCTGGTTAAATTGTTTCAACACAGCCTCATCTTACGCTGTAGAGAACTGAAGAAAAGGCCTTTTTCTATACTTGTGGAAAAACAGTAAAGGGAAGAATGGCAGCTGAGCAATGGAAGCAAGTTAGGAGCTGGCAGTAAGGAGATAACAAGCTGGAATCAGACAACTGGTTGAGATAAAAAATGAGAACAAGCTGGATGCGTGAAACATGGACAGATTCCTTGGGGATTTCCAGAGATACATGAGGAAAGGAACTTGGTAGAAGACAGAGCTAGTAAAATATTGATAAATATTAACTGTATCATCTTGTGATGATAATGGTGCAGAGAAATTGGTACCTTTGAATACTGCTGGTAAAAGTTCACAGGATTTTTTAAGAGAGGAAAATGATAATATTTATTAAAAGCTTAAGGAATTTATACCTCTGGACTCAGTAATTTCACTTATAAGAATGTATTTTAAGGAAATGTTCAGAGAGACACAGACTTACGTACAATATTGTTGATAATAGCATTATTTATGAGCAAAAAACCATGAAAACAGCCAGGTGCGGTGGTGGCTCACGACTATAATCCCAGCACTTTGGGATGCCGAGGGGGGCGGATCACTTGAGGTCAGGAGTTCGAGACCAGCCTGGCCAACATGGTGAAACCCTGTCTCTACTAAAAATACAAAAAATAGTCGGGCATGGTGGTGCACATTTGTAATCCCAGCTACTTGAGAGGCTGAGGTGGCAGAATCGCTTGAACCCAGGAGGTGGAGGTTGCAGTGAGCCGAGATGGCGCCACTGCACTTCAGCCTGGGTGACAGAGCCAGACTCCGTCTCAAAAAAAAACCCCACAAAACCATGAAAACAATTTAAATGCTATGCAGATGAGACTAGTAAAATAAGATATGGCATATCCATATAATGCAATACTACATCGGTATTATAAATCAGATTCTCAAAACCTATTTCATGACATTCAGAATTTCTGAAAAATAATATAAAGTATCAAAAGTAGGATACAATCCACATGTACCATGACTCTAGTTTTGTTTAAAAAGAGTAATGATAGCAGAATAATAAAATAAAATGTCAGCACTGGCTATAATTTGGAGGTAGAATTTTGGATAATTTTTAGTTCTCTTTCTTTTTTCAACTACTCTAAAAAATATGTAATTATAAATATAATGTTTTTGCCATGATCATGTATTTAAAAGTTTGTATTTAATATAGTACATATACAGAGAATCGAACACATTAGGAGGATTTATCTTGCTGAATTTTCACAAATTGAATGAATCCCATGTAACTTGCACCATGATTAAGAATAAGATATCACCATCACTGGTCCTCTTCATGCACCCCAGAGGTTTTCACTCACTAACCCTCCCAATCCCTACACAAACGTGCACACACACACACACACACACACACACACACACACAGCCTTTTCCACCTAGGGTCACAATTATTCTGACTCTAACAGATTATATTAGCTTTACCTGTTTATACAGTTTACACAAATACAATTATATAGCATGTAGTCTTCTTTTTCCCAACAATTTAAGTTGCATTTCTCTATCTCTGTTTCAATACCTGCTATGATTTGAGTATGTCCCTTCCAAAATTTTGGTGTTGCCAGTGTGATGGTTTTAAGAGGTGGAGTCTTTAAGACATAATTAGGCCTTGAGGGCGCCTCTCTCATGAATGGGATTAGGTGCCCTTTTAAAGGGGCTTGACAGAGGAAGTTCTTCCTCTCTTGCCCTTCTGCCTTCCACTATTGAGGACACAGCAAGAAGGTCCCCATCAGATGTCGGTGCCTTCATCTTGAACTTCCCAGCCTCCAGACCTGTGAGAAATAGATTTCTGTTCTTTATAAATTACCCCGTCTCAGGTATTCTGTTATAGTAGCCCAGACAAAGACAATGAACTAAAAGGAAAACATGAGGCTGGAAATAACAATGAACACTTCTTGTCTCATGCAGTGTCCTCTGTGAATGAGTAGCTCACAACATAGCTACTCTTTCTGAAATGTCAGGATTGTTTAGTTTCTGGACAATTCTCCAAATCATCATAAACCGATCAATTAACATACTACTGCGGCACTACTCACAATAGCAAAGACTTGGAACCAACCCAAATGTCCATCAGTGATAGACTGGATTAAGAAAATGTGGCACATATACACCATGGAACACTATGCAGCCATAAAAAAGGACGAGTTCATGTCCTTTGTAGGGACATGGATGAAGCTGGCCACCATCATTCTCAGCAGACTATCGCAAGGACAAAAAAACAAACACCGCATGTTCTCACTCATAGGTGGGAATTGAACAACGAGAACACTTGGACACAGGAAGGGGAACATCACGCACCGGGGCCTGTTGTGGAGTCGGGGGAGAGGGGAGGGATAGCATTAGGAGATATACCTAATGTAAATGACGAGTTAATGGGTGCAGCACACCAACATGGCACGTGTATACATATGTAACTAACCTGCATGTTGTGCACATGTACCCTAGAACTTAAAGTATAATAAAAATAAATAAATTTAAAAAATAAAAAAGAAATAATAATTGTGATAGTAAAAATAATAAAACGTAAATTCTCAAGAGGAAAAGACAATCTGTGGGAATTTATTTTAAATGTATAGATTAGATTCTACATGAAGATAAATTAGTTGAGAATAAGGCAAATCAATAGATTTTATATAGTAGCTACTATTTGCATGTACCCGTTATATGCTAGGCATTTTACATATATTGTCCCATGGTTTAACCTTTACAATAAACTAAAGGATTAGAAGATAATATTCCTATACTACAAATAGAAAAGTAAGTCTCTGAGAGGTTTTCTGCTCAAGATTGCTAAAATGCAGAGAACAGTATTATAATCCAGGTTTCTCTGATTTTAGAGCCTGGACTGTTTCTGCTGTGATGCTTACTGGTAGTTATTTCAGGAAATTGTGTTTTTAGTTCCCTTCCTTTTGAGTTCACATAGTAGCATCTGATTTTGATTCAGAGTGTGATTAACGCAGGGAACTTTGAGCGGTAACAAAGTGCTGATTGTCAGGAAGGCCTGTTTATACCTTGCCTGTTTTACTTTAATCAGCAATACACTTATAAATTATGTATCAATTTATACTGATAATAAAATTTGCATTTTTTAAACATCCTGGATTCCATAGAAACTGAATGCATTGTTGCTTTTCAGTTAGATGTGGCCAAAAAAATGCTCAGAATTATTGAAATGACTATTTCATCAGAAACCACCTTTCAATGTTCAATGAATAACACACCATTTCAGCTTTGTCATGCTCCCGGCATGCTGTGCAGGTCTGCTTGTTTCCTGAGGGCGTGGGGTAGCCATGCAGTTTTGGATGTCAAGGTCTCAGTCATTCAGTCTGGCCTAGGCTCTGGGCAGCTGGGGTCGTGATGCTGCAGGCAACCATACGCACCTGGTGGCACGACGGTGGGACCTCAGAGATGAAGAGAGTCCGTTGCTACTGGTCCCCAGAGCAGGATGCACTGTATTAGTGGGTCCATTTCAAGATGGTGCTGAGTCACAGCAGTTTAGGTCGCTGGTGCGGAGGGTGCTCATGTTGAACTCCTACTCTGAGGCAATGCAGCTACACAAACTCCTAGCTACTCTCCAAACTGGATTCAGAGACTGTGAGGACTGGGGGACTCTCTTGTAGCAAGGATTGTTAATGTTTGTGGCATAAATGAGGACTACTGTGGCTCTCTAGCTTACCTTTTAACTGTAAGATTAATTTCCTCCTGACTCTGAGCTGATCCCCATGGGGGAGACGGTGTTGCAAAGGCAGGCTTCCTCATTCCCCTTGCTATGGTGCTGTCCTGGATTTCATTGCTCTGTGGGGTTTTCACCACTCCCCTGGTGCTCTCCAGAGTGCTTCCTCGGTCACTGTACTCAAAATATAGTTGTTCATTTGTTTTTTGTCCCTTTTTATGGAGAAGATGGGCACCAGGTAACTCTTGTTAGCCATCTTGGTGACGTCACTCTGTACCTTGGTCTTTTAAATGGCCATAGTTTGCCCATTTCTATTATGGAGGGATAGAAATAACCCCAACTGTGTAACATTATTTATTCACATAATTATTTTGCTTTTTTTCCCTAGATTAGCCAACTGTCTTTATGGCCACTGCTTGTTCTGCCAACCTGGGTCAGGCTGGCAGAACAAGCAGGAACATTTCTCAGCAGACTGCCTGCCTTCTGACTTCCTCATTCAACAGAAGCCAGGAGACTCGCTTGTCCTACAATTTCACTTTGCTTCCCTAATAACCATCTCATTGAATCCTTTAGACATCTAAGTCATAGGACCGCTAGTTATCTTTCCTTGTCACCAGCAGTCTTAAATCAACACTGTTAAAACCTACCTTTAGTGACAAATAGCAAATTCAATGTGCTTTCCAGAGGTGAGCTGATAAAACCACTCATGTAGGTATATAAATGACTGGCAGAGTTTAATTTATAAGCTTTCATAAGGGTTTACTCCCCCAAAATGTGTATGTGGTGTGTGTGTGTGCGTGTGTGTGTGCGCGCGCGCACGTTTCAGTGTTATTTTGGAGAATCATTTCATAGATGACTAACCCTGTCTCTGTTAGGTAATCATCCATTTTTAATACATTTTTTATATCGTGGAAGACTCGCACCTCTTCACCAATAGATATTCATTGTGTGAAATTAAGCTTTTAACATTATTTTTCTCATGAGGCCAAATGAGTGTGGTTTTAGAGTTAGGTTTACTGCACCTCCCGGGACAGATCAGGCACCTATGCACGGACTCCCCAGCGGACTGCATTTTAGCTTCCTGGTTAATCAGAAATCTGCAGCTTGTTTTGTCCTGCCACCGCGCTTTCCCACCACGAGAACATGACTGATGCCTTGATCTCAACAGATGTAAGACTGTATAAGTGATGAGACACTTTCATATTCACTTAACATTGAAACTATAACATAGATAGCACCAACTTGATCTTAGTAGAGAAGGAAGGGAAGAGAGACAAGTTAAAACAAATCCTGTTTCTCAGAGAGAAAGAAGTAACAGAAAAAGAAACTTTAAGGCAGGTGCCATTAATTGCCTCTTTCCCGGAAGGAAGTGTTTAGAGAGCTTGAAGCTAACAGGAGAGAAGATAGCTAGATAATGGCTACACATCTGTGGCTTCTTATTTAGAAAAATAATTGTTACGATATGTTGTAATCATTTTCTCATCAGCAACATTTTCTCATTGGCTACTATTGCACCAGGTGACTATTCCTTCACGTTTTGACATCCTCTCTTTCCCTAGCAATAATGGAAAAGACAAGGGAAATGAATTCTGCTGAGTTCTTCTTCAGCCAATCACCTTCTGACTGTCCCGGCCTTTAACATCTTTCCAATAGCCCCAACTATTCCCATTCAGATTTCTGTGTGTCCTATAAGCTCTGAGGTAATCTGTCCTACCCCAATAGCCCAACCTAAACTAAGACAAGGAAGGCTTCATCCTACACCAGAGTTTTCATCGTCAGCACTATTGTTTTAAGCCTGATAATTCTTTGCACAGAGACTCTCCTGTGCATTGCAGGATATTCAGAAGCATCTCTGGCCTTCACCCACTGTCAGTAGCACTCACCTCCCACCAGTTACAGCAACCAAAAATGTCTCCAGACACTGACGAATGTTCCCAGAAACGGGGAGGTGGAAATCACTCCCAGTTTGATAATGACACTGATGGGAAAACATAATTGTAGGAGAGCTTGGTGTGAGACAGTGGGTCTTTTGTCCTCCCCATACATGGCACCAGGACATGCTCTGTGTCCAGGTGTGAGTGTACACTATGGATACAGCATGCCCAGAGCACTCAGCAATGGCTGGAGCTCCTATGAGCTTCCGAGAAGAGGCTAAGCCAAGGCCTGAGCTTTCTTGAGTGGTTGGCCCCACAGAACACAGATAAAACATAAAGGAGCAGCTGCTGATAAACACAGACAGGTTGACTGACCTCCTCTGATCACTCCATGTCTCTCAATTAATATCTGCTCACTCATCAAAACTATGAAATAATTCCCCAATGTGGCATTCCAGCAAACAACAAAATTTCCACATTAATTTCATTTTGGTCGACAAATTGTGTTATACCCTTTTAGGCAAAATAAGCACATGCCTATGTATGGATGAAATGGAAAGCCTATTTTTTAAAAAATACGGCCAATTAAGAAATTGTCTATTGACTATCTCTCTGTAGAACACTACTGGAGTTTGGGGGGGCTTCTAACATCCTGCACAGGGAAAAGAGTCAATGTTTGGGGTAGCAGGTATCTCCCTGGGCCTCTTAGCACCACTCCTGCTCCTGGCTGCTGAGCTCACAAAAACACTGGCCTCCTTTATTCTCATGGATCCCAGACCCTGGCCCTAACATTCTTTCAAAGCATCCATCCATCATGCGGTACTTAAAATCATGAACTCTGTAGCTGCACTGTCTCGGTTTGAATCTTGGATCCACTATTTACTAGCTGCATGGCGTGGGCTAAGCTAGTTATCCTCTCTGTGCCTCAATTAGTAAATATTGAGTACTCATATGTTCCAGGAATTATTTCTTCATTGTTTCTAAAAACTAAATTAGCTAATACTTATTTAAAAATTTAATAGTGTTGAATATGTATTAAGTGCAAATGCATTAGCTATTATTATTATTATGCCCAACTCCTCTCCTTTTTTTACCCCAAATCCAATTCATCAGCAAATCCTGTATGCTCTTTTAAAATACTTTTCAAGCTGGCCCACTTCTCACCATCTCTAACATTACAACTCTCAACCAAATCATCATTATCCCTCATCTGGATTACTGGAATAGACTCCTACTTGGTATTTCTGCTGCCATCCTTATCAATCTGTAGTTCATTCTGCACACAGCTTCTAGAAGGATCTTTTAAAAATTCATCACATCACTCCTTCACTCAAAACTGGCAATGGCTTTCCAGCTCGCTCAAAGCAAAAAAAAAAAAAAAAAAAAAAAAAAAAACACACTTTATGTCATTTGGAACCTACTACCTCTGTGACTTTAGCCTCCATTATTGTGCCTGTTTCTTATTCTTCTTTGGTCGATATGACCTCCCCATGATTCTCTATGTATGCCAAGCACATTTCTGCTTCAAGAATTCAGCCTTTGTTCTGAATGAAAAGCAGTTCATTATTGTTTTGAACCGCTTTTCCTCAAATATCTACATTACTTGCTCCCTCATTTTCTCGCGGTTTTTTTCCTCAAATATCACCTTTTCAGCGAGGTTTTACGTGAACTCCCTATTTAAAACAGCATCCCCTCAGCATTCCCTGAACCCCCACGTTCTACATTATTTCCTCCATTTCAATGTATACTATCTCAAATAGTATATATTTAGCATATTTATTTTTGCTTATTGCCTGCCCCTTCTCCCCAGAATAGAAGCCACGTGAAGGAAAAAAAAATTAATGTTTGTTCACTGCCATATCTCTAATATCTAGAGCAGTGCCTGATTCAAAATATGTGCTCAATCAATTAAAGTATGCATTGAACATAATAAATAATTATGAGCTAATTGATTCGTTTTCTTTCTGAGATGGAGTCTCGCTCTGTTGCCCAGGCTGGAATGCAGTGGCATGATCTCAGTTCACTGCAACCTCCGCCTCCTGGGTTCAAGCGATTCTCCTGCCTCAGCCTCCCAGGTAGCTGGGATTACAAGCATGCACCGCCATGCCCCAGCTAATTTTTGTATTTTTAGTAGAGACGGGGTTCACCATGTTGGTCAGGCTGGTCTTGAACTCCTGACCTCGTGATCTGCCCGCCTTGGCCTCCCAAAGTGCTGGCATTACAGGCATGAGCCACCGTGCCCGGCCAGCGAATAGAATTATTGGTAACAGTGATGTTAATGTAGCTGGAGCATGTGATGCAGGGGTAAGTAAATATAAAGGTTTTCTATGAGATGTGATCTTTGGAAATGGTAGCGAATGTTTATTGAAAGCTTACCTATTATCTCATTTAATCCTTGAAGCAACCATATAAAATTGATAATCTAATTATTATTTCACAGATGCAGAAAATAAGGCCAAGGTGGTTAGGGTCACACAGTAAGTGGCTTAGAGAGGATTTTAACTCCAGGTGTTTGGCTTCAGAGCCCTTGTGCGTAACAACTAAGTGTTTTATTGTCCCTAAAATGCAGTTTGGGTAATAGTTTGAAAGATGAATATTTAATCAGAGAGCAAGAGAGTAGAGAAACTGGCTTCGAAACTACACTTCATTGAGGAATTACGTACTCGTTCTTTTGAACAGCTAATATTGATCAAGCTCTGTACTAACCACGAATAATGTACAGAAGAAATAGCATATTTGCAGTCTTCCTAACCCACAGTTAAGTGAGGAAACAAACACATAAATAATTTGTGAAAAAACATAAGATAAGCACTGTTCTACACATACATATGAGGATTTACAGAAATTTAGAGAAAGAATCAGTCAACCAGTCTCCAGGTAAGTGAAGGTGAGTTTACTAGAGGAGATGATATTTAAGTTATCCTTATAGTATAATGAAGAGTTCACATTGACCACGATGGAAAGAATATTCCAAGCAAAGGAACCAACAGCATGTGGAAGTATTAGAAATGACAAAGATCATAGCCCACTCAAAAACTCAGAGAAATTCAAATTTGCAATTAAGGGTTTCTGAGGGGAAAACGTAGCAGGTGAAGACATGAAGGAGAATGGGGTGCAAATCCTAAATAATTTAGATATTTTTAAAAGCTTCAGAATTTTTGTGCAGATCATAAAAACTCTTGTTCCCCTTCTCCTCTATCCTCTCAGGCATTTTTCCCACTAAATCTTTTGCACTTCTAATTATGCCTCGACATCTGCTTCCCAGAGGTCCAGAAATGACACATCATGTAGTATAGGGTGCTCTTTCACAAAATATTTGTAACTGTAATCCAATCAAGCCTTCAGATTGAACTACCAGTTTATAGAAAATACAACAGCTATCAGAAGAAAGTAAATTACACCATGAGTAAATATGCACACAATTTCAGAATCCTGGGATCAAGATATCCGCCCATCTTGGTATTGCAAATGTTGAGATTACGGGCATGGGCCACTGTGCCTGGCCTTAGGAGATATTACTTTTGTTTGCTATCTTAATAGTATTGCAGTTTCTTTTCTTAATGTTGCTTTTTAGAGATACATACTAATATGGTTTGGCTGTGTTCCCACCCAAATCTCATCTTGAATTGTAGTTCCCATAATCCCCATGTGTCATGGAAAAAATAGGTGGAGATAATTGAATTATGGGGACAGATTCCCCTATATTGTTCTCATGATAGTGAGTGAGTTCTCACAAGATCTGGTGGTTTTATAAGGGGCTTCCCCCTTTGCTGGACACTGATATGGTTTGGCTGTGTCCCCACCCAAATCTCATCTTAAATTCCCACATGCTGTGGGAGGTACCCTGTGAGAGGTAATTAAATCATGAGGGCAGGTTTTTCCCATGCTGTTCTCTTAATAGTGAATAAGTCTCACGAGATCTGATGGCTTTATAAGGCAGAGTTTCCCTGCACAAGCTCTCTTTTTGCCTGCCACCATTCATGTAAGATGTCACGAACTCTCCCTTGCCTTCCGCCATGACTGTGAGGCCTCCCCAGCCATCTGGAACTGTAAGTCCAATAGGCCTCTTTCTTTTGTAAAATTGCCCAGATTCAGATATGTCTTTATCAGTAGCATGAAAACAAATGAATACAGTAAGTTGGTGCCGGGGGCATTGCTGAAATTATACCCAAAAATGTGGAAGTGACTTTGGAACTGAGTAACAGGAAGAGGTTGGAACAGTTTGGAGGGCTCAGAAGAAGACAGGAAAGTATGGGAAAGTTTGGAACTCCATAGAGACTTCCTGAATGGCTTTACTAAAATGCTGATAATGATATGGACAATGAAATCCAGGCTGAGGTGGTCTCAGATGGAGATGAGGAACTTGTGGGGAACTGGAGCAAAGGTGACTCTTGTTATGTTTTAGCAAAGAGACTGGTGACATTTTGCCCCTGCCCTAGAGATTTGTGGAACTTTGAACTTGAGAGAGATGATTTCGGGTATCTGGCAGAAGACATTTCTAAGCAGCAACACATTCAAGAGGTGACTTGGGTGCTGATAAAGGCATTCAGTTTTATAAGGGAAGCACAGCATAAAATTTTGGAAAATTTGTAGCCTGACAATCCAATAGAAGAGAAAATCCCATTTTCTGAAGAGTAATTCAAGTCAGTTGCAGAAATGTGCATGAGTAACCAGGAGCCAAATGGTAATCCCCAAGACAATGGGGAAAATGTCTCCAGAACATGTCAGAGGTCTTCACAGCAGCCCCTCCCAACACAGACCTGGAGGCCTAGAAGGAAAACATGGTTTCATGGGCCAGTTCCAGGGTCCCTGTGCTGTGTGCAGTCTAGGGACTTGGTGCCCTGCATCCCAGCTGCTCCAGCCATGACTAAAAGGGGTCAAGATGCAGCTCAGGCCGTGGCTTCAGAGGGTGCAAGCTCTAAGCCTTGGCAGCTTCCACATGGTGTTGAGCCTGTGGGTGCACAGAAGTCAAGAATAGAGGTTTGGGAACCTATACCTAGATTTCAGAAGATGCAAGGAAATGCCTGGGTGTCCAGGCAGAAGTTTGCTGCAGGGGTGGGGCTCTCATGGAGAACCTCTACTAGGGCAGTGTGGAAGGGAAATGTGGGGTTGGAGCCCCCCACACAGAGTCCCTACTGGGGCACCGCTTCGTGGAGCCGTGAAAGGAGGGGCACCATCTGCCAGACCCAAGAATGGTAGATCCAGCGACAGCTTGCACCGTGTGCCTGGAAAAGCCACAGACACCCAACACCAGCTTGTGAAAGCAGCTGGGAGGGAGGCTGTACACTGCAAAGCCACAGGGGTGGAGCTGCCCAAGACCATGGGAACCCATCTCTTGCATCAGCGTGACCCAGACGTGAGACATGGAGTCAAAGGAGATCATTTTGGAGCTTTAATATGTGACTCCCCCCTACTCGATTTTGGACTTGTGTGGGGCCTGTAGCCCCTTGTTTTGGCTAATTTCTCCCCTTTAGAGTGGCTATATTTACCCAATTCCTGTACCCCCATTGTGTCTAGGAAGTAACTAACTTGCTTTTGATTTTACAGGCTCATAGGTGAAAGAGACTTGCCTTGTCTCAGATGAGACTTTGGACTGTGGGCTTTGAGTTCCTGTTGAAATGAGTTAAGACTCTGGGGGACTGTTGGGAAGGCATGATTGGTTTTGACATGTGAAGACATGAGATTCGGAAGGGCCAGGGGCATAATGATACGGTTTGGCTGTGTTCCCACCCAAATCTCATCTTGAATTTCCACATATTGTGGGAGGCGCCTGGTGGGAGGTAATTGAATCATGGGGGCGGGTCTTTCCCATGCTGTTCTTTTGATAGTGAATAAGTCTCATGAGATTTGAAGGCTTTATAAGGCAGAGTTTCCCTGCACAAGCTCTCTTTTTGTCTGCCGCCATTCACATAAGATGTGATTTGCTCCTCCTTGCCCTCTGCCATGATTGTGAGGCCTCCCCAGCCATGTGGAACTGTAAGTCCAATAAACCTCTTTTTTTTAGTAAAATTGCACAGTCTCAGGTATGTCTTTATCAGCAGCATGAAGATGGACTAACGCAACACTCATTTTTCTCCCTGCTGCCATGTGAAGAAGGATGTGTTTGCTTCCTCTTCTGTTATCATTTGTAAGTTTCCTGGGGCCTCTGCAGCTATGCTGAACTGGGAGTCAATTAAACCTCTTTCCTTTATAAATAACTCAGTCTTGGGTATGTCTTTATTAGCAGCATGAGAACGGACTAATACACATACCAATAAATTAAGTTACAAAATGTCAAAATGTCTATAAGTTTAAATACTTCATAATGTAAAAATATAGATGAAATAAACATGTAAAAGAAACCTCTAAAGACTATCATCCCTAAGATAAAGAGCAAAATAAAGATGTTTACTTACACCACTATTATTTCTCTTTTCTTTTGAAGTTGCAGCCAATAAAATAATATTAATAATGGCATCAGCAACAAAAAACCTTTTATAGTGCTTATTATGTGATAGGCATTGTTCTAAGCATTTTGTCTAAATGAACTCATGTGATCCTTTGATGGTCCAGATCACCTTGTGTGGTAAGTAACCGTCTCTCGGATTTAAAGAAAGTTGAGGTTAAGAGACGTAAAGTATCACAGCTGGTAAGTGGTGAAGCCATATTAAAATATATGAGCTCCAGTTCCTATAAATAAATAAACAAATGAATATACACATATGTGTAATAACAATGTGTAATTCCTTATAAGATACGTAATTATCTGTAGATTACATTCTTATATACCGAGAAAATCTGAGAAAATTCATTCTATATCTTTTTAGAACTAATTAGAGGTTCAGTATGGTAAAAAGTGGGCATATGTATTACAGTAAACAACAACAAAATGTATTTAGGAATAATCAAAGTAAAAATGTCTATTTTATGTAAATGTAATTATAATTTTTATTCTGTTCCAATCAAAATATTATTTAAAAATACACTGGCAAAAGGACTCAAAGATATACCTGGAATAATAGGTGATACTAAGATACTTTTGATAAAGACGAATGAGGGAAGACCGGTCCCAACATCAATGCCATTATAAAGATAGAAAAAACAAAACAGTTGGTATTGGCAAAGAGCAATAGCTAAAAGGAACACAGTACAAAGTCTGGATTTAGACTCAAGAATATATAATTTAGTATATGATAAGGCAGCATTTGAAATAAACACGGTCATATCAAATTGGCATGTAATGTACCCCATCTTGAAACTTGCTACTATCTTGGCTTGTGTGTGGATAGCATATTACATTAATGCCGAGCAGATTAGTAACGCCGAAGTAGCTGGCGCCTAAATGGCTTAAACACGGAGAAACCACTTACTGATGATGGAACAAAAACTGACCAATCAGATTATAGAGCGGGCTTTTTAAAATTTCAGAAGCTTCTTTGTAGCTAAACCAACAAGAACAAAGACACAACACACCAGAATGTCTGAGACACATTCAAAGCAGTGCGTAGAGGGAAATTTATAGCACTAAATGCCTACAAGAGAAAGCAGGAAAGATCTAAAATTGACACCCTAACATCACAATTAAAAGAACTAGAGAAGCAAGAGCAAACACATTCAAAAGCTAGCAGAAGACAAGAAATAACTAAGATCAGAGCAGAACTGAAGGAGATAGAGACACGAAAAAACGCTCCAAAAAACCAATGAATCCAGGAGCTGGTTTTATTTAAAAGATCAACACAATTGATAGACTGCTAGCAAGACTAATAAAGAAGAAAAGAGAGAAGAATCAAATACACGCAATAAAAAATGATAAAGGGGATATCACCACTGATGCCACAGAAATACAAACTACCATCAGAGAACACTATAAACACCTCTATGCAAATGAACTAGAAAATCTAGAAGAAATGGATAAATTCCTCGACACATACACCCTCCCAAGACTAAACCAGGAAGAAGTTGAATCCCTGAATAGACCAATAACAGGCTCTGAAATTGAGGCAATAATTAATAGCTTACCAACCAAAAAAAGTCCAGGAATAGATGGATTCACAGCCAAATTCTATCAGAGTTATAAGGAGGAGCTGGTACCATTCCTTCTGAAAATATTCCAATCAATAGAAACAGAGGGAATCCTCCCTAACTCATTTTATGAGGCCAGCATCATCCTGATACCAAAGCCTGGCAGGGACACAACAAAAAAACAGAATTTTAGACCAATATCCCTGAAGAACATAGATGCAAAAATCCTCCATAAAATACTGGCAAACGGAATCCAGCAGCTCATCAAAAAGCTTATCCACCATGATCAAGTTGGCTTCATCCCTGGAATGCAAGGCTGCTTCAACATACACAAATCAATAAACGTAATCCAGCATATAAACAGAACCAAAGACAAAAACCACATGATTATCTCAACAGATGCAGAAAAGGCCTTTGACAAAATTCAACAGCCCTTCATGCTAAAAACTCTCAATGAATTAGGTACTGACGGGATGTATCTCAAAATAATAAGAGCTATCTATGACGAACCCACAGCCAATATCCTACTGAATGGGCAAAACCTAGAAGCATTCCCTTTGAAAACTGGCACAAGACAGGGATGCCCTCTCTCACCACTCCTATTCAACATACCGTTGGAAGTTCTGGCCAGGGCGATCAGGCAGGAGAAAGAAATAAAGGGTATTCAATTCGGAAAAGAGGAAGCCAAATCGTCCCTGTTTGCAGATGACATGATTGTATATCTAGAAAGCCCCATCGTCTCAGCCCAAAATCTCCTTAAGCTGATAGGCAACTTCAGCAAAGTCTCAGGATACAAAATCAATGTGCAAAAATCACAAGCATTCTTATACACCAATAACAGACAGAGAGCCAAATCATGACTGAACTCCCATTCACAATTGCTACAAAGAGAATAAAATACCTAGGAATCCAACTTACAAGGGATGTGAAGGACCTCTTCAAGGAGAACTACAAACCACTGCTCAGTGAAATTAAAGAGGACACAAACAAATGGAAGAACATTCCATACTCATGGATAGGAAGAATCAATACCGTGAAAATGGCCATACTGCCCAAGGTAATTTATAGATTCAATGCCATCCCCATCAAGCTACCAATGACTTTCTTCACAGAATTGGAAAAAACTACTTTAAAGTTCATATGGAACCAAAAAAGAGCCCGCATCGCCAAGTCAATCCTAAGCCAAAAGAACAAAGCTGGAGGCATCACGCTACCTGACTTCAAACTATACTACAAGGCTACAGTAACCAAAACACAGATATAGCATGGTACTGGTACCAAAACAGAGATATAGACCAATGGAACAGAACAGAGCCCTCAGAAATAATACCACACATCTAAAACTATCTGATCTTTGACAAACCTGACAAAAACAAGAAATGGGGAAACGATTCCCTATTTAATAAATGGTGCTGGGAAAACTGGCTGGCCATCTGTAGAAAGCTGAAACTGGATCCCTTCCTTACACCTTATACAAAAATTAATTCAAGATGGATTAAAGACTTAAATGTTACACCTAAAACCATAAAAACCCTAGAAGAAAACCTAGGCAATACCATTCAGGACATAGGCATGGGCAAGGACTTCATGTCTAAAACACCAAAAGCAATGGCAACAAAAGCCAAAATTGACAAATGGGATCTAATTAAACTAAAGAGCTTCTGCACAGCAAAAGGAACTGCCATCAGAGTGAACAGGCAACCTACAGAATGGGAGAAAATTTTTGCAGTCTACCCATCTGACAAAGGGCTGATATCCAGAATCTACAATGAACTCAAACAAATTTACAAGAAAAAAACAACCCCATCGACAAGTGGGTGAAGGATACGAACAGACACTACTCAAAAGAAGACATTTATGCAGCCAAAAGACACATGAAAAAAATGCTCACCATCACTGGCCATCAGAGAAATGCAAATCAAAACCACAGTGAGATACCATCTCACACCAGTTAGAATGGCGATCATTAAAAAGTCAGGAAACAACAGGCGCTGGAGAGGATGTGGAGAAATAGGAACACTTTTACACTGTTGGTGGGACTGTAAACTAGTTCAACCATTGTGGAAGTCAGTGTGGCGATTCCTCAGGGATCTAGAACTAGAAATACCATTTGACCCAGCCATCCCATCACTGGGTATATACCCAAAGGATTATAAATCATGCTGCTATAAAGACACATGCACACGTATGTTTATTGTGGCACTAGTCACAAAAGCAAAGACTTGGAACCAACCCAAATGTCCAACAGTGATAGACTGGATTAAGAAAATGTGGCACATATACACCATGGAATACTATGCAGCCATAAAAATGGATGAATTCATGTCCTTTGTAGGGATATGGATGAAGCTGGACACCATCATTCTCAGCAGACTATCGCAAGGACAAAAAACCAAACACCGCATGTTCTCACTTCTAGGTGGGAATTGAACAATGAGAACACTTGCACACAGGAAGGGGAACATCACACAACGGGGACTGTTGTGGAGTGGGGGGAGTGGGGAGGGATAGCATTAGGAGATACACCTAATGTAAATGACGAGTTAATGGGTGCAGCACACCAACATGGCACATGTATACATATGTAACAAACCTGCACGTTGTGCACATGTACCCTAGAACTTAAAATATAATAAGAAAAACCCGTAAAAAAAAAGTAAAAAAATAAAATAAAATAAAATAAGCAGCGAGAATGTCAATTATTTAATTTCTTTGTGATTACTAGTTAACCATTTGTTAAAAACTAAAATGGTTTCTCAACTCAAATAAATGCAAGGATATATCAAATACTTTAAAACATTAAAGATGAAGTGTTAACATAAATAATTACTAGTGACTTAACTACTAAATATCTTTAGGTAGAGTGGTTATTTCTAAGCATATAATGAAAGCTAAGAAACATAAAAAAGGTTAATAGAATTAAATATAACATATAACCTTTATTTAAAAAGAGAGCAAAATTTGTCAAGGCATAAATAATAACTAAATGGGAGAGTATTTGCAATACCAGTAACAAAGGGCTAATATCTTGAAGGCAAAAAATCCCTTTCTACTAAAATATGATTACCCTCATAGAAAATTGCAAATATCAGTTAAAATATAGATGGACACTAAACAAGAAAATACTTTAAAATTGTAAGGTAATTAAAGATAATTCCTCATTTATCAAAAATTGTCAAGCACCTCATTGTATACACTTGCTGTTTCCTCTATCTGGGATGCTCTCCTCATAAATCTTCACTTGGCCAGCTCTTTCTCAAGATTAAATATCATCTCCTCATTGAAGTAGTTCCTGATCAAAAGCTTAATTTAAATATCTCCCCGAACAGTTTTCATTATAGCAACCATTACCGTCTGACCTTACCTCACTCATTTAGTTGTGTTTTATTTGCCCCCTGAGGTTTCCCAAGGGTATGTGTAAATCCTCAGTGCCTAAAATAGAGCCTGATCCAAAACTAACATTCAATAAACCTGTAAAAAATTGCCAAATGAATAATAGCTACCACGATTCCTGCCAGCTTCAAGATGCGATAGTGATCATAAGTAGAAATAGGGAAGCCAGGAAAGGTAAACTTGGGTAAGATTTGCCCAACTGTCTATTATACACACAATTGCAGAGTACCCACAAAACCAAGAGCATTGGAAATCTCTTTGCAAAAGGAATTATTTTCCCAAAATGAGTAAAATATTAGAGAAAAGTATATATTTTCAAATGATATATGTCATTTTTCTTATGTATTAGCCCCTCCTATGTGTCTAATTTAGCCTAATATTTATTATCTAAGCAACAATTCTGAACACTTGGTGGGAAATTTTTAGCAATATCTACAAACTCAGACCTACTCGACAGATTAGGAAACAGAAGTTTCCATGGTTTTATAGGTGATCGTGTGGCTGCATTTTGCAATTTAAATTTAAAAAATGTCTTGGTGATAAACAGACACCTAGAGCTTTTGTCTGATCAACTGGAATAAAATGTGAAAACTTTCTATGGAAACCTCAGGGGAACGAAGGTGAGGTTGGTGATTTCACTGTGTTAGCAAATGGAAATGCATTGGGAGTGATGACGAATGTTATTGTCTGTGTTCCTGGGCGATAACACAATTGCATTCCAGTGGCTTTTAATGAGTTTTCACTTGAGATACAGTGAGTACATTTGCATGTCAACTACAGAGACCAAAAATATATTTCTTGTCATCACTGCAGGAGGAGAAATCATTTCCGTGCTGTATAAAGTAGAAGGAAAGTAGGTTCACGTACTGCCTTTTGTATTAACGATAAATAATTGAGTTCAGTTAGCTTGTTCTTACACAATCTGAGGAAGAAGAACTGAGTACAGTGGCTCCCATTTTGTAACAGTTTGTTATTTTTTTCTGGGATGACCTGAAGCTAAGAACATGGGGGTAGAGACATGTCTCATAATTTTTTTTTTTTTTTTTTTGAGACGGGGTCTTGCTCTGTCACCCAGGCTGAGAGTGCAGTGGCACAATCTTGGCTCACTGCAACCTCCCCCTTCCAGGTTCAAGCAATTCTCCTGCCACCACGCCCGGCTAATTTTTGTATTTGTAGTAGAGACAGGGTTTCACCGTGTTGGCCAGGCTGGTCTCGAACTTCTGACCTCAAGTGATCCACCTGCTTCAGCCTCCCAAAGTGCTGGGATAACAGGCATGAGCCACAATGACAGGCCCCCAATTTTTTCTTAAAGGTCTAAAAAAGTGTTTTCTTCCAACATAATATTCCGTACACTGCAGATGGTCTTTTATTTTGCTTATTGGTAACTGGCCTAAGAGATTTTACATTTTATTGAAATAAATCCTATGTCATTATTATAAACTTCTGCATTGCTTAGAAAAAAAAACATAAAATTTTTTTTACTTAAGGTTATTACATCTGTGTAACTTTCTGTATGTGCTTTTAAAGTCCTTGTGCCATTGAGTTATAGGGCTTTGACTTCTGGGTCTAACAAGGACACCAAGTTCTGCTATATCTTAAACACTGACAGCAATTACAGCCTTATCTTCAGGCCCAGTAGAAGATGCTAATCAAAGTAAACTGCGTTCATGAGATGCAGGGCCAGAAATTAAAACTATTCAACTCCTCAAGGCCCGAGGACTATTGCGGAAGAGGTGGGCATGTGAGATTGTAAGGGCTGATATTAAGAGAAAAGTAGCTCAGTTTCTCTAGGAATTAACCATTAATATCAAAGGCACACTAAAGCAAAACCAGTATCTAGGTTGCTGTGTCAGTTTAACAAGGCTTTCTTGGAGCATGAACTCACTCCTTCATGCAAAATGATAAAGGTTACAAGGTTTATAGAAATTATATTTTATAGTCAAGATGATTAAACTTTTATTATAAAATTTCAAAGACACAAATTTAATTTGCCGCATCCTGTTTTTAATTAGGGCTTATTGTTTGGGATATTAAGCCTCCTCTCTCAAAGAATAAAGATTTTCACCTTTTTTTTTTTTTTTTTTTTTGAAATCTTTGAGTTACTGCTTTGGTTAAATGAATGACTTATTTTACAATGACCCATGACCCTATTTCGTGATATCAAGCATTTTAAACTTTTTATCTTTGACGAACTTTCCAAAGTCAAATTCTAACTTGATTCCTCATTAATTTTTTGATATGAGTCCTCTGAAGTCCAAAAGAGACATATTTGTCTTATTTGGTATAAAAATCATACAAGAAGCATCGTCAAATATAAAATGGTGTTTGACTTTCTTTGGGCTGTATTTATAGAAATGTTATTGATATGTGCTCCAAAATTATGGGAAACTCTTATAATTCTGAAATAACTTCTGTATGTTGTGAATTATAAATTTTATGTTAAATTGTTGTATGCTACAGAAGTAACCAAAATTTCCTTGTCAATGGTGGTTTTAATAATGGCCGTCCTGGCTGGGTGTGGTGGCTCACGCCTGTAATCCCAGCACTTTGGAGGCCAAGGCGGGTGGATCACGAGGTCAGGAGATCAAGACCAGCTTGGCCAAGATGGTGAGACCCCCGTCTCTCCTAAAAATACAAAAATTAGCCGGGCGTGGTGGCACAGGCCTGTAATCCCAGCTACTCAGGAGGCTGAGCCAGAGAATCACTGAAACCCAGGAGGCAGAGGTTGCAGTGAGCTGAGATCATGCCATTGCACTCCAGCCTGGGCAACAAGAGTGAAACTCCATTTCAAAAAAAGAAAAAAATATACACCCCTGATTTGAAACAAGACTAGGATACACGGTAAAGAATGTTTATTCACTAAAGTTTTGACAGACTGAAGGCCATTATTTCAGATTGGAAATAGGAAACTTAAAAGAACTACATGGACATTGGGTCAAAGAACATGGGTTGAAATGTGCCTGGCAGTAGCCCAAAAGTAAATGCTCTTCGAGGTGCATGTGAAGGAACTGTAGGAGGGAAATGGGATAATTCACATCTCCGCCAATAAATAAATGTAGCCACACTAGCTTGGGGGATTTGAGGTGAGACATCGAAAATACTAAGTCATGGTGAGGGCTGGAAGACAAAAGAATGAATCACTTCATAGGAATGGCTGTGGGGAAGGGCTTGAAGGAGTCATCCTCTGACTTCCATGTGAACCATGAACATTAAACATGGAGAAATGAGGAGCGGCAGCAGATCGGTTTGGGATGCATCTTCAGGGGATGCTGAAACAACAACAGCATTTGGTTTGCTCTACACCCCTGTCACCCCTCGCCCGCAAGCCCAGGGAGTGGTCAGCAGTGGGGCTTTGTGACGTCGAAGCCACCCTAGGGGTGCCATTGGATGGGACACTGCCTGTATGATCAAACAAAGCTCAAGGGTGTGGCTTTGCCTTGTCACCAGGAGGGTATATATAGGGAGGGCAAGAGCTCCGGGCCACTGCGAAGATTCAAAAGCTACAAAGCTTTCCGCAGACATTGACAAACCAATATATACAATGGGCCAACAATCCAGTGCTGGCGGGGTGAAGAGAAGCACCCCGTGTGAATCCAACGAGGTGAATGAGACGGTAAGATTGTTAGGTTTTGAAGCGAAGGCGAGGGTGAAAGAAAGACACACAGAGCAGGGGCGGCTCAAACAACAACACAGGAATATTGCAGACAATTGTGGAAGTGGTGGGCCCGCTTAATGCCAGAGCCCACCGCCGCTTACAGGCTGGGGTGCTTGTAGGTATGGGTGGGAGGGGCCTGGGCAGTATGGCTTGCTGCCCGGCAGGATATTGATAAGATGTTCTTAGCATCAGGTGGTTTGGCCCTTTTTCTGCTGGAATATCATTGCGGTGTTCCTTAAAACGTTGCCAAGCAAGATATGATAGGGATGTTTCTTTAGTTGGGCCTTCGTCCGCCTTGCGGACAGGTGGTTAGGCAGGATGTTTCTCACGGCCTGAACCCCCATGGGATGTTTCACTTTGACCAAGGTCTGCAAAATAGCAAAGAACTTACAGAATGGTGCAGTTTGGACTAACAGATGACCCTACCCACGCTCCTCTTCTTCTTCCCCATAGATCCCTACTCTGTGATTCAACCTTGTTCTTCTCTGGATCAAACCCCTTCCTCAACCTGCATTCCTTCTTGTCATGAAGCCCCCCGTGCTATCCAGTCTCTATCCTGTTCACCCAAAATAATGTCCTCCTGGCCTCTCCCTGTTTTCTTAACAGATGCCAGAGACGTCAAGGGGGGACTCACAGCCAGAACCCGCTCCTAAGAAATCAAAAGCATCGGACTCCTCGACCGTATTAGTGCTTTCCTACAGGAGAGAGGTTAGAAGACGTTACTCCGTCTCCGATGAATTGGTGAATGACCACTCCCGAGTGAACCGAATCAACCGCCTCCAAATAGACGAGGAAGAATTCACGCAGATTTCTGTGCAAACAGCTGCAAACCAGAAGGAAGATGCTGCCGTTAACCTTGGGCAATGAAAATAAAGTTTGAGAAGCTGATGGCTGTGCATATCTCTGCCTGTTTTCTGATGGTGGTGCGGGGGGGGAAGGGAAGGGAAGAGGTAGGCATTTGAGAAGGGAGGGATATGAGGTCCTGTAGGGTTGCTGGACAGACCCACAGGTGGACAGTAAGCCAGACATTGTAAATAAGGCCTGGGGGAGGACTGATTCCTAAAGAAAATTTCCTTCTTAAAATTTTATCTCACAGGAAGTGGAGATGTGTATATGTTCACGCAACTGTACCCGGCAGCACATAGTTCTGCTGAATGCACATATCGAAGGTATTCCCATCCCCTTTCCATCTGATATTTTCCTAGGTTAGAAATATATGCTTTATAAAGAGTAAACGTTCTGTAAAACACAAAGCACAATACAAAAGAAGATAGTAGATGTAGGAGTAAGTAAACGGCAGGAAAGCATTGCTTGTAATGAAATGATTGAAAAGCCAATTCTAAAACAAAATGTTCAATGCATCTTAAATATTTGTTACTGTTTTAATGACCTCAGCAGTCTTTAATCAAGATAAGTATGCTTTAGAAATGTGTTGATATCCGCAAAGTGTGAATATTCAAAATCGCCATGACTTGGGAAAAGGAAAGTAAAACACTCTTAAGTATGAGGAGCTTTTTTCCATGGAATGTGAACTGCAAGGTGGTGAGAAGGGTTAGGTGTGATGTGGTGAGATCATTTTTAGGAGAGTGTGTCTATTATCGGCTTCCTAACACTTCCATTTTGCATGATAATTTCCTGAAATTCGTCATTTAATTAAGGCTATAGATTTTGATTACAATGTGTCTTAAAATGTCAAACAGTATAATATTTATAGTGAAAAAGAAAACTGCTTGGCGGATACACATCGGTTAGCGGGAAAAGACACCACAGGGATTCACCATGGAGTCACCCGTGGATGGGGTTTTAGTTTCTGTCTTTGAATTGACCTTCACATAGTGTCTACGTCTTGAGAGTTCAGGGGATGTTGGAGAGATCATTAGGTAAAACAAGAAGGTCTTCTCAGGACACATGAGGGAGTTAAATAAAAATGCAGGAGCAATTACAATTTTAGTTATTTGTAACTGTGGTTTGCTAAGTCATAACACTGTCATGGATAACATGAAAAAATAAAATATACTAAATATCAATAGACAAAAACCAGTTTGCTTTTCTCCAACCAAATACCTAAATACCTAGCACTGATTTCCAGAACAAAATCCCCCACGTACCATCTTTGGAATAAAAGAATATTCTTTCAAGTTGTCGGACCACAAGGTAAAAACAAAAAATCCCAATGCTTTTTTTCTTACTCTTTGATATGTACAATTGAAGGTATTCCTCATTGCAAACTAATATTTCCATCCAGCACGTGACATTAAAGAATTTTTCATATTTAGGATAGTAATACGGGATCACATTCTTTAGCCTTAGGCATTGCAGAGGAAAAACAAACAAACAGAAACAAACCAAAACTAAGCTGAGAGAGGCGGAGCAAGAAAAGCAGAATAGAAGGCTGCACAGATCAGCCCCCTCGCAAGGACACAAATTTAGCAACTATCCACACAGTAGAAAACACCTCCATAAGAACCCAAAATCAGGGGAACTCTCATAGTACCTGGTTGTATCACTGAAAGAGGCACTGAAGAGTTAGAAGAAACAGTCTTAAATCGCTGACCCCACCCCTTCCCTATCCTAGGCAGTGGCAGTGTGGTGTAAAGAGCATCTCTGGAAGCTGGAAGAGCAAGAGCAGAGCAGTTGTGGGTCACTGAACTCAGTGCTGTCTCTTACAGGAGAAAGGAAAACCAGACCAAACGTAGCTGACTCCCATCTGGGAAGGGAGCATTGCAACCACCTCTAGCCAGAGGGAAATTACCCATCCCAGGAATCAGAACTTGAGTTTCTGCAAACCTTGCCACCAAGGGCTAAAAAACTGTTCCAGGTTTCTCAGACAACCTTAAAGGCAGTCTAGGCCACAAGACCTGTAACTCGTAGGTGAGTTCTAGCGTAGAATTGGGCCCAGAGGCAGTGGATTGTGGCGGGTATGTGGAGGGGTGCACATGACCTACTGAGATACCAGCTGGGGCAGCCAAGTGAGTGCTGGTGTCACCCCTGCCCTAGCCCCAGACTGCCCAGCTAGCGGCTCCATGAAAGACCCCCTCCTTCCACTTGAGGAGATGGAATAGTGAGGAGCGTTTTTTTTCTTGCATCTTGAATACCAGCTCAACTACAGCGGGACAGGGCACCGGTCGGGGTTGTGAAGCCCCTGTTCCAGGCACTAGCTCCTGGATAACATTTCTAGACACACCCTAGGCCAGAAAGAAACCTGCTGCCTTGAAAGAAATGAAAAGAGAACACCTATACACTGTTTATGGGAATGTAACTTAGTTCAGCCATTATAGAAAACAGTTTGGTGATTTCTGCAAGAACTTAGAATTACCATTCATCTCAGCCATCACATTACTGGATATATACCCAAAGGATATATATCATTCTACCGTTAAGACATATGCATGCGTATGTTCTTGACAGCACTATTCACAATAGCAAAGATATTGAATCAACCTAAAGGCCCATCAGCAGCAGACTGGATAAAGACATTGTGGTACATAAACAGCATGGAATACTATGCAGCCATAAAAAAACGAGATCATGTCTTTTGCAGCAACATGGATGGAGCTGGAGGCCATTACTCTAAGCGAACTCACGTGGGAACAGAAAATGGAATACCACCTTTTTCCATTTCTAAGCAAGAGCTAAACATCGGTACGCATGGACACAAAGAAGGGAGCAACAGACACCCGTGTCTACTTGGGGGTAAAGGATGGGGAGGAGGGTGAGGATTGAAAAGCTACCTGTCAGCTATTATGCTGATTACCTGGGTGATGAAATAATCTGTACACCAAACCCGTGTGACACACAATTTCCCTATATAACGAGCCTGCACGTGTACCCCTGAACCTAAAATAAAAGTTAACAAAAATTTAAAAATAAAATAATAAAAAATTAAGAAGTCTCACAGAGGTAGAGAGTAGAATGGTGGTGACTAGGGGCTCGGTGGTGGTGGCTGGAGAGACATTGCTCAAAGGATACCAAATTTCCGTTAGACTGAAGGAATAAGCTCCAGAGATATATTGTACAACACGGTGACTACGGGTGATCATAATATGTTGTATTATTGATAAATGCTAAGAGAGTAGATGTTAAGTGTTCTCAATACAAAATGATAACTTTGTGGGATGATGCATATGTTAATTAGCTATATTTATTCATTCTACAATGTATATACTTCAAACATTAGATACATGATAGATACATTCCATTTTATCTGTTCAGTTTAAAATAATAAAAATAAAGAAGAAAGACATGTCCAAGTGTTCTGCCTGGGAAGATGGGCCTGAGAGAGTCTTACATAGTTAATCATGTACTATGTTTTTCTGTGCAGGACAGCAGAGGGAGTGGGGCTACCTGAGAGCAGCACATAGTCAGTAAATGGCCTATAACAGCTCTACTTCCTTTCTTGAAGAATCAGAATGGTGAAAGAAACCAGTGTAATGTTTCTCATACCCCTAAGAAGGACACTAAAGTGTTTTAAAGAGAGTTGGATCTGAAGGTGCCCTGTGGTTGGGCTTGAGGGATGACATGAAAATGTTCTGCATGAATCAGCCATTTAGGGCCAGATGGGATGATACGCATCTCAGGAGATGTTCGATGGATACGACATTGGGAAATTCTGAGATTCTGAATTGACTAGGTGTGAGACTCATGCATATTAAGTGCAATTACATAAAATGGCATTGCATTTCTCATTCGGCCAAGCATTGTAACCAGGTATATTCATGTGCCAGCTATTTCAATAGAAAGTGCTAGCTCTCACAACCGTTTGCATTCCAATACAATTTTCTGAATGTAAGAGAAAGAGATATAGTTATAACCAAGGTGTTAATCAATGAGAATAGTTTGCATCTCATCTTCTCTATTCTGCAGAAAGGCCCTTGAAGAGCATATTGCATCATTTTCCTCATGGCCAAGAAAATCAAGAATCACTGATCTGGCCAGGTGCAGCGGCTCATGCCTGTAATCCCAGCACTTTGGGAGGCCGAGGCGGGCGGATCACCTGAGGTCAGGAGTTTGAGACGAGCCTGGCCAACATGGTGAAACCCTGTCTCTGCTAAAATACAAAAAAAAAATTAGCTGGTCGTGGTGGCGGGCGCCTGTAATCCCAGCTACTGGGGAGGCTGAGGCAGGAGAATTGCTTGAATCCAGGCAGTGGAGGTTGCAGTGAGCCGAGATCGTGCCACTGCACTCCGGCTTGGGTGACAGAGCCAGACTCTGTCTCAAAACAACAAAAACAAAAACAAGAAATCACCGATCCATTTGAAAGTCAGCAAATATTTTGTCATTGACTAAATGTAGACCCTAGAGAGTGATCCCCATACACCACACTACAACTTAAGACTGATTCTGTTTCTTAATCATCCTTTGGAGGTCATCACGTTTTTGAACTCTTGTAATAACAGGGGACTTGAACGCATTTCAGACAGCAAACCTCGTCCTGTGTTATCTTATGCTCTGGGAGGAATTAAAAGACAAGGAAGTAAGGAAGAAAGAAAGGAAGGAAGGGAGGGAGGAAGGAAGGGAGGGAGGGAAGGAGGGAGGGAGGGAGGGAGGAAAGGAGAAGAGGAGAGAAGAGAAGAGAGGAGACGATCTCTAAACCTAAATTGGTAGAAAGCTTCACAAGTCTGAATACTTAAAAAGTTAAATTAAGTAGCTAAAGATGTTTTTGAAAAGCATCTGAGCAAACAACAAAATGATTCTGAAAAATATTTGGTAATGTAATAATGACAATGGGTTATTTCTTCTATCCGTGATCTCCTACAATATATTTTAAGCCAGATCACGTTTTTCCTTTGATGAAAACTCCACAGAGTTTTCATCTTGATGAAAATAAAATCCAAATTCCTAATAAGGCCGTACATGATGTGGGCACCTATTACCTCTCTGACATTAATACTTATTCTTCTCATGAATCAATCACTCTGCTTCTATCACACTCCCCAATCTGTGACTCTTGTAACTCACCATGCATGTGATTCCTCTAACCTGCCATCCATATCAGGGTCTTTGCACACTTCTGCTGGAAGGTTCTTCTCTAAAATATCCACTATGTATCCTCATTTTCTTTTCTTTTCTTTTTCTTTCCTTCTTTCTTTTCTTTTCTTTTCTTTTCTTTTTTTTTTTTTTGAGATGGAGCCTTGCTTTGTCGCCTAGGCTGGAGTTCAGTGGTGCATTCTCGGCTCTCTGCAACCTCCGCCTCCTGGTTTCAAGCAATTCTCCTGCCTCAGCCTCCTGAGTAGCTGAGATTACAGGCGCCTGCTACCACGCCTGGCTAATGTTTGTATTTTTAGTACAGATGGGGTTTCATTGGTTGGCCAGGCTGGTCTTGAACTCCTGACCTCGTGATCCGCCTGCCTTCGCCTCCCAAAGTGCTGAGATTACAATCGTGAGCCACCACGCCCGGCCTGTGTATCCGAATTTTCTTAAGGTCACTAGTCAGAAGTCACTTTATTGGAAAGGCTATCCTCCATTTAATGGTGAAGACGTTAAATGGTACTTGTACTTCTTTCCCAAAAAATGACACTTTTATCAGTTATTTTACTACAGTACCTGGAACACGTAAACTTTCAAGAAATATTTGGTGAATGAATGCATGTTAATCTGAATTTAGTATTGCAGTCTTCATTACTAGAAAGCATTTACATGTTTTAACTGTCAGGGAGCAACGCTGGTAAGTGATTAATTCCCTATCAATAAAATGGATAGAGTACTATTCATGCTACATGTTCTCACAGTTGTGGCAAGGGTTATTAAATTGCCAACTGTAGTACTAAACTTATATTAATGTTGTACTCATTAGTATTACTCTTGTTATGTTCAGAGGAAATATGGAATAAAAGTAAGATCATGGGCCTGGTTCAAATCTGAAATTCTGCTACGTCCTAGTTGGGTGATCTAGGTCAAGTTTCTTAACTCCTCTGAGTCTTAGATTCTTCGTATGAAAAATGGAAAAAATGCTAGCACCTACTTCTCAGGATTGTTTTGAAAAACAAATTAATTAATATATTTAAGCTTTTAGCACAGAGCCTAGTACATACTGTGTGTGCAGTAATTACAAACTATTACTAGTGAGTATAATAGGATGTGAAAATTCATGACATCAAACAACTAGAACCGAGATTTATACACACACACACACACACACACACACACACACAGACATATGTATACACACACACACACACACACAGACATATGTATACACACACACACACACACACATATAATTGTTTTTGCAACAGAGTCTAGCTCTGTCGCCCAGGCTGGAGTGCAGTGGCGTGATCTCGGCTCACTGCAACCTCTGTCTCCCGGGTTCAAGCAATTCTTCTGCCTCAGCCTCCTGAGCAGCTGGGACTACAGGCGCGTGCCACCATGACTAGTTAATTTTTGTATTTTTAGTAGAGATGGGGTTTCACCATGTTGGCCAGGCTGGTCTCGAACTCCTGACCTCAGGCGATCTGCCCACCTCAGCCTCCCAAAGTGCTGGGATTACAGGCGTGAGCCACCGTGCCTGGCCTGCAGTAGGATTTTAGAGAGATGTGTTTGTGAGAGAGATTTGTGCCCAAAGGGTTTTATTTTAAATTTTTAAAATATTTATAAAATAGAGACAAGATCTTACTATGTGGCCCAGGCTGGTCTCGAACTGCTGAGCTCAAGTGATCCTCTCTCTTTGGCCTCCCACAGGCGTGACTCACCACAGCCGATCCACTCAAAGCATTTTAACTTAGGGAGGTGAGTGTTGACACAGACAAACCAATGCCATTGCAATATTTTCATGACTTAGATTTCCCGAGAGAAGGGGATATGCCCTACCACACAGGTTCACGGTGGGAAGCACCAGGGCTTGGCTTGGAAGCAGAGGCAGGAAGGAATGAGGAGCCCAAGCAACAGCCTTTATTATTAGGCTTTCCAAGGGAAAGGTCAGGCAGGGCAGGGTGAACAGCTTCACACTGGTAGTTTGAGTAATTACAGTAAGTTTGGAGCAACAGAGACTGCCCCTAGCTGCCTGGTACCCGGTGCTGGGTTGATTTAGGACAGAGAAAATATCAGCTTACTGTGTGAGAGTTAGATAAAGGAGGTGGATGCTTGCATAGGTAGGGTGTGTTCCTAAGTGAGTTGTTACTATTTGTATTAGTCCATTCTCACGTTGCTAATAAACACATACTCAAGACTGGGTAATTTATACAGGAAAAAGTGGTTTAATGGACTCACAGTTCTGCATGGCTGGGGAGGCCTCACAATCATGGTGGAAGGCACATCTTACATGGTGGAAAGCAAGAGAGAATGAGAGCCAAGCGAAAAGGGAAATGCCTTATAAAACCATCAGATCTCGTGAGACTTATTCCTTACCATGGGAACAGTATGGCAGAAACTGCCCCCATATTCAATTATCTCCACTTGGCTCTGCCCTTGACATATGGGGATTATTACAACTCAAGGTGAGATTAGGGTGGGGACAGAGCCAAACCATATCGCTATTTTTAGGAATCAGCTAGTCCTGGGAGGAGCAGTCTTTCCCCAAGTCTATGAGGCCCCTCAAGCTGTCAAAATACTAGCCTGGCACAGTGGCTCACAGTTGTAATCTCAGCACTTTAGGAGGCCAAGGTAGGAGGATTATTTGAGCCCAGGAGTTTGATATCAGCCTGGGCAACATTGCAAGACCCTGTCCCTACAAAGAAAAAAAAAAGAATTAGCCAGGTATGGTGGCATACAACTGTAGTCCAGCTACTCAGGAGGCTGAGTGGGAAGTTTGAGGCTGCAGTTGGCAATGATCGTGCCACTGTACTCCAGCCTGGGCAACAAAGTGAGACACTGTCTCAAAAAAAAAAAAGTCAAAACATTATAGGATACAGAAAATTAAGACAACATGATTAATGTGTGTGTGTAAGTATGCATTAGCTTGTGTGAATGTATACATGAGAGAGAGAACAAGAGAGAAAGAGAGACTATGAATACCCACAGCTTAGGGATGACTGAAGTAATTATTCTAGCAACGAGGAGTAAATTCTTCAACGTGACCTGCCGGGTGGTTGCTTATCTCCACCTTCCTTCCTTTCTAACATCCTAGTGATTGTTTCTGTCCCACATTCGCGCTATGGAAGTCATGCAAACAAATATAAATTAACAAATAGTATCGTTTGCCTTAGACCTGTAAAGAAAGGTCTTTTGGAGTCATTGCATGAAATTCCAGAATTCTTACTTGGTTGGATTTAACTTTATTTGCAGGAGGAATTTTCTCTGATGGGATCAGTCACTTGTGGTGTGATGTATCTTCATTTTGATGTGGATAGTCCCACATAAAACAATTAAAAAAACAAAAATAAGTAAATAAAAATCTATGTTTTTAAGATTCTATATGAGTGCAGGACATGATCAATGATAAATAAAACAGCCCCGTAAACAGCACAAGCCTCCCGAATTTAACTATAGAGGATTATACAGTAGAATTTTTTGTTATTATTTTTTCTCATCATAATTTCAGAAGTTGGGAGCATGGGGCTGACACAGTGCTCAGTGCCACGGTCATGGGACCAGGGTTCTTTTTTTCCACTTGGCCACCTCTGACATGCTAGCTTTCATTCTTGTGCATCTCACCCCATGGTTGCAAAGTGGCTGCAGTTCCTCCAAGCATCACACCTGCACTCCATGCAGTAAGGAGGGAAAAAACCAAAGGCGGTAAAGAATCCAGTTAGATGATTTGATCCTATTTTAGTAGGAAAGCACAGCTTCTCTGCAAGACCCCACCAGTAGACTTCGGTATAATCCTCATTTACCAGAGGCTGGGGAATGCTTATGTTTTCTATCTAAAATTGATCTCTGCAGCCAGGCATGGTGGCACATGCCTGTAAATCCAGCTACTCGGGAGGCTGAGGTGGGAGAATCACTTGAACCCAGGAGGCAGAGGTTGCAGTGAGCTGAGATGTTGCCACTGCACTCCAGCCTGGGCGACAGAGTGAGACCCTGCCTCAAAATAAATAAATAAGTAAATAATAAAAAATGAAAAATAAAATTGATCTCTGAAAATAGATTTGGTAACGATTTCATATCAGAAGAAAGAAGAAAGGAAGGGAGGGAGGGAGGAAGGAAAGGAAGGAAGGAAAGGAAGGAAGGAAGGGGAAGGGAAGGGAAGGAAAGGAAGGAGGAAAGGAGGGAGTGAGGGAGGGAGAGAAGGAAGGAGGGAAAGAAAGAAAAGAAGAAAACAGAAATGGAAGGAAATGAAGGAAGGAAAGGAAGGAAGGAAGGAAGGGGAAGGGAAGGGAAGGAAAGGAAGGAGGAAAGGAGGGAGTGAGGGAGGGAGAGAAGGAAGGAGGGAAAGAAAGAAAAGAAGAAAACAGAAATGGAGGAAAAAAGGAAGGAAAGAAGAGAGTGAGAAAGAGGGAGGGAGGAAGGGAAGAGGAGGGAGGGAGAGACAGAAGAGGGAGGGAGAAAAGGATAAAGAATGATTAACTTTGCCAAATTACTTTTGTCAATTTCAGATGTGAAAGTGGCATTCAGCCTTGGATCATTTTTAATTTTGTTTGTACCTAATCAGATTGAGGTAGAATTTTAATTTGGTATTCCCAGAATTACCCTATTCCCATCTGGGTCATCATTATTATCTCCAAATATTCTCATGACAAGATTTCTAAAAATGTCTGCAAGTTTGCAGTGAAATTGTGCATTGTTCTTAGAGTTGAAGAAATGCTACTGTTGCTGTGTAATTCTGTGCAGAAGAGTATTATCAATCACTAGAAAAAGCTTTTGAGAAAAACATCTTTAACGAAAAGAGTCCTAAAAGCACCACAAAGACGGTATCATACATAATGCAACTTGTTTTTTAGGTGCAACTGTGTGGAAAGCTCATTATGTGACTCCTAAATTCTACCCTGAAGGAACAGGTGCCTGCTATGGGAGTGGAATATGTTCATGGTCGGGGGATGTAACCTACCACGACCCACCACTCCTCTTTGACATCTCAAGAGACCCTTCGGAAGCCCTTCCACTGAACCCTGACAACGAGCCATTATTGGACTCCGTGATCAAAAAGATGGAGGCAGCCATAAGAGAGCATCGTAGGACACTAACACCTGTCCCACAGCAGTTCTCTGTGTTCAACACAATTTGGAAACCATGGCTGCAGCCATGCTGTGGGACCTTCCCCTTCTGTGGGTGTGACAAGGGAGATGACATCCTTCCCATGGCTCCCTGAGACCATGGGGACCACGTGTTACCCACCACAAACTTACTGTTACAACGGTCATAGGAGCAGAGCTCACCTGACTGATTCATTCCATTTGGGATAAAAACTGATGGCCCAACCCATTGTTTTATCCTCAGAAATCAGTTCTTTCAAGAGCTCGGTGAAATTAAAGTGGGCCCATAGAACAGTGAACCTGGAGGGGAGCATTTGTTGTATAATTTTTTTCTGGTATATAATTGTGCCATTGCCCAAGGAAAAGAGCAAATCAAGGTGACTTCAGCAGATTCTTGTAGAGCTTTTGTTCCTAGAATTCATGGAAGCATCAGGTCCAATGTCATAAGTTAGAAACTTCTGCTTGCAGATTCTATACCCAGGCATGCTAGCTTTCTAATAAATCATGATAAGTACTTAATTTTTTCATGAAGCAGAGGGTCACATAAAACTTGAAGTAGTGCTATTATAGTCAGTTTGACTTCTTGATTTTCTCTCTTTCCTTCTTTTCTCTTCCTGTCCGATACACATCTGGTTATGAGAAAAAATGCTGGGCTGAAGTTCTTGACTTTGCTTCCTCGTAGCTATATCATCGTGGAAATGTCTCTGTGATTTGGTTTCTTCATGTGTAAAATAAGGAAAACCAGTGTCTACTTCACAGAGTAGCTATGAGGATTACATGCATTAATTAATGTGAAATCGCCTTGTGTAGAATAAGCAGTCAATAAATGTTATTATTACAAATGTTGTTGTAAGCATCATCAATTGCAGTTAATCATGATTCCTTAAACACAAAATAAGAAAAATGGCAAAGAGTCAACATTTAAGAAAAAATAAAGAAACATGGCTAAAACAATTATTTAATTGAAGAAAGACATTTGGCAATACACATAGGAAGCAATTCAAAGCAGGATAAACAAACATAAATCCAAAATTTGAAGCATTTGTGACTGCAGACTACAAAAGACAAAGAAAGGATCTACAGATGGATGCAGGGCAGGTGAGCCCCAAATTGGGGCTTAGCCTGGGAGGGTTCTTGGCTTCCCTCAGGAAATAATTCAAGAGTAAGCCAGTGGTGGAAGCAACAGCTTTATGGAGAAGGTAGTGTCACAGTTCTGTGACCGCTCCTGCAGAGAACAGGAGCTCAGGGCACTGCTGCAGTCATATTTATACCCACTTTTAATTGCATGCAGATTAATGGGCAGTTTATGCAGAAATTTCTAGGAAAAGGGTGGTAACTTCTGAGTGCTCAGGTCATTGCCATAGAAGAGGCCAGTAATGCCCAGATGCTGCCATGGCAACGGTAAACTGACATGGCATGCTGTTAGGCATGTCTTATGGAATGCTGCTTCCATGTTTTAGCTAGTCCTCAGTTTGGTCCTCTGTCTGCTTCTGCTTCTTCTTCTTACCATTCCTGGGCTCAAGCAATCCTCCTGCCTTGGCCTCCCAAAGTGCTGGGATTACAGGTGTGAGCCACCACATGTGGCCAACAATGAATGTTCTTTATTTTATTATACTTTATATTTTGAGATAGAGTCTCACTCTGTCAGCCAGGCTGGAGTGCAGTGGTGCGATCTCAGCTCACGGAAACCTCTGCCTCCTGGGTTCAAGTGATTCTCCTGCCTCAGCCTCCTGAGTAGCTGGGATTACAGGCACACACCACTACAACCAGCTAATTTTTGTATTTGTAGTAGAGACAGGATTTAACCATGTTGACGAGGCTGGTCTCGAACTCCTGACCTCAAGCCATCCACCTGAATCAGCCTCCCAAAATGCTGGGATTATAGGCGTGAGCCACCGTGCCAGCAACAATGAATGTTCTTAATATCACCAGCCTGTGCACTTAAACATGATTTAAAATGGTAAATTTTGTTATGTGTTATTTTACCGTAATTAATTTTTTATTTTTATTTTTTTGAGATGGAATTTCCCTCGGTCGCCCAGGCTGGAGTGCAGTGGGAGATCTTTTCTCAAAAACAAAACAAAACCCCAAAAAACGACCGAACAAACAAATGCAATAACAACATCTTTTGCAATTTTTGAAGTTTGAAGATTACTTATTTCACTCAGAGCTCCCTTGTATTACTTGTCTTTAATGCTGTTCTCAAATTTGTGTGTGTGTGTGTGTGTGTGTGTGTGTGTGGAGAGAGAGAGAGAGAGAGAGAGAGGGCAGCTAGCAGGTCCTACATCACCCCAAATCCATCATTTTCTCTTTATTCAATTCTGCAGTGGTGCGATCTCGGCTCACTGCAACCTCCGCCTCCTGGGTTCAAGCGATTCTCCTTCCTCAGCCTCCCCAGTAGCTGGGATTACAGGCGCCTGCCACCACACCCAGCTAATTTTTTGTATTTTTAAGTAGAGACAGGGTTTCTCTATGTTGGCCAGGCTGGTCTCGAACTCCTGACCTCAGGCGATCCACCCGCCTCGGCCTCCCAAAGTGCTGGGATTACAGTCGTGAGCCACCTCACCCGCCCCCATTCTGCTATTTCTTATCCCTCTTTACATTGCCGCCACACTGCAATGTAAATGAACCTTTGACCTAAATGAACCAATTAATTATGCCCCCACTTCACTAATGGGCCAGTAGAGGGCGCTAGACAAACATTTCTCAACTACTCGGTCAATGCGTTCAAGCATGCCACAGGTGTTCTTGCCAGAGACTTGTCATTGATGTTTTCTTGAGCCATTAGAAGGAAATGGCCATGAGGAAAAGACTCGGTTTGTTTTATGTTAATCCAGGGGATATGATGGTAGACAGGTACCAACCAGACATGTCCATTTCAGACAGTCAAAGTAGCCAATCTGTCCTCCACAATTCAGCATTTTTAGAGAAATAAAAAATGGTGCTGAAACATGCAGAGTCTAAAACTGAATGTCTGCTTTTCAAGTTCCTTCTAATTATTGGCTAGGGAAAAATCAGTGTCACTTAACTTCTCTGTAGTGCAATGTCTCAACTTTAAAATGACTACAATAGCAAATGCTTCATAGAGTTGCTGCAAAGATTACATAGATAAATATGCTAAAACACAAGAGGCTGGAACGAGCACTTTAAGATGACAGTAATTTTATTTTATTACAAGAAAGACTGAGGTTGAATTTTCTTAACCCAGAACTTAGATTAGGAAGAAGTGGTCATTAAAATATACCATGCATTATTACTTATTATGGTCACCATTCTGTGCAATAGATCACTAAGCTTATTGCTCCTGGGAGGGGATAGATTTATTAACTTGCCTGATGTAATCATTCCACATTGTGAACATATATCAAAGCATTCCATGGTACTCTCTCTCTATATAATATTATATATAATGATATATATAAAATATTATATATGATGTTATATATAAAATACTATATAAAATATTATATATAATGTTATATAATGTATTATATATAATGTTATATAAAATATTATATATAATATATTATATATAATATATAAAATAATATATAATATATATAAAATTTATCAATTAAAAATAAAAATAAAATGCTGACAAAATAAGAGGTGTTAAATGAATGTATAAGAAACATGAGGTAGCTGAAGTAGGAGTCTTACTCAAACCATCTGCCCTGATCTGTCTATCATCCCATGCTGGGACATGAAAAGGCACATATTCAGAGGACTGGGGGAATTGAGAGAGAGTGAAGGACAGACAGAGTCTTCATCAGGGACGCTCCCACACGGCAAGCCTCCTACCATGAACCTTAAAGACGTGAGTTCTGGAAGGTGTCTGAGAAGAGATTTTCTGCGGTTTTGCCAGAGAGCTGGCAACGAGGTGATGGGAGCAAACCCTTCCTTCATTATTATATTTTCCAAAACTCACAGCATTATTTTGGAGAATTGTTAAGGTAGTAGGAGGGAGATTTAAGAAATAGCCCCAGAGTGTCTTTGTGTTCACTGCCCTGCATGTTTGCCAGGAAGAACATATTCCTCAGGTATTAGTCTCGTGCTGCTGATAAAGACATACCCAAGACTGGGTAATTTATAAAGGAAAGAGGTTTAATGGACTCACAGTTCCACATCACTGGGGAGGCCTCACAATCATGGCAGGAGGCAAAAGGCACATCTCACATGGTGGCAGGCAAGAGAGAAAAAAGAGCCAAGTGAAACCTCTTATAAAACCATCAGATCTCATGAGGCTTACTCACTACCATGAGAACAGCGGAAACCACCCCCATGATTCAATTATCTTTCACTGGGTTCCTCCTGCAACACGTGGCAATTATGGGAGGTACCACTGAAGATGAGCTTTAGGTGGGGACACAGCCAAACCATATCACCTTAGGTATGGAGAGACTGAAGAAATGAATGTGCCATTTTTGATCTTTACAGAGGGTTTCAAATTTGCAAATGTTCAAAAATGTTATCCCTCAAAGACCTTTGAGGAAAAAGTTAGTTGATTGACTCCAGCAAAATGGAATGTCATCCAAGAAAGGTGAGAGTAGCCAAGCACAGTGGCTCATGCCTGTAACCACAGCATTTTGGGAGGCTGAGGTGGGAGGATCGCTTGGGTCCAGGAGTTCAAGACCAGCCTGGACAACATAGTGCAATCTTATCTTTACTAAAAATTCGTTTAAAATTGCTGAGTGTTTACTAAAAATTTGTTTAAAATTGCTGAGTGGCACATGCCTGTAGTCCCAGCTACTCAGAAGGCTGAGGTGGGAGGATCACTTGAGCCCAGGACATTGAAGCTGCAGTGAGCTATGACTACACTACTGCACTCCAGCCTGGGTGACAGAGCAAGACCCTGTCTCAAAATACTACTACTACTACTACTACTAATAATAATAATAAAAAGAAGAGAGTACACAGGAAGCAGTGCTGAATAAATAAATGTATAAAACAAAGTCTGAATGTGTTAGTGCACAGTTGTGAAAATAATCTGGAGTTAACATTTCACATGGGAGGTAATTGAAAGAGCAGAGAAGAAAGAGAGAATGAGCATATGTTCATGTTTTTGTTTCGTCTGGGAAGAAGACATAGGTAATGACTATCTTTATACTTGATAGAAAATATAAGCTTAAATACGTGTGCTGACAGGTGAAAGGTGGTTACCACCAGAAAACTAGAAAAGATGTGTACAAGTTTCAGAGCCTTAATGGGAAATGCGTGGATTGAAGAAAACCTGATTCATGCAATCAGAGGTGGGTGGGAAAGAATTACACCGAAGAAGCAGAAAATCTGATATATGTAAAAAAGGGAAAATAATATAAAGTGAAACTGCAGGACTCAATCCAAATATAACCATGATCATAATAAACATGGATGGATTAAAATTCCTTTAAAAAAGATAGGCTTTCTGAATGGGAAAATAAACATAAAATCCAGACATACAGTAGTGTAGGAGGCAGCTTAATTAAAAACAAAATGTTGAAAATAAATGGATGCATTTGATATGATTCTGTTCCACTATCCAATCTAAGTAATGATCAATTATTTTATAGATTGTTCTTCAGTTTTTTTTTTGTTGTTGTTGTTGTTTTTTGAGACAGAGTCTCCCTTTATCCCTCAGGCTGGAGTGCAGTGGCGCGATCTTGGCTCACTGCAACCTCTGCCTCCCAGGTTCAAGCAATTCTCATGCCTCAGCCTCCACAATTGCTGGGAGTAGAGGCACCTGCCACCACGCCCGGCTAGTTTTTGTATTTTTAGTAGAGACGGGGTTTCACCTTGTTGGCCAGGCTGGTCTAAACTCCTGACGTCAGGTGATCCGCCCGCCTCAGCCTCCCAAAGTGCTGGAATTACAGGCTTGAGCCACTGTGCCCAGCCTTCAGTTTGGTTTTGTCCAGTGTTTTCTCATGATTAGACTGAGGTTATGCATTTTTGGCAAAAAAATCATCAGAATTGATGTAAGTTTTCAGTGTGTCATGTTACGGAGTGCATGATGTCTGTATGTCCTGTCCTGGTGATGTTAAATTTCATCACCTGGATTAAGTGGTGTCTGTTGGAATTCTCCACTGTGAAATTATTATTTTTTCTGATCCAGGAAAGGTTAAGCAAGAGTCTGGCACCATTTGAAGTCTAATAAGAAACATTTACTACCTGATTTCTCTGAAGCCTGCTACCTGCGGGCTACATGTGCATAATAAAAACTTTGGTCTCCTCAACGCCTTATCCTCACCCAGACATTTCCTTTCTATTGATTACAGGTCTTTAATCAGAAAATCCTGGAATCCACCTACGACCTGGAAGTTCCTCACTTTGAATGGAATCCCACCTTTCTGGACTAAGCCAATGTACGTCTCACATGTGTCGATTGATGTCTCCTGTCCCCGTAAATTGTATAAAGCCAAGCTGTCACCCAACCACCTTGGGCACTTGTTCTCAGGACCTCCTTGGGGCTGTGTCGTGAGCCATTGGTTAAATGAATAACTCTTTTCAAATATTTTACAGAGTTTGACTCTTTTCATGGACATTAATTGGTGCCCTACACGTGGGGCCTCAGAAAAGACTCAGAATCCTTGACGAAGTTGCCCGAACCCGGAGCTAAGTTACCCGCAGGGCCATTGGAAGCCCTCCCTGGCTTTAGGTTTCTCCTCCAGTGGAACCGGTGAGTCCTCTGCAGCTCTGGACCTTCCATTTGGTGGATGGTCCTTGGTTCATTCTGAGCTGTTTTTCTACCTCCTTTTTATTTTTCTCCTAGGAAGTTGTTGTATAGGATCCTACTTTACGTTTGGTGGTGCATTCTAAATGGTCTTCTCCACTGCCCTTTCCCCCCCAAATTAATGTCGATTGGCCTGTGAGTACATTTGCGTGAGAGACTGAACTGCCACTTTTGTGGCGTAATTTTGAATTGCCAAATGAGAGGCTGACCTCCTCAGCTTGGAAAAGAAAGGGAGTTTTGCTCCTCCTAGCCAAAAACCACCCCTGGGTGGTAGGGGTTGAGTGGGAGTCTCTGGGGGATTGACTCCTGCCATGATGTGCAGTGACCCTACAGGGAACCGCACAACAAAATTAATTTTAAGAGGCTCATCCAGGAGACAGGTGTAAGAGCTGATCACTTGCTATGTTGAGCCCTGTCAGAGGTCTAGACCTCTGGAGAGAGAAACTCAGACACGTGAAAGGGTAGAAAGACTCAGTGGTGACACACAGTGTAGTCCCTCTCACAGCCAGCACACTTCAATCCACCCTACTAAAACCCAGGCCACAGTTTAGTTCCTCATTTTTAAATAAAAGTGGGAGACATAGCATGTAAGGATGAGGAAAGGCGGAGACAGCGACCCCCATTTGGGCACCCCTTTTGGTTCTCTGCTTCCTCTACTTGCAAGTATTTGTGTAAGTGGGAAAAGCTTGAGGGCATGCCAGGTCAAACAAGAAGCTTCCTGTTACATATTATGTCTGTGCTTGTTCACACTTTAAACTGCTGCACACATTACACCAGAGAAAATTCCAGCCCAAAGGTCAACCTGCAACCAATCAGTTCCTAAGTCCTCTATTTTGCTATTTTCTTTTCTGCCTACTTTAAATCTTCTGTTTACTTTTTGTTCTTTTCTTTTCTTTTTCTTTTTTTTTTTTTTTTTTTTTTTTTGAGACAGAGTCTTGCTCTGTCACCCAGGCTGGAGTGCAATGGCGCTATCTACTGCAGCCTCTGCCTTCCAGGTTCAAGCGATTCTCCTGCCTCAGCCTCCCCAGTAGCTGGGATTACAGACGTGCGCCACCACGTCTACGTAATTTTTGTATTTTTAGTGGAGACAGGCTCTCACCATGTTGACCAGGCTGGTCTCGAACTCCCGACCTCAAGTGATCCGCCGGCCTCGGCCTCCCAAAGTGCTGGGATTACAGGCGTGAACCACCACTCCTGGCCCTTCTGTTACTTTTCCACTGCTGTTGAGATAGAAGTCACTGTTGGGATCCAACCTTTTTGTTTGTATAAACTGGTGAGTTTGTGTTGATATCTCTTGCTAGAGTTCTGAAGTAAAAGCTATAGGATCTTTGTGTGAGTGTGCATGCGTGTTTAGATGTGTTTATGTACATGCACATATGTGTGCACATACATACATTTTTTACGTGCTTTAGCCCTGAAGTGTCCAATTGGCTTCAAGTCAAAGAGTACTCATAAATTAAATAATAAGCCAAAACGCTTTTCAAGTTCACGTGACTTACATAAATCTTTAATAAATAAGCTGGCTTTAAAATTATTGGTACGATAGTATTAGAAATATCTTAAAAATTGTCAGCATACATGTTTGTTTGCATTTACTGATCAAGCAGTTTCATATTTACCTCTGACAGATATTATAAGGTGTCAAAATTTGCCATAAGGCTTACAAAACTATAAACCCAGCAACCCAGCATGAAACACAATAATCTTTGTTTCTGTACTTTTTGAGAAATAAGACGTTTAATGTTATTAGTGTAGTAAAAAGAGCTAAATCCCAAGTTATCAGTAAAATATCTATATATTTAAAATTTTTGCTTAGGCAAACACAGAAAATTCGTAGACTATAAAAATGGTTAACAGGGAAATAACTTTAAATGATGACTATCAGAGTTTTCACAGATAATCTAGGTAAAAGATTTTATAAAATTAATTAGGTAAATGTAATGAAACAAATGCCTGTAAATAAATATAATTTAGAATCTAAAGTTAAATAATAGATATTCACTAAATATCTGGGCCATTTTCAATTTAAATAAATTGTATTATAGAAAAACTTTTCTGAAAAATATGTTCTTATTCAAAGCTAAGTTATTTTCATCTAATTCCATGTTTATTTATTTATATTTTTTGAGATGGAGCCTCGCTCTGTCTCCCAGGCTGGAGTGCAATGGTGCAGTCTCAGCTCACTGCAACCTCTGCCTCCCAGGTTCAAGCGATTCTCCTGCCTCAGCCTCCCTTGTAGCTGGGATTACAGGTGCCCACCACCATGCCTGGCTAATTTTTGTAATTTTAGTAGAGATAGGGGTCTTGCCATGTTGGCCAGGCTGGTCTCGAACTCCTAACCTCAGCTGATCCACCCACCTAAGCCTCCCAAAGTGCTGGGATAACAGGTGCAAGCCACCGCACCCGGCCAGATTCTAGGTTTATTTAAGGGTTATTTATGAAATATGGTAAAAGGAACCAAGAAACAAGAGATGTAAAGAAAGTTAGGCTGCGTGCATTGGGTCACACCTGTAATCCCAGCACTTTGGGAGGCTGAGGCAGGCGGATCATGAGGTCAGGAGTTTGAGACCAGCCTGACCAACACAGTGAAACCCCGCCTCTACTAAAAATATAAAAATTAGTCAGGCATGGTGGCACGTGCCTGTAATCCCAGCTACTCAGGAGGCTGAGGTAGGAGAATTGCTTGCACCCGGGAGGCAGAGGTTGCAGTGAGCCAAGATCGTGCCACTGCACTCCAGGCTGGGTGACAGAGCGAGACTACTCCATCTCAAAAAAAAAAAGAAGAAGAAAGTTACAAGGAGGTATTTTTGGTAAGAAATGTTAAAAGAAAAATAATTTTGTATGAGAAAGAATCTTGTTGTTTAAGAGAGATGTTTAGGACAGAACAGAAAATCCAAGCAGGATGTATATGGTCTGTGCAAGTCATAATACAGTCTGTAAAAAAGGAATTCAAAAAAATTTTTATGTAATTAAGTTTGCTATAACTAAAAGGAAATTATAATCATTCTAGGTATTGGACTTCAATAATAAAAATACAGTAATGCCAAAGGAGATCATTGGTTAGAACAAGATTTTCTTAAAATACTGATGTACTCAGTGAAATTGCAAGAAGTTTTTTATTTTTGAATTCCATAATCTCTTCTTGAAATTCTTCAGATGGACATCCTAGGGGTTCCACTTCTGCTGCATCCTGCTTGCCTCAGAGCTTTCCCTCTTTTGAAAAGGCCTGGGATGGTAACTCTCTCCTTCAACTTTTGCTGGCTCCCGTAATTTTTTAAAAATTAGTAGTCTAAAGGAAGAGAGAGAATTTTTGAAAAGAGGCAAGTGAAAAATGTTATAGGATGTGCCTCTATCTGTGTGTCTGTCTATAAGTTTATTTATTGTCTGTTTGTTTGATTGATTTGTTTATTTTGGAGACAGGGTCTCACTCTGTCACCCAGGCTGGAGCGCAGTGGTGTGATCTTGGTTCACTGTTCCCTTGAGCACTGGGCTCAAGGGATCCTCCTGCCTCACCTCAGCCATCCGTGTAGCTGGAACCACAGGTGCATACTATCTCGCCCAGCTAATTTTTTGTATTTTTTATGTAGAGATGGGGTTTTGCCATGTTGGCCAGGCTGGTCTCAGTCCTGAGCTCAAGCGATCCACTCGTCTTGGCCTCCTAAAGTGCTAGGATTACAGGCGTGCGGCACCATGCCTGGCCTTGTCTGTAAGTCTCTATCTGTCACGAGGAAGTAATATTTCAGTACCAAATTATATGAAAGAGCTCTAATCAAATGGCTTACAGAAAAGCAAGTGCTTATCAGACAACCAAAAGCTAGCTCAGATGCTTTTAATTGACATTCCTTTAGTAATCTTTGGTAAGACTAATTTGGTAAATTTAATTTCAAAATCCTGTCCAGTGGTTTAAAATCTTAGAGTCACGTTAGATGGGACTGTTCCCCTGACCTTGACCCCCTTCGTGGGCAGGAACTGGAGTGGCTCATGTTACTCAGCCTGCAGTTTGTGGACAGCTATGTGTTAACAGCTCAGTGAAGGGTCAAGGTGACAGCCTTCTGCACCTGTCCTTTTGGACACCGACTTCTTGTTTGGTGTCCAAGAATCATCAGGTCACACAAACTGAAAGATGATGAATGTGGAGGACTTTATTGAGCAGTGGAAGTGGCTCTTGGTGGAAGAGGAGCTGGAAAGGGGATGGTGTGTGAAGAAGGTGATGTTTCTCTGAAGCCTAGCCTTCTCTGGCTGGGCTCCCCTCCAAAACCACACCGTCTGAAGTTAGTCATGTTTATCTGTAGTCTCCAATGCTCAGTTACTTCTCTGCTCGCCACTCAGTAGCTTGTATCCCTGCCGGTCAGCTGCTTGTGTTGCTTTTTTCGTTTTCGTTTTCTTTTTCGTTTTTCTTCCTGCCAGCTGGTCTGGTCCTTATGGGCACAGGATAGGGGGCAGGGCAGGCCAAAAAGGCAATCATCTGGGCAGAGAAACGAGGTCAGCTGCTTTCACTAGGGCCGAGCTTCCAGACTTGAGGTTGTAGTTTAGCCGGGAGCCCAGCCATCCTGTATCAATGTTAGATTAAATTAGGCAATCCTAGGTTTTGCACTGGAAATTAGGGTTACTGGGAGTTGGAATAGTAGGAGAGTAAGATGTATTTTTGGTGAGGTTTATAAAAACACAAAGATGTGGTTTTTGCCAAAGAAAATGTAATGTTTAGAGGCTATTTAAAGGTCACTTTAAAATAAATGGAAAATTATGTAGATAAAACTCATTGGAGAAAGAGAAAAATAAAGAGGTGGGGAATGAGAAACCTTTGACTTTTGGGTGGCCACGTGGTCACACATGGTAATGAAGTGGCATCATTGTCTGGGGTAAATACCCGAGATTCATTGTCTCATGGCCACAGAAAACGAGGACGTGGACACACAGAATGAGGTTGAGAGCAGAAGTTTAGTAGGCAAAAGAAAGAGAAGAGCTCTCTGCAGCAGAGCGGGGTCCTGGAGAAGTGGGTTGCTGCTTCTTTGCTGAAATGCAGCAAGTTTTATAGATGAGCTTGAGGAGGCAGTGTATGATTTACATAGGACGCAAAAGATTGGTTGGACCAGGTGTACCATTTGCATAGGGCACGTAAAGCTGGTTAGGACTAGATGTGTCATTTGCATAGGGCATGAAAAGCTGGCCTAATCTTTTTTTTTTTTTTTTTTGAGATAGAATTTTGCTCTTGTTGCCCAGGCTGGAGTGCAATGGCGCCATCTCGGCTCACTGCAACCTCCACCTCCCGGGTTCAAGTGATTCTCCTGCCTCAGCCTCCTGAGTAGCTGGGATTACAGGTGCCTGCCACCACACCCGGCTGATTTCGTACTTTTAGTACAGATGGGGTTTCTCCATGTTGGTCAGGCTGGTCTCAAACTCCTGACCTCAGGTGATCTGCCCAACTCGGAGCCTAATCTTTTATTATGCAGATGGACTCTTTACCTGGCTAGTGCCATGTCGCCTGTTTTTTTTGTTTGTTTTGTTTTGTTTTGTTTTTTGAGACGGAGTTTCACTCATTTTGTCCAGGCTGGGGTGCAGTGGCGTGATCTTGGCCTAATGCAACCTCTGCCTCCCGAGTTCAAGCAATTCTCCTGCCTCAGCCTCCTGAGTAGCTGGGATTACAGGCATGTGCCACCACGCCTGGCTAATTTTTGTATTTTTTTAAGTAGAGACGGGGTTTCACCATGTTGGCCAGGCTGGTCTCGAACTCCTAACCTCAGATGATCCGCCCGCCTCGGCCTCCCAGAGTGCTGAGATTACAGGCGTGAGCCACTGCGCCTGGCCTCTGGTTTTTTACTGTACACGTGGTGACAAAGAAAAGGGAAGACGGAGCCTCCATGTTGAACATACCTGGCTTCCAGGTAGCCCTTTCCCATTGGCACAGCTGCCAGCATTTACCCATGCAAGCTTCCAGCTTGCTTATTATCTATGCCTGCAGCTCTATTTTCCAGGCTGCTCTTTGTTAAAAAGAAATGATTTGGGGGCTCCTTTTTAAAAAGGGAAATTCTGCCAAGGACTCTTTTACCCTCACTATCTGCCTGAATAATTTCTTTCTAGTTCCTCTATCAGTAAGGAGATGCAGCTGGCTTGTCTTCAGTCACTAAAGGTCAAAGCCACCAGAGGAATTTAGAGATGGATCCTACTCATAGTCCCAGGGAATTTAGTTCACTGGATGTATAGCAAATGCAAATTAATAAGGAAAAAGTGAACTATTCAGTCCCTTGCTTACTGCCTATGTAGTTGCTAAAACCAAAGTAAAAGAGTGCTGCCTTGGGCGTGAAGGCAGCACCAAGCTCAGATGTGGGTCGGTCTCAGATCAGGCCAGTGACCTCAAAGCTTCCTACACAAGGAAAAATTAAGCCACGTCAACCAAAAGTTACCTCTGAGACCTGTGATTACCAAGAAGATAGACATGTGGAGAAAGGGCAAAACCAAGTAACTATTAAACCCAGAGGGTATTTACGGGGCTGTTCAATCTTTTGGCTTCCCTGGGCCACACTGGAAGAAAAATTGTCTTGGGCCATGCATAAAATACACAAACACTAATGATAGCTGATGAGAAAAAAAAAAAAGGCAAGAAAATGTCATAACATTTTCAGAAAGTTTACACGTTTGTGTTGGGCCACATTCAAAGCCGTCCTGAGCCACGTGCGGCCCGCGGGCCGTGGATTGGACAAGCTTGAAAAGGAATTGGTTCATCTTCTAGATTGGTATCGTCAGCTTCCCGAGTTCCCTTTTCTAAAATGGGTTGTAAGAATGACTACTTTAAGAACAGTATGTTTAATGTTTTTTTTTTTTGAGAAAGGGTCTCATTCTGTCACCCAGACTGGAGTGCAGTGGCATGATCTCAGCTCATCGCAACCTCCACCTCCTGGGTTCAGGTAATTCTCCCACCTCAGCCTCCTGAGAAGCTGGGATTACAGGCACACGCCACCATGCCCGGCTAATTTTTCTATTTTTTGGTAGAGATGGAATTTCACCATGTTGGCCAGACTGCTCTTGAACTCCTGACCTCAGGTGATCTGCCCACCTTGGCCTCCCAAAGTGCTGGGATTACAGGCGTGATCCACTCTGCCCAGCCGAGATGTTTAATTTTTAAATGCCACAGAAAGAAAGAGCATGTTTGGGCTGGTGCAGGGCCCGCAGCTCACTCACTATTAAACACTTGCTGATGAGTGTATGGGACCCAGATGCACAGAAAGTTTTTCCTGAGGAAATGGCCAGCCTGGTGGACTAGGTAAACACCCTACAAAGTCTGTTTATCCTGAAAAGGGGACTGCCCAGCCCTCCCTATAGAATGCCAAGTGGAGCACCCTAGATAAAGCAGCCGATGTGCTTCATATGCAAGCCATGTGGGATTGGCTTCATGATGACCGGGATATTCATCAGCTGAATATGCCCATTACCCAATGTATTAGTCCGTTTTCATGCTGCTGATAAAGACATACCCGAGATTGGGCAATTTACAAAAGAAAGAGGGGTAATTAGACTTACAGTTCCACGTGGCGGCGGAAGCCTCACGATCATGGTGGAGGGCAGGGAGGAAGAAGTCACATCTTACATGGATGGTGGCAGGCAAAGAGAGAGAGCCAAGCGAAAGGAGTTTCTCCTTGTAAAACCATCAGATCTCGTGAGACTCATTCACTACCACAAGAACAATATGGAGGAAACTGCCACCAGAATTCAATTATCTCCCACCAGGTCCCTCCCACAGCAATGGGAATTATGGGAGATACAATTCAAGATGAGCTTTGGGTGTGGACACAGTCAAACTATATCACCGAGGTCATAGTGTGAAAGGAAAATAAATCTCAGGTCCCCAAAATCACTAAGCCAAGGGAAAAGTCAAGCTGGGAACTGTGTCAGGCAAGCCTGCCTCCCATTTGATTCTTAAATAAGACAGCTACAAAGATAAGAAGCTACATACCCCCCTCACAATTTGTGCTTAACGAAATTCCTTGTGGACAAAGGACAGACGGAATTCAAAGTCATCCTTCCAAGGCTCCCCTGAGACAAATGCTTATCTGATAACTTCCTCTGCCCCATTGCTTATGTAAAAGTACAGATTCACGGAGCCAGCCTAAATTGTGTATTCAGTGGAAAGCTGATCAAGGACTCAAAAGAATGTAACCTTTTGTCTCGTGTCTACTTCTAATCTGAAAGCTCCCACTTCAAGTTGTCCTGAATTACTGAATTGAGCCCATGTATGTCTTACACATATTGATTGATGTCTCATGTCTCCCTAAAATATATAAAAGCAAGCTGTGCCCTGAACACCTTGGGCACATGTCGTCAGGACTTCCTGAGGCTGTGTCACAGGTGCACGTTCTCAACCTTGGTAAAATAAACTTTCTAAATTGACTGAGACCTGTCTCAGATATTTTGGGTTCGCAATAGATTCTCAGTGTATTAATGATGTTAGCTGAAGAACTGTGAAGCTCATAAATTTGGAAAGGAAAGGTTTATTTCTATAAATGTTGTGGTTCAAGGGTCCCCTTCTACAAGAGCACCCCAGGTGACATGACTCTTGCAGAATCAAACAATGGTTTGAGAAACCTTATCAAATTTGCAGTTGTAGCTTTCCCTCATGGGTCTTACAGATGCTACCAAAAGACTAGGGTGTCAACGAGAAGAGACAAACTGTAAATTTTTTTAAGAGGTTTATTCTGAGCCAAATAGGAGTGACCATGGCCGCCCATGACGCAGACTTCAGGAGATCCTGAGAACATGCGCCCAATGTGGTCTGCGTACAGCTTGGTTTTCTACATTTTAGGGAGACATGAGACATCGATCAATACATGTAAGACGTACATTGTTTCCATTCAAAAAAGGTGAGATAACTCAAAGTGGGGGATTCCAGCTCATGGATGGACAAGACACAAAAGGTTGCATTCTTTTCGGTCTTTGATCAGAATACACAATTTACATGTGACGGAGGTTGGGGGGTGGGGGTGGTGGGTAGAGGAATAGTGACTGATGCCTGTTCAGTGAATCTGCATGTTTGCGTAAACAATAGGGCAGGGGAATCTATCAGATATGCATTTGTCTCAGGTGAGCAGAGAGGGCTGACTTTCACTTCTGTCTCTCCTTTGACCCACACCTGTGAAGATAAGCCAAGGTGAAATTGAACAGATCTGTTTTAGGGTAAAGATCTTGAGGTCCACAAAAAATTTCTTTGTGGGCAAATCATGAAAGAGGTATGCAGCTTTTTGTTTTGTTTTGTTTGTTTGTTTGTTTTTGTCTCCATAGCTGTCTTATTTAGGAGAAAATGGGAGGCAGGTTTTTCTGATGCAGTTCCCAGCTTGCCTTTTCCCCTTGGCTTGGGGATTTTGGTTTCCTTTCACTAATTAACAAACAAAATTAATAAATTAACAAACAAAAACAGGGAAGGGAAAAGTGAGTCAAAGGGCTCATGCCAGAAGGGTGGAAATCTTTAGATAATTATTTTGTTATTATTATTAATTTTTCTTTTTTTGAGATGGAGTTTCGCTCTTGTTGCCCAGGCTGACATGCAATGGTGCCATCTCGGCTCACTGCAACCCCGCCTCCCAGGTTCAAGTGATTCTCCTGCCTCAACCTCCTGAGTAGCTGGGATTACAGGCACCTGCCACCACGCCCAGCTAATTTTTTTGTATTTTTAGTAGAGACGAAGTTTCACAATGTTGGCCAGGCTGGAATCTTTAGATAATTGTTAAGAAATAAAAGAAAAGGAAAATTGATGGAGTTAAAACAAAAGACTTTACAACATGATCAAAGGTTGGGTAGGCCACAGGGAGCCCCAACTGGTCCCCCAACATGAAGGGGCCCCATGCCAGTTTTCTTCATTTGCCTCAGATTGGAGAAGTTTAAGAAAACTTGAGGCTGGGCATGGTGGCTCAAGCCTGTAATCCCAGAACTTTGGGAGGCCAAGGCAGGCGGATCATCTGAGGTCAGGAGTTCGAGACCAGGCTGGCCAACATGGTGAAACCCCGTCTCTACTAAAAATACAAAAAAATTTGCTGGGCGTCGTGGCACGCACCTGTAATCCCAGCTACTCAGGAGGCTGAGGCAGGAGAATCGCTTGAACCCAGGAGGCAGAGGTTGCAGGGAGCAGAGATCATGCCATTGCACTCCAGCCTGGGCAACAAGAGCGAAACTCTGTCTCAAAAAAAAAAAAAAAAAAAAAAAAGTTTTAGAGCAGGAATGAAAAGAAGGAAAGTACACTTGGAAGACGGCCAAGTAGCTGACCTAAGAGATCAAGTGTATGGTTGACCTTTAGACTTGGGGTTTTATAGGTTGTCATGCTTCTGGAGTCTTGTGTCCCTTCTCCGCTGAGTCTTCCCTTGGGGTTGGGCTGTCCACATGCACAGTGGCCTGCCAGCACTTGGGAGGGGAGCATGCGCAGTGTGTTTACTGGAGTTGGACGCATGCTCACTTGAGGCGTTCTTCCCTTACCAGCTGAATGTTCCTAGAAGGTTACAGACCAGTTAAACTCCACCGTTTTGCTTCTCAGTGTGCATGCTTGAGCCCACTCACTCACCTCCTGAGATCGTATTGGGAAACTGCTGACCACCAGTTTTAGGTGTTTTCTATTTACTGGGAGACGGCCTTTCCCTGGTGCTGACTGTGACCAATTATTATTTTAGAGAGACACTTTAATAACCGCCTGATGCTCGCCTGACATTCCTGGTGGGGCTGGGGAGAGCCTTTCCTGCCTTGCTCATGCCTGACTAGCTACCTACTGTAACAATAACTGAACTCTTTCTACCGATTTCCAGTGAGAAAATCTATGCATCTATCTATGACCTGCAAGCCCCCCCTTTGAAGTGTGTCACCTTTCCTGGCTGAACCAATGTCCATCTTACATGTATTGAGGGGTGTCTTATGTCTCCCTAAAATGCATAAAGCCAATCTGTAACTCAACAACCCTGAGCACATGTTCTCAGGATCTCCTGAGGGCTGTGCTATGGGCCAGTAGTCACTCATATTTGGCTCAGAATAAATATCTTAGAATAGTTTACAGAGTTTGACCCTTTTCATCAGCAGAGGCATACACTCTTGCTATGGGATGTTAACCGAAGCTAATGGAAATAATGGTGTCCAAAAGAGTTCCGTGATGAAACATAAATGGTTCATGTAGGACCTGCTACCTGGGGAATGCAAAGATAATATACAAGGAGGGAGCTTCTTTTTCCTCTTCAGACTGACTCTGTAACTATGTGAGAAGATTTTTGCCTTCCAAAGTTATTAGTGTGTTCATTTTTATCTCTTAGGAAAAAAGTGGCAAAGTTGGAGATGGTGTACACTTTCCTTTATTGCTTGACTGAGGTTAAAAATTTGGCCAGGCATGGTGGCTCACTCCTGTAATCATAGCATTTTGAGAGCCCAAGGCCAAGGATAGCTTGAGCCAAGAAGTTCAAGACCAGCCTGGGCAGCATAGCGAGACCTTGTCTCTACAAAAAATAAAAAAATTAGCTGGGTGTGGTGGTGAACACCTGTAATCACATCTACTTGGGGGGCTGAGGTGGGAGGATTGCTTGAGCTCAGGAGCTGGAGGTTGCAGTGAGCCAAGATTATACCACTGCACTCCAGCCTGGGCAACCAAGCGAGATGCTGTCTCAAAACAACAACAACAACAAAAAGAACAACAAAAAACAAAAAAACTTGTATTCTATTGTCATCCATCAGATTATTTTTAACTAATTTTATTTTAATCACTTACTGTTGAGTCACCTCTGAGATTTTCTATTCCAGTGGCATCCTTATAAAATGAAGCTTCCTTGTCAACTGCACTCGTGATAACACCGAGCTTCTGCTAAGAAAAAACAAATGCATAACTCTGTATAACCTATCTCCCATGACAGGGTCTATGCCTCGCTGTATTTAAGCATTCATTTTAGTTTTCAGCAATGTAGTACTTTCACCTACATTTTGTCAAATTCAAACACTTGCAATACTTCATTTATTTTTTCTGCATGTCCTTCATATTTTGGCTTTGCTAGTCCACTTTGGCCAAAAAGCTTTGATTCTTTAAGTATAGGCCTAAATATCCTATCTTAAGCATGGGTGTAATTTTCTTCTATTACCAACAGAGGTTCTTTTATAGTTTTTGAAATCACTGATTAAAAAGAAACAGCTCAAATTATATTCTACTGTAAAAATGATACATTCAGCCTGGGCACGGTCAGTCACATCTGTAATCACAACACGTTGGGAGGCTGAGGCAGGAGGATCACTTGAGTCCAGGAGTTGAGGCTGCAGTGAGCTGTGATCACACCATTGCACTCTAGTGTGAGTGACAGTGAGACCCTGTCTCAAAAAAAAAAAAAAAAAAGATACATTCAAAGAAGTCAAAATAAAACAGTATAAAACCTATCTCCCTGATTGCAGCTACCTTGTTTTATGCATACGCCTGCAATCCTTTTACACCTATCACACACTAAAAATGTTTTACAGTTATTGTTATTGCACACAGAAGGCATCTAGGAATGTTTTAAAGAACCTGTCTCTCTGAAGTTCATCCTGCTTATCTAACTTGTCTATCAAGGAAATTATTTTCTTGATTATTATTGCTGAGAAAGACTGGGTGAGGTCGCTACCCCAGAATTAGCAGATGCAAATCAGGAGGAAGTGAACAGGCTGCAAATTAGCAAGTTCTGGCATGGGGTGAGGCAATGGCAGAAAATCGGTTTCCTGGGAACTATGCCCAGGAACTAGCCTGACATTGTGAGAAAGCTCCCAACATTCATAATGAGTTGCATATTAAATTCCAGGGGAGGGCACTGTGGGTAAGATGGACCACATTTGGAAATACACTTTTTCAGACGTTTTATTTAGGGAGAATTTCTGACATGTCCTCCGATAATCTGAACTTCCTTGATTTGCAGTTGTACATTGAGAGATCATTTCTTGGTCAAAATAAATGTTCAGCAGGTGTGAATGCTGTATCCACAACTTTTTTTTTTTTTTTGAGACAGTCTCACTCTGTTGCCCGGGGTGAAGTACAGTGGTGTGATCTCAGCTCACTGCAACCTCTGCCTCCCGAATTCAAGCAATTCTAGTGCCTCAGCCTCCCGAGTAGCTGGGATTACAGGCATGTGCCACCATGCCTGGCTAATTACAACTTAATTTTTAAATTTGGGCAGATTTACAAAACTATCAAGCTATTACCCTGCAGCATCCTTAGCCCTAAGCTTGTCACTACTTGTAATGTATTTTTATTTTATTTATTTATTTTTTGAGACAGAGTTTCACTCTTGTTGCCCAGGCTGGGGTGCAGTGGCATGATCGCGGCTCACTGCAACCTCCACCTCCTGAGTTCAAGCGATTCTCTTGCCTCAGCCTTCCGGACCACAGGTGCATGCCACCACGCCTGGGTAAATTTTTTTTTTTGAAATGGAGTTTCGTTCTTGTCATTCAGGCTAGAGTGCAATGGTGCGATCTTGGCTCACTGCAACCTCCACCTCCCAGGTTCAAGCGATTCTCCTGCCTCAGCCTCCCAAGTAGCTGGGATTACAGGTGCCCACCACCACACCCGGCTAATTTTTGTATTTTTAGTAGAGACAGGGTTTCACCACGTTGGCCAGGCTGGTCTCGAACTCCTGACCTCAGGTGATCCACCTGCCTCGGCCTTCCAAAGTGCTGGGATTACAGGCATGAGCCACTGCACCCAGCCTACCTACTGGACTTTTTTTCGGAGACACACTGTAGTTTCTCAAGAAAGAATGCCTGTTCCTGGTCCCAGCTGCACACTCACTTTACAGTGTGTGCTGTACTTGGTCAAGTGTATTGATATTGAAACACAAGCCAGAGTGGATGGACCTTGGTCATAAATCATGGGGCAGCTCTCCTTCACTGTCAGATAAAATCCAAATTCTCTATTACTACCTCCAAGGTCCCAGCATTGACGATCTGTTCTTTTCTTCCTGAAGGGACATCACCCCCGGTTCTCAGGGTGTCTCCTCACAGGCTTCTTACAAATGCCTTTCCTCAGGAATGTGGCTCCACAATGACTTTTTTTTAATTAAAAAATTTGCAGCCTACAATCAGCCTCCTCAATTATTATTATTATTATTAATTGTTATTATCATTACTTGAAATAGGGGGAGAGTCTCACTATGTGGTCCAGACTGGTTTCAAACTCCTTGTCTCAAACCATCCTCTTGCCTTGACCTCCCACAGTACTGGGATGACAGGTGTGAGCCCCCGCACCTAAGTGTCCTCTTAAAACCCATGAAGTCTTTTAGGGCTGTCTACTTTTCTCTATGGAATTCAAATCGCTAAGCATTCATGAAAGTTTAGATAAGGTGGAAATAAATCCAACCTTTAGGATGGAGGCATGAAACTGCTCTCTTTTTTTTTTTTTGGTAGAGTTTTGCTGTTGTTGCCCAGGCTGGAGTGCAACGGCACGATCTCGGCTCACTGCAATCTCCGCCTCCCAGGTTCAAGCGATTCTCCTGCCTCAGCCTCCCGAGTAGCTAGGATTACAGGCATGTGCCACTACGCCTGGCTAATATGTTTTGTATTTAGTAGAGACAGGGTTTCACCATATTGGTCGGGCTGGTCTTGAACTCCTGACCTCAGGCGATCTACCCACTTCAGCCTCCCAAAAGTGCTGGGATTACAGGCATGAGCCACCACATCCAGCCAAAACTGCACTTCAAATCCAATCTTTGGCTGGGTGCAGTGACTCATGCCTGTAATCCCAGCACTTTGGGAGGCCAAGACGGGCAGATCACCTGAGGTCAGGAGTTCAAGACCAGCCTGAACAACATGGAGAAACCCCGTCTCTACTAAAAATACATAATTAGCCGAGCATGGTGGCACATGCCTGTAATCCCAGCTACTCGGAAGGCTGAGGCAAGAGTATCACTTGAACCTGGGAGGCGGAGGTCACAGTGAGCCCAGATCGCGCCACTGCACTCCAGCCTGGGCAACAAGAGCAAAACTCCGTTTCAAAAAAAAAAAAAAAAAAAGAAAAAATCTAATATTGTCCCCAATTCCTACTTTTGGGAGTAAACTATGCCTATTTCAAACTATTGCTGGACAAGATTGCCTGGTTTCTGCTTCCCCTTATCCCTCTTGTTCAAGTCAACCAGTCAGGAAATATAAAGAATGATCAAGGAAACCTCCAAGTTAACACAGAAATACGTATATATGGTGAATGCTGTCTGCAGACAGCTTATGGCCCCATGGTACTAGCCGTCATAGCACATGGCAAAGTTGTCCTATTGACTCTGCTGTCAGCCCCTGCGTGGAAGACCAAATAAAGGTGCTGGGACAGAAGGATGAAAAGGAATCCTAGGATAAATATCTCATCTTCATCGTCCCTGGGTTGGATAATTCTGAGGGTCTGTCGTTGAATCTCAGTGTTTCTGCACAGGACTCAGCTTCAATAGCCCAGTGGCAAGCTGCTTCATAAGTACAACCTCTACTGGCTTCCTGCCTTTCCCTGTCTCTCTTCCTCTTTCCCTGACCAATGCTCCCTCAATTACCTCCCTAATAACCTACTTGGACTTAAGGTTTGAAAAAGAAATGCGGCATCATTCTTTTTGTCTTAAATTTTTAATTAAAAAAAATTTTTTTTCGAGATGGGATCTTGCTCTGTTGCCCGGGCTGTAGAACAGTGGTGGAATTACGATACGGCTCATTGCAGCCTCAAACCCTTTGGCTGTAGCAATCCTCCCACCTCAGCCTCCTGAGTAACTGGGACCACAGGTGTGTGCCACCGTGCCTGGATAATTTTTGTAAAATATTTTTTGTAGAGACGGGGTCTCACTAGTTGCCCAGGCTGGTCTCAAACTCCCAGGCTCAATCAATCTGCCTGTCTCAACCTCCCAAGGTGTTGGGATTACAGGCGTGAGCCACTGCGCCGGGTCGCACCATCATTCCTATTTTTTTTTTTTTTTTGGAAATGAAGTTCCCTCTGTCACCCAGGCTGGAGCACAGTGGCGCTATCTCGGCTCACTGCAACCTCTGCCTCCCGGGTTCAAGTGATTCTCCTGTCTCAGCCTCCTGAGTAGTTGGGATTACAGTCATGTGCCACCACACCTGGCTAATTTTTATATTTTTAGTAGAGACGGGGTTTCGCCCTGTTGGCCAGGCTGGTCTCGAACTCCTGGGCTCAAGCCATCTGCTTGCCTCAACTCCCAAAGTGGTGGGATTCCAGGCGTGAGCCACCACTCCCGGAGGAAGCATCATTCTTAATTTCAATGTCTAGTCTAGACATTTAAAAGAATTGAACATATTGGATCGTATCAAAACAACATCTTGTTGAAGAGAATGACCCTCTCCACCCAACCTGAAACAGATGGAGGCAGTGCTGACTTTATCTCAAATCTTAAACAAAATCTGCTTCACTCAATTTTCTTGTAGACAGGCCGACTGCTTTATTAGAAAACGGGAGAACATTGATCTTTTTCTATGATTCTCTTCCGATCACCCTAGGTAGAATTCCTTTCACTTTCTAACCTGTGTCTGTTTCAGCCCAGGATACATTAAGCTTGTTGTCTGTGACACTTTATTGAACTTTTTAATAGCCACGACTGACACTGATCCTCTGTGCTGAGAGAGGAGCTATTCTGATTCCATTCATTGTGACTCCAAAGTCTACCCTGGAAGTCAGATGCTCAGGTGGGATTTTATAAATATTCCATGAACAAATGAACTTTGGCTTTGGGGTAAAAGAGTGGGTTGCCCATCATTTGATAGATCCCTGGATATTTTTTCATAAAAAACACCCTAGCAGGTTGCTTATTGCAAAATGACATGTGTCATATCTTCTCTGGAGCTGAATATTGTTAAGCAAAATTTATATTAATGAGAAGCAAAAAACAGTTTGTTTGTTTTGCTTTGCTTCAGCAAGAATTATCTGTTGCATCAGAAATGCAGGGAGCACTTTTGCTCTTTATTAGCGTTTTTTTCCCCAGAAACTCTGACATTACTAGGACACTTGGTCATCTGTGATCTGCTTAAAAGCTCCCTTCAGCTCCTGGAAGAGTGGGTGGTTCTGATTCTCTTTCGGTGAGATGCTTTATGGAGCCCTCTTCATCCCATAATTCTGAAGAGTAACAGGCAGAACGTCTTATTAGGGGGCAGCTGAAATCGTCTAGGGAATGTGGCTAGGGAGTGTCGTCATCTTTACATCAAAGGCTATGCACAGATAACACGCCAATCCTGATTTCACCCATGAGAAAAGTGAACTCCAAGAATTTCAGGAATGTAGACGTGTCGATGATAAACATTGCATTTATTACAATTTCACTTTATTTCCTAGAAGAGGGGACATTATATTTCCTGGCCAGATGCTACCCTTTGAAAGAAATGCAAACTTTGATAAAATAGACATGCTATCAATTTCCTTAGGGGAGCTTTCTCTTCACTGGGTCACTATACCCAGCATGACAATAAAGTCTGCCATGTGTTTCTTGTCCCACTGGAAAAAATACATAGAAAAGCTATGTACAAGGACTGTATTAAGATTCATCTATGTCTTTCAGAGATGGCAGGCAAGTGCCATTTCTGAACAATTTGGGTGAAGTCAGACACATGCACCTTACCCCGACAACCACTCAATGGACAGCAGAACATTGCAAATCATGACCTGTAATAGGACTGTCTTTGACTTACACAGCTCAGGAAACAACACTTGGTTTGGTCAAAGGTTTGTTCCTTTTCATTTTGTGTTCTAGTGTTTTCTTTTCCTGCCCTTATGACAGCTGTGTGCAATGGCATTATTGCATTAAATAGACACGACTGATTAGGTAGCATGAACCATAGTTTAGAATTTGGCTAAGTGTGGCTATGTTACTGTTTGTTTTTTCTTTTTCTTTTTTTAGGAGATAGGGTCTTGCTGTGTTGCCCAGGCTGGAGTACAGTGGCTATTCAGGCATGTGATTCCACCACTGATCAGCACGAGAGTTTTGACCTGCTGCATTTGTGACTTAGGGTGGTTCACCAGGCCTTAGGCGGCCTGGTGGTCTTCTGCTCCTGGGAGGTCACCATGCTGGTGCTGAACGCAGTGCAGATACTTGATCAGCCTAGCGCACCATAGCCCAGAACTTCTGGGCCCAAGCCATCCCCCACTTCAGTCTCCGGAGTAGCCGGGACCACAGGCAGGCTACTTGCTGTTTTTGTCAACATAAAAGGGAGTCAGAAAAGGCAGAACATATCAAGATCAGTAAATCTAGGCTGGGCCTGATGGCTCACACCTATAATCACAGTGCTTCATGAGGCCAAGGCAGGAGGATTCTTTGAGGCCAGGAGTTCAAAACCAGCCTGGGCAATATAGGGAGACCTTGTCTCTACAAAAAAATAGAAAATAAAGAAATTACCCAGGTGCAGTGGTGCATGCCTGTAGTTCCAGCCACTCCAGAGGCTGAGACTGGAGGATCTTTCGAGCTTAGGAGGCTGAGGCTGCAGCGAGCTCTTATCACACCAGTGCACTCCAGCTTGGGTGACAGAATGAGACCCTGTCTCTAAAAGAAAAAGAAAAAAAGAGATTAGTAAATTCTTTAGAAACCAAGATTTTACCACGAGCAGTTGCACGAAGGTGGAAAACCTTTCTGTGATTATAAGTAGGGATTCTGAAAGAAGTCCTCAAAGTGAATACTTATTCCATGGAGAAACAGAATGAATTGAGAGAGTCCTGGAAGCTGGGAGGAGAGGAATCTGTAGAAAGCAGAGTCACTTAACTAATTCACCAATGAGACTGCAAACCGATGGTCATGGAGCTGCCATGGGAATCTGAATTACAGTCACTTTTATTCTTTGTATTTTATTGTTTGGGTTGAAAATGCGGCCAGGCACGGTGGCTCATGCTTGTAATCCCAGCACTTTGGGAGGCTGGGGTGGGTGGATCACCTGAGATCAGGAGTTTGAGACCAGCCTGACCAACATGGTGAAACCCCGTCTCTACTAAAAATACAAAAATTGGGATTCCATTCCAAGATGGCCAAATAGAAACAGCTCCGGTCTATAGCTCCCAGCGTGATCAACACAGAAAACGGGTGATTTCTGCATTTCCAACTGAGGTATCTTGTTCATCTAATTGGGACTGGTTGGACAGTGGGTGCAGCCCACAGAGGGCAAGCCAAAACAGGGCAGGGCATTGCCTCACCTGGGAAGTGTCAGAGGATTTCCCTTTCCTAGCCAAGGAAGCTGTGACAGACTGTACCTGGAAAATTGGGACACTCTCGCCCACATACTGCACTTTTCCAATGGTCTTAGCAAAGAGCACACCAGGAGATTATATCCTGCACCTGGCTCGGCAGGTCCCACGCCCACAGAGCCTTGCTCACTGCTAGCACAGCAGTCTAAGATCGAACTGTGAGGCAGCAGCCTGGCTGGGGGGGTGGGCATCCGACATTGCTGAGGCTTCAGTAGGTAAACCAAGCGGCCAGGGAAGCTCGAACTGGGCAGAGCCCACTGCAGCTCAGCAAGGCCTATTGCCTCTGTAGATTCCACCTCTGGGGGCAGGGTATAGCTGAACAAAAGGCAGCAGAAACTTCTGCAGACTTAAACGTCCCTGTCTGACAGCTCTGAAGAGAGCAGTGGTGCTCCCAGCATGGTGTTTGAGCTCTGAGAATGGACAGACTGCCTCCTCAAGTGGGTCCCTGACCCCCTTGTAGCCTAACTGGGAGACACCTCCCAGTAGGGGCCAACTGACAACTCATACAGGTGGTGCCCCTCTGGGACGAAGTTTCCAGAGGAAGGATCAGGCAGCAATATTTGCTGTTCTGCAATATTTGCTGTTCTGCAGCCTCCACTGGTGATATCCAGGCAAACAGGGTCTGGAGTGGACCTCCAGCAAACTCCAACAGACCTGCAGCTGAGGGACCTGACTGTCAGAAGGAAAACTAACAAACAGAAAGGAATAGCATCAACACCAACAAAAAGGACATCCACAGCAAAACTCCATCTGTAGGTCACCAGCATCAAAGACAAAAGGTAGATAAAACCACAAAGATGGAGAGAAACCAGAGCAGAAAAGCTGAAAATTCTAAAAACCAGAGTGCCTCTTCTCCAAAGGGTTGCAGCTCCTCGCCAGCAACAGAACAAAGCTGGATGGAGAATGACTTTGACGAGCTGACAGAAGTAGGCTTCAGAAGGTCGGTAATAACAAACTTCTCCGAGCTAAAGGAAACATTCAAACCCATCACAAGGACGCTAAAAACCTTGAAAAAAGATTAGACGAACAGCTAACTAGAATAAACAGTGTAGAGAAGACCTTAAATGACCTGACGGAGCTGAAAACCACGGCATAAGAGCTACGTGATGCATGCACAAGCTTCAATAGCCGATTCGATCAAGTGCAAGAAAGGGTATCAGTGATTGAAGATCAAATGAATGAAATAAAGTGATGAGAGAAGTTTAGAGAAAAAAGAGTAAAAAGAAATGAACAAAGCCTCCAAGAAATATGGGACTATGTGAAAAGACCAAATCTACGTCTGATTGGTGTACCTGAAAGTGATGGGGAGAATGGAACCAAGGTGGAAAACACTCTGCAGGATATTATCCAGGAGAACTTCCCCAACCTAGCAAGGCAGGCCAACATTCAAATTCAGGAAATACAGAGAACGCCACAAAGATACTCCTCGAGAAGACACATAATTGTCAGATTCACCAAAGTTGAAATGAAGGAAAAAATGTCTGCTCTTTCAATGTTTTTCCTACACTGTCTCGGGATTTCTGAAATGTCTGATCATCTCAGGGTGGCTTATTCACATTTAAGATTAAATCAGGCTGGGTGTGGTGGCTCATGCCTGTAATCCTAGCACTTTGGGAGGCCCAGGTGGGTGGATCATGAGGTCTGGAGTTCAAGACCAGCCTGGCCAATATGTTGAAACCCTGTCTCTACTAAAAATATGAAAATTAGCTGGTCCTGGTGGTGCAAGCCTGTAATCCCAGCTGCTCGGGAGGCTGAGGTAGGATAATTGCTTGAACCCCAGAGGCGGAGGTTGCAGTGAGCTGAGATTGAGCCACTGCACTGCAGCCTGGGTGACAGAGCGAGACTCCGTCTCAAAAAAAAAAAAAAAGAAAAAGATTACATCCAACACATACTCGTTGAGAGCTCTGTTTGACTCTTCTTATTGAGGGACCACTGAATGTCAGTATCTGGAAATAATTTTTATGAGGTCAGTCAGTTTCTCAATAGAAAAATCCACCAATGTCATCTCAGGGTGCCATAACCTAGTGTTCTGGGAAGAAGAAATTGATAGACACATAGGAATCTCAGTATGCACGTCTTCACTTCATCCTTTTTTTTTAATCCACTCTGGATCTTGCCACTGCCAGCCAGAGTTAGGTGTCTGAAAGTCTAGAACTTCACAAGTTCAACTTTCAGAAGGAAAACATTTAGTCTCTTATCTGAGAGGAGCAGAAAGTGGAGGGTAGCAGAGGGAGACCTGGAAGTCTATCACCTATAAACACAGACTTTCAACAACTCTCTCTGTTTTAATTCCAGCTTTCCATACCTGTCTTCTGCAGTATCTGATGCCTCAAGACCTGACCTATCCTGGCTTCCGTGTGGCAAATTGTCTCACCTCCTTTTATGTCTGCCCCATGTTGACATTTTTAACTTCCTCTACTTTGCTAAATCAATCGCTATCCTTCCATCACTTTCAGGCTTCTTTTGAAAATGTGCTCTGGCCGCTAGAACATTGGATATGTGATGGCAGGAATTTTTGTCTGTTCAGCTTACTGATTTGTTGTCAGCGTTGAGAAGAGTACCTGGCGCATAGCAAGGCATCCCGGACATAGTTGCAGAAATGAATGAATGTTGAAATCTCTTTTGGGCCAGTGACTTCTCTTATTTTCTTTATCCTTGGGTTTTATACAATTTTTATTCCTTTACAACCATTGAAACAATGTTTTTGAAGAGACATGGTAAACATGAGAAGTTAATCCACCATATGAATAAGAAATAGAACTTTTCTTTTTCACGGTAACTAAATCAGACCTTCTGAGTATCCTCTTGAAAGACATCAAAGGAGTTCATTTTCCTGACTCCTTAGGAGTTACATCCTTAGCCCAATCTGGCCCTTGCTGCTTTCCAGCCATTCTAACTTCTATTCTTAATACTGTATTCATTCATTCATTTATTTATTAACTTATCCATTCATTTACTCATTCCTTTACAGTTACTTACTCATCTATTTTAGAAACACTTACTGAGCACCTACCTTGTCAAATATCTTTGCCAGGTGCCAGGTATATAATGATAGGTCCAGTACAGGCCACACCATTGAAGTGTTCAAACTTCCAGAAAGGAAACCAGCAAAGGGTTGAGAGGCCCTCCAACTCTGTATTTTTAGTGAGCCTGTGCTCTAAGGATAAAATTGAGATTGTGTCCAGGTCCTTGTTCGCAAGAGGACTCTCGGTGGTTAAATGGAAAGGTTCCCTTCTAAATAAATGCATACACACACACACACACACACACACACCCCACAGACAACCTTCTTCCACCAGTATTGTTGACATACACTATTTTTAGACCAAGAAGATACTGTTCCTCAAGTTACTATACATTTTGATGGAAAAAGAGCAAACAGAGACCATGCCAAAAAAAACCAATTTGGTACAAAATAATGGATTGAAATTCTGGCAATTTACTTTAGAGAAAGAAAAGAATAATGAGTGGTTCTTCCTAGTTATACACCCAAATAATCTCCTGCCTGTTCCCATCGGGAGCCCATGAAGTTGAAATTTCCAGCAAAGTGCAAAAACTAACAGACTGTTTGGAAAACATCCTTGCTGCTGGAAGAATTAGAGAATAATGTGTAGACAAATGAAAAAGGAAATGAAAGCAATGCCTCTACAACAGTAGCTTTGTTTAAGGTATCTGTCTATTTGCAAGGCTGCTCGAAAAGACTCACAACCACAACAAATCACAGGTTTTCTAGACCTTGTGCTGAGTATAGAATAGGTTCAGTGGAGAGAAGATGTTTAATATGAGAACAAAACCTGCTTAGGTAGCTCCACCCTAAATCTTGCACCATACAAATAAGAAGAACATCCAACAAAGTCACTAACACTGAAGCCAAAAACTCTGAGTACTCGTATTATCAATTATTTATTAATTTATTCCTTAACAAACCTTTATGTTTCATTTTAGTGAGACAGTGTGGAAAAATGAAAAAAGAAGGAATTTGGAGTCAAACAGAGTCAAATGGTCTTCCACCACTTGATGGTGTGTGATTTGTAGCTAATTATTTGAACTCTTTGAACCTTGATTCTTCCTTATGTTAAAATGGAGATTATAGTAGCTTTGCTGTTTTTCTGGTTTGTTATGAAGTTTATATGTGATAATGCATGTAAAAGTGGGCCAGTAGTAAATATATTTGTAACTGACATTTTATATACACGGCTAGTACAATCAATCTGCAATAATAGTTCCCAAATGATTAAAATCCTAATAACTTAGGCCCTGCATTTGTCAGAGTTCTCCAGAAAAACAAAACAAATAAAAAACATATATAATAATATAAGATTCTTATATATGTAATAGATTTGTAATATAAGATATTTATATATCAGCCTCCAAAATCAAATGAGTCAATTCCATATTTTATTGTGAGAAGTCTCACAATCTGCTCTCTGCAAGCTAGAAAACAAGGAGAACCAATGGTGTAAATTCGAGTCCATGTTTAAGATCTGAGAACCAGGAGTGCTGACTATGTAAGTCCCAGTACAAGGGCAGGAGAAGATTGATGCCCCAGCCCAATCAGTAAGGTGGAGAAACAATTCTCTTACTCTGTCTTTTTGTTTTATTCAGGCCCTCAATTGATTGGATGATGCCCATCCACATCAGGGAGGGCAATCTGCTTTACTCAGTCTACCCACTCAAATCCATCCCAAAACACCTTCACAGACAAACCAGCATAATATTTAACTAAATATATGGACACCCAGTGGCCCAGTCAAGTTGGCAATTAAAATGGACTATCATAGACCCCATCTAAGCTTCAGGTATAAACCTCAAGAATGGAATTGCTGTCTTTATAGTGTAGGTGCTTTGCAGGATGTATTAATTTGGAAAAGATGATCATTACTTTCTTATTACATCATTTATCACATTAGTGTTATAGGTCTGCTTAGCGTTCACCTTGGCTCTGAACTCTGCTCATTGCTACTCATAGGAACTCCTCAGACTTCCTGTCATTGATGTCTTATGTCCTCCAGGCTCCCAAGCTTTATCCCTTCATTAGGGCTTTATTCCATGCTTTTTTTTTTTTTTTTTTTTCCAACTGGTAGAATTCATGCAGTAAATTGAGCTTAGCAGTCAGTAAAAGTAGAAAGCTAAGGAAAGTAGCACTGACTAAGGAATGAGGTCAAAGATATGAAGGTAAACAGAGATGTTTGTTACTTTGTAATAAAGTGAATCAAAATAAAGAACAGAGAGTCAATAAAATAAGGTAAATGATCAGTACTAGGATGTGCAAGGAGATTATAGAATATGTGTTAGGTGTAAGGAATGTGAGAGGCATTTACAGCCACTACCTAACTTGAAACTCACAATTGACCTATGAGGGATGTACTGGCATTATGTAGCTGCAGTCTTCCTACTTAGGAAATAACCTTCCATAACACAGTGTCAGTCTCTAGATAACTCAAAGGCAGGACACAGACAGAGGCAGTGTAATAAAATGGAACAATGAACTTGCCTTGAGACCTGACTTTTATTCCCAGGTGCATCATATTTGCTGCTAGGGGGTTATTTTGGACAATTTTCTAACCTCTCTGAATTTTCGGTTCCTAATGTGGAGAACCTGGATGCTATGTCATGCTTACCTTACACTGCTGCTGTCGATCTCACGTGAGGTGACACGCTGCTATCATGGTTAAAGCTGTGAGCTCTATGGAATAGGGCTTGGCTTCCAACCTGGAGAACTAATTGTGTGACTTTGAGCAAATGTCAGCCACCTACATCTTTCAGTCCCCTTTTCTCTAATATTACGATAATAATGGAAACTTCCACTAGATTGTGGAAGAATTAAATTAGATAATTTATGTAAAAGTGCTTCTGACAGGGCCTAGTTAACACTTTTCTATGAATTCTTTTTTTTTTTTTTGAAACAGAGTCTTGCTGTGTCACCCAGGCTGGAGTGCAGTGGCTCGATCTCAGCTTTCTGCATCCTCCACCTCTCGGGTTCAAGTGGTTCTCATGCCTCAGCCTCCCAAGCAGCTGGGATTACAGGTGCCTGCCATGACACCTGGCTCATTTTTTTGTTTTTTTTTGTATTTTTACTAGAGACGGGGGGGTTACTAGAGACAAGACCAGGCTGGTCTTGAACTCCTGACCACAGGTGATCCACCCACCTCAGCCTCCCAAAGTGCTGGGATTACAGGCGTCAGTCACCACACCCAGCCCAGTCTTCCTGTAATAACTCATTTAGCTAGTAGAGAAAGAACATTTTAAACAGGACACTATCCACTATACAAGTGTAAGAAATTATTCTTACTAAAACAATCTAACTTTTATGTATTCCGTTAATGGGTTGTATTCTTTACAGTATTAGCTTATAAAGAAGGTTTATATACACAATGTTAATTAATTGGTTTACTAAGTGACCTAGCTTCCAAATTTCTATTGATGAGAAACCCCTCACACAAATATGAATTTATTTAAATGTGTCATTACATAGATGTAGTTGACACTATCCCAAAGTCATTTCTGCCAAGCTGAATCTTGCCCATTAATTGGGACTGAATGGTGTACTGGTTAGCAGGGCAATTGAAAAAGACTAATCGAGGCCTCAAAATCTTCTCTAGAACTTCTGAGAAAGGAAGTGGCATAATTGCACACCAACAATGCTTCCTCTCTAACAGCCACCAAAACAAACAAAATAAATATACCTCCACGAAGACCAGGAAAAGTCACAAGGACATACTAGAATCTCCAGATAATATTACTGTTCAAGAACAATCCAGTTAGACCAAAAGGAGAGTGGATACAACAATTCAGACTCTGCAGGTTTTGAATGCCATATATAACTGATTTTCTTCAGTAAGTACGTGGAAGAAGTTATTAATATTTCCAGTGATAGGTCTCAGCTTAGAAGGCTGGGGAGGGAAGCAAAAGCAAATCATACGAAATAGCACACCCCGCTTGCTTTGTATTCCTTGACCTCAGCTCTCTACAGGGAAGGGAGGGCTAGAGGAACAGCCACATGACTAAATGCATCACCATGTTTTTCCTGGCCCAGCTTCCTAAACAGAGTCTTGAGGCAACTCTTTTAGAGCTACGAGTCAGGGGTTACTGTGTAGAAAACAATGTACTGACCCATAAAACAATTGATGATTATAGAATATATGTACACACACACACACACACACCCTTGAAAAATGAGCAAAATGGTTTATAAATAATTACAATGTAATATGTTATAAATAATTACAACATAATGGGGCCAATATCCCCAAAATTTCAAATAGAAAATGAGGAGACAGGGTATGAACACAGAGGAACAACTATGAATATCTGTGTACGGGCAGCTATTCTTTCATCTTTTCTTCAGGTTATAGTAGAAAAAAACTGCCTTTCTTAAGCATGCACCAAATTCCTTTCATCTTTCATCTTCTAAGGAAATTAACTTTTTAAACATTCACCCTTTTTTATCTCCAGTTATGTCATTGATCTGTCACATCTCCATATAAATATGCTAACATATTTTTCATCTTAACCTTTGCTTCTCTCCAAATCCCACCAGCTACTGCCCTATATCTTTCCTCTGTCTTAGCTGAAAATTGCTTCACAGACAACTTCCCACTGTAATTGGAATTCTGTTCCTTCCAGTCCTCTGAAACTATTCTCACAAGTTCATTAATAATATTTCTATATTTCTCAGTCTTTTGATCTATGGCCACTTCTCATTGTGCTATGAGCAAACTCAGCCACTCCAATGGATTCAGTTACCATTGATGAAATGTTTCAATACAAGCCCATAGAGGAATTATCAAAGTATCTAGAAGTGCATGATAGGGGAGAATACGTAGTTTGAAAAACACATATTACAAGTAGCAATCATTTTTAATATAGAATATTGAATATAAACAGTAAAAATATGAGATAGTAGATAAATAAAGTAGATTAAGGAAGATCACAAGAGTTACTTATTTAGAAAGGGTGAAAAACAATAATACTAATGAAAAGAAGTTCCAAATCCAAATTACCATTTGGACCAATTTCTTAATCTCCAACTCTTATACTGAACTGCCTCGCAGACATCCACTTGAAAATCTCACTAGCGCTTCCAACTCAACTGTTAAACACGAATTTATCTTCTCCCGTGGATCTGGTTTCTCCTCCTGTGTTCGTCAATATAGTGAATTTCAAGACTGTAATCCCTGTTACTCAATCCAGAGCCTTGGGTATTACGGTAAAGTGTTTTCATTCCCCATTCTCTCACATGAAATCACCAAATCTATCATCTCTTAATATTACTTGCATAAACTGTTTTCTATACTTTCTTGACTTTAACAGCTTTATTGAGGTATAATTAACGTACCATAAAGGTTATGAATTATAAATTGCGCAATTTAATATTTAATTTATGCAGTTGTGCAATCATCATGAGAATCCAGTTATAGAACATTTTCATTGCCCAAAAAGAGCCCTAAGTCAGTTGGGCTTAAGAGCCCTTAAGTCATGGCTGGGGAGACCTCACAATCACGGCAGAAGGCAAAAGACACGTCTTACATGGTGTCAGACAAGAGAGAATATGAGAACCAAGAGAAAGGGGTTTCCCCTTATAAAACCATCAGATCTCATGAGACTTATTCACTACCACAAGAACAGTATGGGGGAAACAACCCCTACGTTTCAATTGTCTCCCACCAGGACCCTCCCACCAGACATGGGAATTATGGGGGTGACAATCCAAGATGAGATTTGGGTGGGGACACAGCCAAATCGTATCAATTATTATAACCATTTTATAAATGTAAAAACAAACAGTAGGTAGAAGAGTAGGGAAATCCAGATTTTGAATCTTTGCCCCTCTCTCTCTCTCTCTCTCTCTCTCTCCCATTCTCTGGCTAGAGAGGTCATTCCTTTAACCAGTATAATTGCTACATATTTTAAACTGTTTCAGAGTGTGGAAGACAACAACACTTTTCTAATTGTTTCATTAAGGAAGCATAATACTAATACCCAAATGAACCTAATGGCAATAATGAATGCAGAGAAATCTACTGAAAAATATATCTTAACACAAAAGTCTGAAATAAAGTATTTGAAAATATTTGTAAAACTAATCCAACAGTATATCAATAAAATAGTATATAACGATGAAGTGGGAGACATTCTAAGAATGAAAAGCATTCAAAATCAGGAATCCTGTAAAGAATTATGTAAATATAATTTACCATATTAATAAGCCAAAGGAGGGGAGAAATATGGCCATTCCGGTAGATGTCAATGAGGGAATTTATAAAGTTAAACCTTCATTTAAATATAAGTGCTTTCTTGAAATGTGTAACATATGATTCAAATTAAAAGCCTTATGTTTAATTGTAAAAATAATTGAAAAATTTAAAATTTATATATGAAGAAAATTAGGATGTGGCTTTTGACAGTTATATAAAATTGCTTTAAAATTGATAGATTTTATGCTGTATATGTGTATAACATCACATTTTATACCTTGAATATATACAAAAAAATATTTTTTAACAATTGCTACATAATACATTTAGAAAAGAAAAGAAAAAGCCCAGGCACAGTGGCTCATGCCTGTAATCCCAGCACTTTGGGAGGCCGAGGTGGGTGGATCACCTGAGGTCAGGGGTTCGAGACCTGCCTGGCCAACATGGTGAAATCCCGTCTCTACTAAAAATACAAAAATTAGTTAGGCATGGTGATGTGTGCCTGTAATCCCAGCTACTTGGGAGGCTGAGGCACAAGGATCGCTTGAATCTGGGAGGTAGAGGTTGCAGTGAGCTGAGATTACGCCACTGCACTCCAGCCTGGGCAACAGAGTGAGAGTGTGTCTCAAAAAAGAAAAAAAAAAGAAAAGGGTAGAAAAATTTTACATGTTTGATATGAAAGTGACTGTAAAATTAATATATAATGTCTAATATCTTCCTTTCATACCAACAAAAAGCTAAAATGAAATGAAAAAGCCCATTCACACAAGCAGTCAAAAGCAAAATGAAAAAACAATAACAAGGAATAAATTAAATAAGGGATGCATGAGCACTAAATGAAGAAAACTACCATATAAAACTTGACTGGGAGAGATTAAAAGAAAAAGGCCTGAATCAAAGTAGAGAAACATAGAAAAGGCAGTGATTTAAAGATATCAGTTCTTCCTGTGTCTATCAAGAGATTAAAATGAGATATTTGACCTTTCAAATTGATAACAAAAACATTAGCCAAAAGAAAAGAACATAAGGAAATCTGCTGTCAGGGATGTCATGGAATGTGGGCATATTTATGCACACTGTTGCAAATGCAAATTTTTCTAGCTTTTTGGATGGGCAATTAGCACTGTGCTTTCTTAACAACTTAAATATAGGACTCAAACTAAAAACAGCATATTTAATCATAAAAAATAAAGAAAGTTCAAAATTAATTCCAGAAACAAGTGAAGGATGCTTACTGTTACTAAAAATTCTTTTGGCCGGGCGCGGTGGCTCACGTCTGCAGTCCCAGCACTTTGGGAGGCCGAGGCGGGTGGATCACGAGGGCAGGAGATCGAGACCATCCTGGCTAACACGGTGAAACCCCATCTCTACAAAAAATAGAAAAAATTAGCTGTAGTCCCAGCTACTCAGGAGGCTGAGGCAGGAGAATCGCTTGAACCGGGGAGGCAGATGTTGCAGTGAGCCAAGATCGCACCACAGCACTCCAGCCTGGGCGACAGAGCAAGACTTCATCTCAAAAAACAACAACAAAAAAATATTTTGAGAGTACTCTAATGTTTTTGGAAAAGACAACATCATTTTTTTTATACATCAGAAATGAATGCAACTGATAGCAAAATTAGTATATAATTATAATATCGTTCTTTCATTTAAAAAACAAGTTAAAAATATTACTGAATGGGATTCCGTGTGTGTGTGGATCTCAACTCAATAGTTCCAAAGTGTACCTGGAGGGTAATAATATGGAAGAATATCTATACAAAGACCAAGTAAAGTAGAGTAATGGCAGGGACCTTGCCCACTAGACATTAAAAACTACCCTAAATGCTCTTGTAATTCAAAAGACGTTACCCAGATGCGCAGGCGGAACAATATGGCAGATTAGAGGGTTTAGACATTTAGACATATATCTAATCGTATATTGTAATTAAGTATGTATTGAAGATAACATTTTCAATCTTTGGGTAAAAGGTAGACTAATCAATAAATCGTTTGGGGAAAACTGTTTACTTACTTGGAATAGTAATAATAACATGACAAAGTCCAGCTAACATTAATAACATGCTTAATATGTTCCAACATTTGCTCTAAATTCTGTGACCCGTTATTTTCATCACAAACCTGTGAGTTAGGGAGTATAATTGTCCCTTTTCACAGATTAAAAAAAACAGGCTTCAAAAGGTTAAGTGATTTTCTTCAAGGTCACTTGGCAATTAAGTGATGGAGCTCAGACCTTAATACAAGTCTTTCTTATTATATAGCCTAACCACTAGTTACTAAGCTTGATGACAGTACCTCACTCCAAAGCTCTCAAATCAATTCCAGATAGATCAAATATTTAAATGTTAAAAATTAAATTACAGTTGAAGGAGTTATGTATGAATGCTTTTTATAATCTTGATGTAGGTCATGCCTTTCTCAACCTCACTAGCATACCAAGAACTTCTAAAAAATGATAAATATGATGACATAAAAATGTAAGCTTCTTTTTAGCTAAAAAATACCATAATGAGAGTTAAAAGGCAATCTGGGAAACATATGTGTAATACATTTGACAGACTAATTTTCTTAATATTCAAAGAGCTTGTATAAATTTAAACTAAAAAGATGAGTAACATTTTTTAAAACTGAGCAACAAACATGAAAAGCCAATTAAGAATTGAAAATGCCAAAATAAGAATTGAAAATTGTTAGTAAAAATGAAAAGATGTTCACCTTCACTATTTATCAAAAATGTAGATGAAAATGAAGTTTTTTTTACCCTTCATAGTGATAATTAAGAAAATATTAACAAAGCTGGAGGAGCCTGAGGTCTCCCGCTGTCAGGAAAGGTGTATGATGTGGGCATATCTGTGCACTGGTGGGAATGCAACTTGTCCCAGCCTTTCCAGAAGGGGAATTAGCATTGTGCTTCAAAACTGTTTAAATTAAATATTATTTGGCTTAACAGATCTTGCAGAAATATTTCTGAAGATGATAGCAAAAAATGCATAAAGAGTTTGCACCAGCATGATCACTCCAGCATTGTTTTATCAGGGAAGCTCTGCTAACAAACCACCTAAATTCCAGTCAAGAAAAGCATAGCTTAGGAAAGAACTGTAAAGCCATGAACCATTCATCAGCTATGAAAATAGTGATGTAAGTGGAAATAAAAAGGCATTTACGAGACATTCATGAGTAAAAGTAGCAAAGTAGCAGATAACATATACATTATGGATTTATATGTGTAAAGGCGTGTGTGTGCACTTGTGTGCACATATATGAATGTATGACTAAAATAATCTTGACCTTCATGTTCTCTCATTAAAGTCTATTTCCAGTGTTTCTCATTCAAAGAAACAACAGTCGGCTGGGCACAGTGGCTCACACCTGTAATCCCAGCACTTTGGGAGGCCGAGGCAGGCGGATCACCTGAGGTTGGGAGTTCGAGACCAGCCTGACCAACATGGTGAAACCCTGTCTTTACTAAAAAATACAAAAATAAGCCGGGCGTAGTGGTGCATGCCCGTAATCCCAGCTACCCAGGAGACTGAGGCAGGAGAATCGCTAGAACCCGGGAGGCGGAGGTTGCGGTGAGCCGAGATGGCACCATTGCATTCCAGCCTGGGCAACAAGAGCGAAACTCCGTCTCAAAAAAAAAAAAAAAAAAAAAAAAGAAACAAAGAAACAACAGTCTATCATTGCCAATATGCACAAAGCAACTTTATTTTTCATTTCCTACTTTTGAAAATGTGCCAGAGTGGAAAATATATTCATAATGCACAGAAGAGCTTATTACACAACTTCTTCCTCTTTTTGTTTATCTCTGTCTCCCTCTAGATCTTCAGTGCTTCTTCAATTCATGTAATCAAAAGTACGGCCTTAGAAATATCTGGTACATTGTGTATTATAGGTTTAGTCACCATAGGGAATGAAAGAGAGAGTAGATTCTCACTCCCAATGTCTTTCCCCAAATTTCCAGGGTCAAAGCTTATATTGAATTAACATGGCAGCTCCTCCATTACTCAAGTATGGGTAGCAAAGAAATGGAATAGAGTGACTGACAGCAGTTAATCGAAAAAAAAGTTCTGTGCAGATATAACTATGAAGATAACTACAAACAAAAATATATATTCTTAATCAAATCCTCCTGGTCATTTCTCAAGGAAAAATATATTAATTTGGGTGCATTGTAAGACTCCCTACTTTGCAACTTTCTTAATATAAGAGTAGATTGAATACCATCAGAAACAAAGCTTCTAGCACTTTCCTGTAAAACTTTCCCATATGTACTGTAAGGACTTAGGGCATGTTAAAGATTTGTGCTATGATATAGAATTGCTTGAATTATCTGTGTACATTTTTACATGCTTTTAGACCAGACCTGAATTTTTTAGACCTGGACACTATTGGTAACTTGAACTGGATATTTTTTTTTTTCCTTGTTGGGGATGAGGGTCTGGACTGTGCATAGCAAGACCATTGGCCAAATCCCTGACATGTACCCATTAGATGCAACTAGTATCTCTCCCTGTCTCCTCTCACCCCAGGTGGTGAGAGCCACAGATGTCTCCAAACATTTCCAAATGTGTGACGTGGGACAAAATTGCATCTCACTGAGAACCAGTGGAATTGACAGATTCTTTACACGGCACCAGATTGCAATAACAAAATGGATCATGTCAAAAGTAAGCACAATAATGTTGAAGCTCATACAATAAATACATATTTATTTATAAAATTCATGAAAGGTTGATCAGATAAAAAATCATGAGAAAAATGTCATTATTAGAAAAAAAACAAACACTGATAAAAATGTTATCCAGAACTGAAAAATGCAGCTATCAGGGGTAAGGAACTGACAGAATTCAATTAAATCTAATTAGAAATATTCTCCAGGGCAAATAGAAGACTACTTAAATTTATGTTTTAATCATTTTTGGTGTTTTTTTTTTTTCATTCTTCAAGGCAGAATATGCTTAAGCTCATACTGGGCTTATTTCTGTATAATTCTAGAATGATGAAATGAATCAGAGAATTGCATAAACTCCCTGGTGAATTCACCATCTGCCCATGCCCTCTGAATATTTCCTATGACTGAAGTCACTGAGCAAGTGAAGTTGAAGGCATAGCAGAACAGAAAGAAACAATGAGAATAGAAAATAAAGAGAACATGCAAATATCAAAACACTTGCTGATTTAGGAGCCCATACTGCAGTCTTGCTTTGGGGATATTTGTCAATGTGCCCAAAGCTTCCTCCAGCTTCAGAAGTACTTCTTGCTGTGATGAAAACCTTTGGTGATACACATTGCCATCAGATTCATCTTTAGCACAAAGAGCTAGCTGAATTAAACAACAGCAAAAGAAAAAGAAAGTTCTAAAGTAATGCTACCATTGTTGAACTGGCCAAGCCATACATAAAGAAAAACTTAGAGTACACAGACCTAAAGTTATATTATTGTTCAAATGCTGGCTTCGACAGTGATTTCCAAGTCACTTTCCTGTGACGGTTGCTTAACCTAATCAAATACCTTTAACAGGCCATCTGTCCATCTACCATCTGCAGAAATACATGGAAATTCTTAATTCCCCATCCTTTGTGAAAAATTTTCTTATAGCTAAGAAGCCTCATTAAAGATCTCTGTGCATTTCATAAAAGCAATATGTTTGATAACTTAAAATGCAATCCAATGTGTATTTTGATTGGTGTCAATATATTGGCTAGGATGCTGTGAGAATGTAATCACACATAAAAATTGGAACAAATAGGTGAGAGTAGGATCTTAAATCTATCCAAATTCGTAACTATCATATAACTTTTATTCATTAATGTTTTCTTCATTTCTGTCATGTTCATATGTAGAACACGATAGTATTCATGTATGCTTAAGATAGCCAATGCTCTTCTTAATAAGCTACAGCCAAAAACCTATTTACTTCTCAAAATTCCCAGCTTAATTCTGACTTGAACAAAAAAGATGGAAGCACATAAGTAAACTCCACTTCAACAGAGAGACACCTTTAGGCGAGGCATGAACAAAATTAGTTCTGACTATATTGATCCAAACAGAAAAAGGAAGAGTGGAATTGGTCACACACAAAATTCTTCATTGCTCCATAGACCACGGCTCATCAAACTAAGTTCTCTGGGCTAAATTCAGGCCACACTCTGTTTTGTAAGTAGAGTTTTACTCTAATGTAGTCATGCCAATTAATTTACATATTATCTACAGCTGTCTTTGTTCTGTACAGATAGAGTTGAGTAGTTTTGACAGAGACATTATGGTCTGCAAAGCCTAAAATATTTACTATCTGGCCCTTTGTAGAAGATAGTTGTCAATTCCTGGCATAGAATATCAAAGGGAAGGGTCTGTAGAAATAATCCAATCTTCTCATTTGAAGAAGGCAGCAGAAAGTGAGCCCTAATGGGACCACGTAGCTTGTCTAAAGTCACACATCTTATCAACAACAAAGTAGTTACTAGATGCCAGGTTTCCTGATGTCCTTTGGGAGAAATGGATATTGCCTCCCAGAATTATAGCTAAGGTTCACAGTTATTCAGAGTTCATATTTCAGCCTCTTCTATTATTATAATTCACAAAAGTTTTTGGTTTTTTAGATAGAAGAGTGAAAAGACAAGTCTGTGCACTAATGGTTCTTTGCTTTTTTCTGGAGATTAGATGAGACAATGTACATATATGTGTAGCCCAGCTCCCAACCCAAGTTAATTTCCTTTCTACCTTCATTTTTCCAGATGAGGAAACAGGTTTGACAGGTGGAGTGACTTGTACTGAGGACATATATGCAATAAGAGTTAAAGGTAGAATTCACCTTCCATGTTTAAGATTCCGAGTTCAGTCTTCATTCTATAATGCTAAATAAACAATTTGAATACAGATTATTAGGATTTAGGAATCAGTTGAATTAATGGTTTTTCTTTGTGCTGCTTATGAATGGTTTCTTAACTAGGAATGTCAAAAGTCCTCTCTCTTGCACTGTAATGTCCTGTGATGAGAACAGGAAGCAGAGAAGCACCCACATAACTGTAAGTTGTGGTGAGCATCTACATTCCTGTGCTTTGCACTTGTTGTAGTTTCTAAAAGTAAAGTATCCTGTCTGTAAGCAATAGCAAGAGTAAGTTAATGCATAATGAATGATCTAAATGAAACAAATCTCACGTGGAAATAGGGGGTAAAAAACCAACTTCCTTCACGCTGCTGGCTCTCGCTAAAGCCCCTCTCTTCTACTTCTACATACTCCCCTGTGTCATTGCATGCATTTTAGAATGATGGATCGCTTTGCACAAATGTGGACCAAGGCTTAAGTGTAGAAGGCAAGAAAACTAGCAAAGATAATACGACAAATATTCAGTGGAGAGAAAATGAGGTACTGAATTAAATGAAAATAAAGCTAGAAAAGATGAACTTTTTTGAAGATATTAACCCAGTAAAAACATTAAATCCTTTCTAAGACAACATGGTGGTGAGGGAGTGATAAGCCAACAAAAATTAAAGATAAAACCCACACAAATTTTCATTATGACATTGATAGAAATGGTGGAGAGGTACAAAGAAAAGTTAACGATGGCTATCAGTTTCCTAGCGTTGCTGTAACAAATTACCACAAACTTAGTGGCTTAAAATAGCAACAACGTATTATCATACAATTCTGGGAGTCAGAAGTATTAATGGATCCCATTGGACAAAAATCAAAGTATTTTGATTTTTTCCTTTTGAAGACTGTAGGGGAAAATCTGGATAATTTGCTATATTCCTTTTTGCTATATTCCTTTTGAAGACTGTAGGGGAAATTCTGGATAATTTGCCTTTTCCAACTTCCAGAGGCCACCCACATTTCCTGGCTCATGGCCCCATTTTCCATCTTCAAGCCAGCAATGTCAGACCATGGCCTCTCACAGTGCCATCTCTTTAATTATCTTTTATTCTGCATGCTTATTTCACTTTTAAGAACCCTTCTGATTACTTTGGCCATACCCAGATAATTTTCCGATCTATTGATTAGCAACATTAATTCCGTCTGTAACCCTAATTCCTCTTTGCCATGTAATGTAACAGATTTATAGACTACAGGGATTAGGACATAGATATCTGCAGGCAGGGTCCACTTTTCTGCCTACCAGAGTGACTTCTCAAATTCTTACTTGGGCAATTGAGATATCATTGTAGTATAAAATATACATTTCATGCTGAATCAAATCTAGAGTTCTGATAATGTTCTATATGGCTCTCTATGTAGTTAAGGACTATGACCCTGAATATAGACTGAATTTGAGTAATGTTACTGCCACTTAATAGTTTGGTAAATACATATATATGTGTATACATATATATATGTATACACATATATATGTGTGTGTGTGTGTGTATATATATATATATATATATATATATCTCACAGCTTCGATTTCCTCATCTGTAAAATGTGAAAACCAGCTATCTCTAACAAATAAGAGTTATGGTGAAGATCAAATAAGATAATGATACAGTGCTTAGCCTAGTGTCCCACTCAAAGAATTTTAGATACTAATGAGCACTGAATAGTAATGCAGGTGAAGGAAAGTTGGGATTTAATTTTTAGTATATAGATTTCAGTTATGTGAAAGACATCCAATCCCATCTCCTGTATTATTTCATTCGCACACTGCTATGAATAAGTACCTGAGACAGGGTAATTTATAAAGAAAAGAGATGTAATTGACTCACAGTTCCGCATGGCTGGGGAGGCCTCAGGAAACTTATAATCGTGGTGGAAGGCAACTCTTCACAGGGAGGCAGGACAGAGAATGAGTACAAATAGGGGAAATGCCAGACACTGATAAAACCATCAGATCCTGTGAGACTCACTCACTATCATGAGAGCAGTATGAGGGAAACCTCCCCCATGATCCCATTACCTCCACCTGGTCCTGCCCTTGACACATGTGGATTATGGAGATTACAATTCAAGATGAGATTTTGGGTGGGGACACAGCCAAACCATATCATCTCCCTAGAACATACTTTTCCACTCACCTAGAGGGCCATATTATACTTTCTTTTCTCTTTTCCATTTTTTAAAAGCTCTTTGCCTATGCTCATCCTCTGCAAAAGACAGAAACAGCCAGAATTTTCCAAAGCTCTTACTTCTTCCTCTAGACACCCACCTGTGACTATGGCCATGTATTCTACCTTCTTTCTTGTTGCTATGTGTAATTGTCCATAATCCTGACTAACTACAGAGCTCACTGCCATTTACACACTAGATTCCGTGCCTTATTGCCTATTCAAGCAATAGCCCCTTTCTCGTCTGCATCACCAAATTCTTCCCTGCTATCATTTGAATGTGTTCCCAAAGTTCATACGTGGAAAACTTGGTTCCCAGTGCAATAGTGTTGGGCGGTGGGGTGTAATAAGAGGTGATTGAGTCAGGAGGGCTCTGCTTTTATGAATAAATTAATGTCATTATTACTGGAGTCAGTTAGTTATCATGAGAGTGGCTTAACCTCACCTTATCTTGCCTTTCTGCCTTTCACCAGGAGATGACACAGCATGAAGCTCCCTGCCTAGATGCCAGGGCCATGGTCTTGGTCTTCCTAGCTTGCAGAACTGTAACACAAATAAATTTTTATTATACATTTTCCAATCTATGGAAATTGATTATGGCAACATAAAACAGACCAAAAACAACACCTCTCTGCTAGATCATTGCCTTTAGTATACAAACATTTTAATAGTGCTCTCATTGTGTTCACAAAAAAGCTCCAACTGTACCTCATTTTAACCTGCAACAAATGCCCCATTTTCTTTTTCTCTTGACAGAAAAACTCCTTGAAACAGCTGTCTGTATTCCTTGCCAGAATTGTTTCTCTTCTTGTTTTCTGTTGAACTATCCAAATAAGCTTTTTACCACACCACTCCACTGAAACTGCTCTTATCCCAGGTTGCCAAATAATATTTCTATTGCTAGATGCAGTGATTATTTCTGTCTGCGTCTTATTTGAGCCATCAGCAGGATATGACACAGTTGATGACTCCTGATTTCTTAAAATACTCTTCTCACCTGGCTTCTAAGACATCACACTCATTTTGTTTTCCCTGCGTTTTTGACCAGTCTTGCAAGTCTCTTTTTCTAGTTCTTCTTCATACTCTGCCCCCTACACATTAGAATATTTCAGTTCCAGTACTTGAATTATTTTGCTTTCCTGTCTAGTTTTACTCACAAGCTGATTTTATTCAGTCACATGACTTTAGACATTTATCTGTTGATGACTTCCAGATTTATGTCTATAGTCTAAACTGAAATGCACATTCTTATATCCAACTGCCTAATCACCACCACCACTTAAAGGTTTAACAAGCACCTTAAAACATCCAAAAATGAGTTTTTGACAATCTCCTCTAATCTGAGGATTAATGTAATACAAGTATCAATCAAAATTTAGTCTGTTAGTCTTCCCTATCTACTCTTAGTCTTTTCTACAGTGGATGGTAATTCCAAATTTCCTGTTGTTTAGGCCGAAAACCTTGGACTAATTTTTTTTTTTTTGAAATGGAGTCTCGCTCTGCTACCTAAGCTGGAGTGCGGTGGCGCGATCTCGGCTCATCACAACCTCCGCCTCCCAGGTTCAAGCAATTCTCCTGCCTCAGCCTCCCGAGTAGCTGGGACTACAGGTGTGCGCCACCATGCCCGGCTACATTTTTGTATTTTTAGTAGAGACGGGGTTTCACTATGTTGATCAGGCTGGTCTTGAACTCCTGACCTCATGATCCACCAACATCGGCCTCCCAAAGTGCTGGGATTACAGACTTGAGTCACCGCGCCCGGCCTGGACTAATTTTTAATTCCACTTTTCCTTTCAAAATGTGCATTTAATCCATCAACAATCCTGTGGATTCTAACTTCAAAATATACGCAAGTGCTGACAACTTCTCGCTATCCCTACTCATACTATCCTGGTTTCAGCCACCATAGTCTATGACCTGGAATATTGCCAGTAGCCTCCTAGGTTTTCCTGTGTCTACAATTGTGCTCTCAGTCTGTCCTTAGCATACAAGCTATAGTGATCCTGTTATATCCTGTTAATCATAAGTTAAATTACGTTATTTCCTCTCCTAAAAACCCCCTCCATGCCTTGCCTGTCTCATAATAATTAAAATCCAGAATGTCACATAGGTTCTATGTCAATAGTGCACCAGCAATTGCTTAACAGCCAGTTTTATATTAAAACAAAAATACTGCATATGGGTGTGAGTGCTGTGACACCCACCAGTATACATATGCACACATATTTATATTTAAGGTTTATTGTTTTAAAGAAGTACTAGCATACAATTTACAAATATTACTCAAATATACAACACTTTTTTGAAAATATCAAAGAACCTATTGATTCTTACAAAATGCTTTTATTGAATTTTGCCAAACTCTTGTTTCCATAACCAAACTATGGCTGCAGCTGATGAATGTGTTTAGTTTCTTTTCTTTTCTTTCTTTTTTTTTATTTTTTATTTTTGGAGATGGAATCTCCTCACTCTGTCACCCAGGCTGGAGTGCGGTGGTGGGATCTTGGCTCACTGCAACCTGTGCCTCCCGGGTTCAAGTGATTCTTCTGCCTCAGGCTCCCGATAAGCTGGGATTGGATTACAGGCATGCACCACCAAGCCCAGCTAACTTTTGTATTTTCAGTAGAGATGGGGTTTCACCATGTTGACCAGGCTGGTCTCGAACTCCTGGCCTCAAATGATCTGCCCGCTTTGGCCTCCCAAAGTGCTGGGATTACAGGCGTGAGCCACCACGCCCGGCCATGTGTTTAGTTTCCACATAAATGTTGGTTGATATTTGTATGTGTTTTAACGAGTAAGAGGAAAGTGAAACAACAAAGATATATGTTGGAACATCACTGGTTCATCAATGAGAGGAATAGCTTCTTCATTGAATCAGATAGTAGTTTTCAAATAGTGGAAGGATATTTTCTCAGTTTTTTACTATTCACAATGCAATGCCTACAGCCATGACACCCTTTTAGGTTTACTCTGCATTGTTAACATTTTCTCCAGCATATTTTTAAGTGTAGATGATCAGCAAAACAATAAACTAGCCCTTATTTGCAGCATTTTTAAGTTTCCCTAGTGTAAATATTCCCACCATGGTTGATTTCAATGTGATGTCACTAAATGCAGGAATATTACTAGATTTTTTTAATGCTGCACTGCCATCACACAGATAGATACAATAAATCTATACAAGCTGGAGTCATGGTTACCTGTTATAGGACACATGTTCAAGGTCATTCTTCTGTACAGGAGTTGAACTGCTCCCTGAGAAATGGTAGCTGGATAATAGTAAGAGATTACAGATATAATTGCAAGGTGTCAGAATCAACCTAAGAACTTCCTGTGACTTTGATTGAAAGGTTTGAGGCTTAGGGGTATTAGAATATCTATAACTACAACACAATTTTACATATCTGGAATTTGAACCTTTTATGTTTTCTCCAAGCCTTTGTTAAAGTCTGGTTAAATTGTTTCAACACAGCCTCATCTTACGCTGTAGAGAACTGAAGAAAAGGCCTTTTTCTATACTTGTGGAAAAACAGTAAAGGGAAGAATGGCAGCTGAGCAATGGAAGCAAGTTAGGAGCTGGCAGTAAGGAGATAACAAGCTGGAATCAGACAACTGGTTGAGATAAAAAATGAGAACAAGCTGGATGCGTGAAACATGGACAGATTCCTTGGGGATTTCCAGAGATACATGAGGAAAGGAACTTGGTAGAAGACAGAGCTAGTAAAATATTGATAAATATTAACTGTATCATCTTGTGATGATAATGGTGCAGAGAAATTGGTACCTTTGAATACTGCTGGTAAAAGTTCACAGGATTTTTTAAGAGAGGAAAATGATAATATTTATTAAAAGCTTAAGGAATTTATACCTCTGGACTCAGTAATTTCACTTATAAGAATGTATTTTAAGGAAATGTTCAGAGAGACACAGACTTACGTACAATATTGTTGATAATAGCATTATTTATGAGCAAAAAACCATGAAAACAGCCAGGTGCGGTGGTGGCTCACGACTATAATCCCAGCACTTTGGGATGCCGAGGGGGGCGGATCACTTGAGGTCAGGAGTTCGAGACCAGCCTGGCCAACATGGTGAAACCCTGTCTCTACTAAAAATACAAAAAATAGTCGGGCATGGTGGTGCACATTTGTAATCCCAGCTACTTGAGAGGCTGAGGTGGCAGAATCGCTTGAACCCAGGAGGTGGAGGTTGCAGTGAGCCGAGATGGCGCCACTGCACTTCAGCCTGGGTGACAGAGCCAGACTCCGTCTCAAAAAAAAACCCCACAAAACCATGAAAACAATTTAAATGCTATGCAGATGAGACTAGTAAAATAAGATATGGCATATCCATATAATGCAATACTACATCGGTATTATAAATCAGATTTTCAAAACCTATTTCATGACATTCAGAATTTCTGAAAAATAATATAAAGTATCAAAAGTAGGATACAATCCACATGTACCATGACTCTAGTTTTGTTTAAAAAGAGTAATGATAGCAGAATAATAAAATAAAATGTCAGCACTGGCTATAATTTGGAGGTAGAATTTTGGATAATTTTTAGTTCTCTTTCTTTTTTCAACTACTCTAAAAAATATGTAATTATAAATATAATGTTTTTGCCATGATCATGTATTTAAAAGTTTGTATTTAATATAGTACATATACAGAGAATCGAACACATTAGGAGGATTTATCTTGCTGAATTTTCACAAATTGAATGAATCCCATGTAACTTGCACCATGATTAAGAATAAGATATCACCATCACTGGTCCTCTTCATGCACCCCAGAGGTTTTCACTCACTAACCCTCCCAATCCCTACACAAACGTGCACACACACACACACACACACACACACACACACAGCCTTTTCCACCTAGGGTCACAATTATTCTGACTCTAACAGATTATATTAGCTTTACCTGTTTATACAGTTTACACAAATACAATTATATAGCATGTAGTCTTCTTTTTCCCAACAATTTAAGTTGCATTTCTCTATCTCTGTTTCAATACCTGCTATGATTTGAGTATGTCCCTTCCAAAATTTTGGTGTTGCCAGTGTGATGGTTTTAAGAGGTGGAGTCTTTAAGACATAATTAGGCCTTGAGGGCGCCTCTCTCATGAATGGGATTAGGTGCCCTTTTAAAGGGGCTTGACAGAGGAAGTTCTTCCTCTCTTGCCCTTCTGCCTTCCACTATTGAGGACACAGCAAGAAGGTCCCCATCAGATGTCGGTGCCTTCATCTTGAACTTCCCAGCCTCCAGACCTGTGAGAAATAGATTTCTGTTCTTTATAAATTACCCCGTCTCAGGTATTCTGTTATAGTAGCCCAGACAAAGACAATGAACTAAAAGGAAAACATGAGGCTGGAAATAACAATGAACACTTCTTGTCTCATGCAGTGTCCTCTGTGAATGAGTAGCTCACAACATAGCTACTCTTTCTGAAATGTCAGGATTGTTTAGTTTCTGGACAATTCTCCAAATCATCATAAACCGATCAATTAACATACTACTGCGGCACTACTCACAATAGCAAAGACTTGGAACCAACCCAAATGTCCATCAGTGATAGACTGGATTAAGAAAATGTGGCACATATACACCATGGAACACTATGCAGCCATAAAAAAGGACGAGTTCATGTCCTTTGTAGGGACATGGATGAAGCTGGCCACCATCATTCTCAGCAGACTATCGCAAGGACAAAAAAACAAACACCGCATGTTCTCACTCATAGGTGGGAATTGAACAACGAGAACACTTGGACACAGGAAGGGGAACATCACGCACCGGGGCCTGTTGTGGAGTCGGGGGAGAGGGGAGGGATAGCATTAGGAGATATACCTAATGTAAATGACGAGTTAATGGGTGCAGCACACCAACATGGCACGTGTATACATATGTAACTAACCTGCATGTTGTGCACATGTACCCTAGAACTTAAAGTATAATAAAAATAAATAAATTTAAAAAATAAAAAAGAAATAATAATTGTGATAGTAAAAATAATAAAACGTAAATTCTCAAGAGGAAAAGACAATCTGTGGGAATTTATTTTAAATGTATAGATTAGATTCTACATGAAGATAAATTAGTTGAGAATAAGGCAAATCAATAGATTTTATATAGTAGCTACTATTTGCATGTACCCGTTATATGCTAGGCATTTTACATATATTGTCCCATGGTTTAACCTTTACAATAAACTAAAGGATTAGAAGATAATATTCCTATACTACAAATAGAAAAGTAAGTCTCTGAGAGGTTTTCTGCTCAAGATTGCTAAAATGCAGAGAACAGTATTATAATCCAGGTTTCTCTGATTTTAGAGCCTGGACTGTTTCTGCTGTGATGCTTACTGGTAGTTATTTCAGGAAATTGTGTTTTTAGTTCCCTTCCTTTTGAGTTCACATAGTAGCATCTGATTTTGATTCAGAGTGTGATTAACGCAGGGAACTTTGAGCGGTAACAAAGTGCTGATTGTCAGGAAGGCCTGTTTATACCTTGCCTGTTTTACTTTAATCAGCAATACACTTATAAATTATGTATCAATTTATACTGATAATAAAATTTGCATTTTTTAAACATCCTGGATTCCATAGAAACTGAATGCATTGTTGCTTTTCAGTTAGATGTGGCCAAAAAAATGCTCAGAATTATTGAAATGACTATTTCATCAGAAACCACCTTTCAATGTTCAATGAATAACACACCATTTCAGCTTTGTCATGCTCCCGGCATGCTGTGCAGGTCTGCTTGTTTCCTGAGGGCGTGGGGTAGCCATGCAGTTTTGGATGTCAAGGTCTCAGTCATTCAGTCTGGCCTAGGCTCTGGGCAGCTGGGGTCGTGATGTTGCAGGCAACCATACGCACCTGGTGGCACGACGGTGGGACCTCAGAGATGAAGAGAGTCCGTTGCTACTGGTCCCCAGAGCAGGATGCACTGTATTAGTGGGTCCATTTCAAGATGGTGCTGAGTCACAGCAGTTTAGGTCGCTGGTGCGGAGGGTGCTCATGTTGAACTCCTACTCTGAGGCAATGCAGCTACACAAACTCCTAGCTACTCTCCAAACTGGATTCAGAGACTGTGAGGACTGGGGGACTCTCTTGTAGCAAGGATTGTTAATGTTTGTGGCATAAATGAGGACTACTGTGGCTCTCTAGCTTACCTTTTAACTGTAAGATTAATTTCCTCCTGACTCTGAGCTGATCCCCATGGGGGAGACGGTGTTGCAAAGGCAGGCTTCCTCATTCCCCTTGCTATGGTGCTGTCCTGGATTTCATTGCTCTGTGGGGTTTTCACCACTCCCCTGGTGCTCTCCAGAGTGCTTCCTCGGTCACTGTACTCAAAATATAGTTGTTCATTTGTTTTTTGTCCCTTTTTATGGAGAAGATGGGCACCAGGTAACTCTTGTTAGCCATCTTGGTGACGTCACTCTGTACCTTGGTCTTTTAAATGGCCATAGTTTGCCCATTTCTATTATGGAGGGATAGAAATAACCCCAACTGTGTAACATTATTTATTCACATAATTATTTTGCTTTTTTTCCCTAGATTAGCCAACTGTCTTTATGGCCACTGCTTGTTCTGCCAACCTGGGTCAGGCTGGCAGAACAAGCAGGAACATTTCTCAGCAGACTGCCTGCCTTCTGACTTCCTCATTCAACAGAAGCCAGGAGACTCGCTTGTCCTACAATTTCACTTTGCTTCCCTAATAACCATCTCATTGAATCCTTTAGACATCTAAGTCATAGGACCGCTAGTTATCTTTCCTTGTCACCAGCAGTCTTAAATCAACACTGTTAAAACCTACCTTTAGTGACAAATAGCAAATTCAATGTGCTTTCCAGAGGTGAGCTGATAAAACCACTCATGTAGGTATATAAATGACTGGCAGAGTTTAATTTATAAGCTTTCATAAGGGTTTACTCCCCCAAAATGTGTATGTGGTGTGTGTGTGTGTGTGTGCGTGCGCGCGTTTCAGTGTTATTTTGGAGAATCATTTCATAGATGACTAACCCTGTCTCTGTTAGGTAATCATCCATTTTTAATACATTTTTTATATCGTGGAAGACTCGCACCTCTTCACCAATAGATATTCATTGTGTGAAATTAAGCTTTTAACATTATTTTTCTCATGAGGCCAAATGAGTGTGGTTTTAGAGTTAGGTTTACTGCACCTCCCGGGACAGATCAGGCACCTATGCACGGACTTCCCAGCGGACTGCATTTTAGCTTCCTGGTTAATCAGAAATCTGCAGCTTGTTTTGTCCTGCCACCGCGCTTTCCCACCACGAGAACATGACTGATGCCTTGATCTCAACAGATGTAAGACTGTATAAGTGATGAGACACTTTCATATTCACTTAACATTGAAACTATAACATAGATAGCACCAACTTGATCTTAGTAGAGAAGGAAGGGAAGAGAGACAAGTTAAAACAAATCCTGTTTCTCAGAGAGAAAGAAGTAACAGAAAAAGAAACTTTAAGGCAGGTGCCATTAATTGCCTCTTTCCCGGAAGGAAGTGTTTAGAGAGCTTGAAGCTAACAGGAGAGAAGATAGCTAGATAATGGCTACACATCTGTGGCTTCTTATTTAGAAAAATAATTGTTACGATATGTTGTAATCATTTTCTCATCAGCAACATTTTCTCATTGGCTACTATTGCACCAGGTGACTATTCCTTCACGTTTTGACATCCTCTCTTTCCCTAGCAATAATGGAAAAGACAAGGGAAATGAATTCTGCTGAGTTCTTCTTCAGCCAATCACCTTCTGACTGTCCCGGCCTTTAACATCTTTCCAATAGCCCCAACTATTCCCATTCAGATTTCTGTGTGTCCTATAAGCTCTGAGGTAATCTGTCCTACCCCAATAGCCCAACCTAAACTAAGACAAGGAAGGCTTCATCCTACACCAGAGTTTTCATCGTCAGCACTATTGTTTTAAGCCTGATAATTCTTTGCACAGAGACTCTCCTGTGCATTGCAGGATATTCAGAAGCATCTCTGGCCTTCACCCACTGTCAGTAGCACTCACCTCCCACCAGTTACAGCAACAAAAATGTCTCCAGACACTGACGAATGTTCCCAGAAACGGGGAGGTGGAAATCACTCCCAGTTTGATAATGACACTGATGGGAAAACATAATTGTAGGAGAGCTTGGTGTGAGACAGTGGGTCTTTTGTCCTCCCCATACATGGCACCAGGACATGCTCTGTGTCCAGGTGTGAGTGTACACTATGGATACAGCATGCCCAGAGCACTCAGCAATGGCTGGAGCTCCTATGAGCTTCCGAGAAGAGGCTAAGCCAAGGCCTGAGCTTTCTTGAGTGGTTGGCCCCACAGAACACAGATAAAACATAAAGGAGCAGCTGCTGATAAACACAGACAGGTTGACTGACCTCCTCTGATCACTCCATGTCTCTCAATTAATATCTGCTCACTCATCAAAACTATGAAATAATTCCCCAATGTGGCATTCCAGCAAACAACAAAATTTCCACATTAATTTCATTTTGGTCGACAAATTGTGTTATACCCTTTTAGGCAAAATAAGCACATGCCTATGTATGGATGAAATGGAAAGCCTATTTTTTAAAAAATACGGCCAATTAAGAAATTGTCTATTGACTATCTCTCTGTAGAACACTACTGGAGTTTGGGGGGGCTTCTAACATCCTGCACAGGGAAAAGAGTCAATGTTTGGGGTAGCAGGTATCTCCCTGGGCCTCTTAGCACCACTCCTGCTCCTGGCTGCTGAGCTCACAAAAACACTGGCCTCCTTTATTCTCATGGATCCCAGACCCTGGCCCTAACATTCTTTCAAAGCATCCATCCATCATGCGGTACTTAAAATCATGAACTCTGTAGCTGCACTGTCTCGGTTTGAATCTTGGATCCACTATTTACTAGCTGCATGGCGTGGGCTAAGCTAGTTATCCTCTCTGTGCCTCAATTAGTAAATATTGAGTACTCATATGTTCCAGGAATTATTTCTTCATTGTTTCTAAAAACTAAATTAGCTAATACTTATTTAAAAATTTAATAGTGTTGAATATGTATTAAGTGCAAATGCATTAGCTATTATTATTATTATGCCCAACTCCTCTCCTTTTTTTACCCCAAATCCAATTCATCAGCAAATCCTGTATGCTCTTTTAAAATACTTTTCAAGCTGGCCCACTTCTCACCATCTCTAACATTACAACTCTCAACCAAATCATCATTATCCCTCATCTGGATTACTGGAATAGACTCCTACTTGGTATTTCTGCTGCCATCCTTATCAATCTGTAGTTCATTCTGCACACAGCTTCTAGAAGGATCTTTTAAAAATTCATCACATCACTCCTTCACTCAAAACTGGCAATGGCTTTCCAGCTCGCTCAAAGCAAAAAAAAAAAAAAAAAAAAAAAAAAAAACACACTTTATGTCATTTGGAACCTACTACCTCTGTGACTTTAGCCTCCATTATTGTGCCTGTTTCTTATTCTTCTTTGGTCGATATGACCTCCCCATGATTCTCTATGTATGCCAAGCACATTTCTGCTTCAAGAATTCAGCCTTTGTTCTGAATGAAAAGCAGTTCATTATTGTTTTGAACCGCTTTTCCTCAAATATCTACATTACTTGCTCCCTCATTTTCTCGCGGTTTTTTTCCTCAAATATCACCTTTTCAGTGAGGTTTTACGTGAACTCCCTATTTAAAACAGCATCCCCTCAGCATTCCCTGAACCCCCACGTTCTACATTATTTCCTCCATTTCAATGTATACTATCTCAAATAGTATATATTTAGCATATTTATTTTTGCTTATTGCCTGCCCCTTCTCCCCAGAATAGAAGCCACGTGAAGGAAAAAAAAATTAATGTTTGTTCACTGCCATATCTCTAATATCTAGAGCAGTGCCTGATTCAAAATATGTGCTCAATCAATTAAAGTATGCATTGAACATAATAAATAATTATGAGCTAATTGATTCGTTTTCTTTCTGAGATGGAGTCTCGCTCTGTTGCCCAGGCTGGAATGCAGTGGCATGATCTCAGTTCACTGCAACCTCCGCCTCCTGGGTTCAAGCGATTCTCCTGCCTCAGCCTCCCAGGTAGCTGGGATTACAAGCATGCACCGCCATGCCCCAGCTAATTTTTGTATTTTTAGTAGAGACGGGGTTCACCATGTTGGTCAGGCTGGTCTTGAACTCCTGACCTCGTGATCTGCCCGCCTTGGCCTCCCAAAGTGCTGGCATTACAGGCATGAGCCACCGTGCCCGGCCAGCGAATAGAATTATTGGTAACAGTGATGTTAATGTAGCTGGAGCATGTGATGCAGGGGTAAGTAAATATAAAGGTTTTCTATGAGATGTGATCTTTGGAAATGGTAGCGAATGTTTATTGAAAGCTTACCTATTATCTCATTTAATCCTTGAAGCAACCATATAAAATTGATAATCTAATTATTATTTCACAGATGCAGAAAATAAGGCCAAGGTGGTTAGGGTCACACAGTAAGTGGCTTAGAGAGGATTTTAACTCCAGGTGTTTGGCTTCAGAGCCCTTGTGCGTAACAACTAAGTGTTTTATTGTCCCTAAAATGCAGTTTGGGTAATAGTTTGAAAGATGAATATTTAATCAGAGAGCAAGAGAGTAGAGAAACTGGCTTCGAAACTACACTTCATTGAGGAATTACGTACTCGTTCTTTTGAACAGCTAATATTGATCAAGCTCTGTACTAACCACGAATAATGTACAGAAGAAATAGCATATTTGCAGTCTTCCTAACCCACAGTTAAGTGAGGAAACAAACACATAAATAATTTGTGAAAAAACATAAGATAAGCACTGTTCTACACATACATATGAGGATTTACAGAAATTTAGAGAAAGAATCAGTCAACCAGTCTCCAGGTAAGTGAAGGTGAGTTTACTAGAGGAGATGATATTTAAGTTATCCTTATAGTATAATGAAGAGTTCACATTGACCACGATGGAAAGAATATTCCAAGCAAAGGAACCAACAGCATGTGGAAGTATTAGAAATGACAAAGATCATAGCCCACTCAAAAACTCAGAGAAATTCAAATTTGCAATTAAGGGTTTCTGAGGGGAAAACGTAGCAGGTGAAGACATGAAGGAGAATGGGGTGCAAATCCTAAATAATTTAGATATTTTTAAAAGCTTCAGAATTTTTGTGCAGATCATAAAAACTCTTGTTCCCCTTCTCCTCTATCCTCTCAGGCATTTTTCCCACTAAATCTTTTGCACTTCTAATTATGCCTCGACATCTGCTTCCCAGAGGTCCAGAAATGACACATCATGTAGTATAGGGTGCTCTTTCACAAAATATTTGTAACTGTAATCCAATCAAGCCTTCAGATTGAACTACCAGTTTATAGAAAATACAACAGCTATCAGAAGAAAGTAAATTACACCATGAGTAAATATGCACACAATTTCAGAATCCTGGGATCAAGATATCCGCCCATCTTGGTATTGCAAATGTTGAGATTACGGGCATGGGCCACTGTGCCTGGCCTTAGGAGATATTACTTTTGTTTGCTATCTTAATAGTATTGCAGTTTCTTTTCTTAATGTTGCTTTTTAGAGATACATACTAATATGGTTTGGCTGTGTTCCCACCCAAATCTCATCTTGAATTGTAGTTCCCATAATCCCCATGTGTCATGGAAAAAATAGGTGGAGATAATTGAATTATGGGGACAGATTCCCCTATATTGTTCTCATGATAGTGAGTGAGTTCTCACAAGATCTGGTGGTTTTATAAGGGGCTTCCCCCTTTGCTGGACACTGATATGGTTTGGCTGTGTCCCCACCCAAATCTCATCTTAAATTCCCACATGCTGTGGGAGGTACCCTGTGAGAGGTAATTAAATCATGAGGGCAGGTTTTTCCCATGCTGTTCTCTTAATAGTGAATAAGTCTCACGAGATCTGATGGCTTTATAAGGCAGAGTTTCCCTGCACAAGCTCTCTTTTTGCCTGCCACCATTCATGTAAGATGTCACGAACTCTCCCTTGCCTTCCGCCATGACTGTGAGGCCTCCCCAGCCATCTGGAACTGTAAGTCCAATAGGCCTCTTTCTTTTGTAAAATTGCCCAGATTCAGATATGTCTTTATCAGTAGCATGAAAACAAATGAATACAGTAAGTTGGTGCCGGGGGCATTGCTGAAATTATACCCAAAAATGTGGAAGTGACTTTGGAACTGAGTAACAGGAAGAGGTTGGAACAGTTTGGAGGGCTCAGAAGAAGACAGGAAAGTATGGGAAAGTTTGGAACTCCATAGAGACTTCCTGAATGGCTTTACTAAAATGCTGATAATGATATGGACAATGAAATCCAGGCTGAGGTGGTCTCAGATGGAGATGAGGAACTTGTGGGGAACTGGAGCAAAGGTGACTCTTGTTATGTTTTAGCAAAGAGACTGGTGACATTTTGCCCCTGCCCTAGAGATTTGTGGAACTTTGAACTTGAGAGAGATGATTTCGGGTATCTGGCAGAAGACATTTCTAAGCAGCAACACATTCAAGAGGTGACTTGGGTGCTGATAAAGGCATTCAGTTTTATAAGGGAAGCACAGCATAAAATTTTGGAAAATTTGTAGCCTGACAATCCAATAGAAGAGAAAATCCCATTTTCTGAAGAGTAATTCAAGTCAGTTGCAGAAATGTGCATGAGTAACCAGGAGCCAAATGGTAATCCCCAAGACAATGGGGAAAATGTCTCCAGAACATGTCAGAGGTCTTCACAGCAGCCCCTCCCAACACAGACCTGGAGGCCTAGAAGGAAAACATGGTTTCATGGGCCAGTTCCAGGGTCCCTGTGCTGTGTGCAGTCTAGGGACTTGGTGCCCTGCATCCCAGCTGCTCCAGCCATGACTAAAAGGGGTCAAGATGCAGCTCAGGCCGTGGCTTCAGAGGGTGCAAGCTCTAAGCCTTGGCAGCTTCCACATGGTGTTGAGCCTGTGGGTGCACAGAAGTCAAGAATAGAGGTTTGGGAACCTATACCTAGATTTCAGAAGATGCAAGGAAATGCCTGGGTGTCCAGGCAGAAGTTTGCTGCAGGGGTGGGGCTCTCATGGAGAACCTCTACTAGGGCAGTGTGGAAGGGAAATGTGGGGTTGGAGCCCCCCACACAGAGTCCCTACTGGGGCACCGCTTCGTGGAGCCGTGAAAGGAGGGGCACCATCTGCCAGACCCAAGAATGGTAGATCCAGCGACAGCTTGCACCGTGTGCCTGGAAAAGCCACAGACACCCAACACCAGCTTGTGAAAGCAGCTGGGAGGGAGGCTGTACACTGCAAAGCCACAGGGGTGGAGCTGCCCAAGACCATGGGAACCCATCTCTTGCATCAGCGTGACCCAGACGTGAGACATGGAGTCAAAGGAGATCATTTTGGAGCTTTAATATGTGACTCCCCCCTACTCGATTTTGGACTTGTGTGGGGCCTGTAGCCCCTTGTTTTGGCTAATTTCTCCCCTTTAGAGTGGCTATATTTACCCAATTCCTGTACCCCCATTGTGTCTAGGAAGTAACTAACTTGCTTTTGATTTTACAGGCTCATAGGTGAAAGAGACTTGCCTTGTCTCAGATGAGACTTTGGACTGTGGGCTTTGAGTTCCTGTTGAAATGAGTTAAGACTCTGGGGGACTGTTGGGAAGGCATGATTGGTTTTGACATGTGAAGACATGAGATTCGGAAGGGCCAGGGGCATAATGATACGGTTTGGCTGTGTTCCCACCCAAATCTCATCTTGAATTTCCACATATTGTGGGAGGCTCCTGGTGGGAGGTAATTGAATCATGGGGGCGGGTCTTTCCCATGCTGTTCTTTTGATAGTGAATAAGTCTCATGAGATTTGAAGGCTTTATAAGGCAGAGTTTCCCTGCACAAGCTCTCTTTTTGTCTGCCGCCATTCACATAAGATGTGATTTGCTCCTCCTTGCCCTCTGCCATGATTGTGAGGCCTCCCCAGCCATGTGGAACTGTAAGTCCAATAAACCTCTTTTTTTTAGTAAAATTGCACAGTCTCAGGTATGTCTTTATCAGCAGCATGAAGATGGACTAACGCAACACTCATTTTTCTCCCTGCTGCCATGTGAAGAAGGATGTGTTTGCTTCCTCTTCTGTTATCATTTGTAAGTTTCCTGGGGCCTCTGCAGCTATGCTGAACTGGGAGTCAATTAAACCTCTTTCCTTTATAAATAACTCAGTCTTGGGTATGTCTTTATTAGCAGCATGAGAACGGACTAATACACATACCAATAAATTAAGTTACAAAATGTCAAAATGTCTATAAGTTTAAATACTTCATAATGTAAAAATATAGATGAAATAAACATGTAAAAGAAACCTCTAAAGACTATCATCCCTAAGATAAAGAGCAAAATAAAGATGTTTACTTACACCACTATTATTTCTCTTTTCTTTTGAAGTTGCAGCCAATAAAATAATATTAATAATGGCATCAGCAACAAAAAACCTTTTATAGTGCTTATTATGTGATAGGCATTGTTCTAAGCATTTTGTCTAAATGAACTCATGTGATCCTTTGATGGTCCAGATCACCTTGTGTGGTAAGTAACCGTCTCTCGGATTTAAAGAAAGTTGAGGTTAAGAGACGTAAAGTATCACAGCTGGTAAGTGGTGAAGCCATATTAAAATATATGAGCTCCAGTTCCTATAAATAAATAAACAAATGAATATACACATATGTGTAATAACAATGTGTAATTCCTTATAAGATACGTAATTATCTGTAGATTACATTCTTATATACCGAGAAAATCTGAGAAAATTCATTCTATATCTTTTTAGAACTAATTAGAGGTTCAGTATGGTAAAAAGTGGGCATATGTATTACAGTAAACAACAACAAAATGTATTTAGGAATAATCAAAGTAAAAATGTCTATTTTATGTAAATGTAATTATAATTTTTATTCTGTTCCAATCAAAATATTATTTAAAAATACACTGGCAAAAGGACTCAAAGATATACCTGGAATAATAGGTGATACTAAGATACTTTTGATAAAGACGAATGAGGGAAGACCGGTCCCAACATCAATGCCATTATAAAGATAGAAAAAACAAAACAGTTGGTATTGGCAAAGAGCAATAGCTAAAAGGAACACAGTACAAAGTCTGGATTTAGACTCAAGAATATATAATTTAGTATATGATAAGGCAGCATTTGAAATAAACACGGTCATATCAAATTGGCATGTAATGTACCCCATCTTGAAACTTGCTACTATCTTGGCTTGTGTGTGGATAGCATATTACATTAATGCCGAGCAGATTAGTAACGCCGAAGTAGCTGGCGCCTAAATGGCTTAAACACGGAGAAACCACTTACTGATGATGGAACAAAAACTGACCAATCAGATTATAGAGCGGGCTTTTTAAAATTTCAGAAGCTTCTTTGTAGCTAAACCAACAAGAACAAAGACACAACACACCAGAATGTCTGAGACACATTCAAAGCAGTGCGTAGAGGGAAATTTATAGCACTAAATGCCTACAAGAGAAAGCAGGAAAGATCTAAAATTGACACCCTAACATCACAATTAAAAGAACTAGAGAAGCAAGAGCAAACACATTCAAAAGCTAGCAGAAGACAAGAAATAACTAAGATCAGAGCAGAACTGAAGGAGATAGAGACACGAAAAAACGCTCCAAAAAACCAATGAATCCAGGAGCCGGTTTTATTTAAAAGATCAACACAATTGATAGACTGCTAGCAAGACTAATAAAGAAGAAAAGAGAGAAGAATCAAATACACGCAATAAAAAATGATAAAGGGGATATCACCACTGATGCCACAGAAATACAAACTACCATCAGAGAATACTATAAACACCTCTATGCAAATGAACTAGAAAATCTAGAAGAAATGGATAAATTCCTCGACACATACACCCTCCCAGGACTAAACCAGGAAGAAGTTGAATCCCTGAATAGACCAATAACAGGCTCTGAAATTGAGGCAATAATTAATAGCTTACCAACCAAAAAAAGTCCAGGAATAGATGGATTCACAGCCAAATTCTATCAGAGTTATAAGGAGGAGCTGGTACCATTCCTTCTGAAAATATTCCAATCAATAGAAACAGAGGGAATCCTCCCTAACTCATTTTATGAGGCCAGCATCATCCTGATACCAAAGCCTGGCAGGGACACAACAAAAAAACAGAATTTTAGACCAATATCCCTGAAGAACATAGATGCAAAAATCCTCCATAAAATACTGGCAAACGGAATCCAGCAGCTCATCAAAAAGCTTATCCACCATGATCAAGTTGGCTTCATCCCTGGAATGCAAGGCTGCTTCAACATACACAAATCAATAAACGTAATCCAGCATATAAACAGAACCAAAGACAAAAACCACATGATTATCTCAACAGATGCAGAAAAGGCCTTTGACAAAATTCAACAGCCCTTCATGCTAAAAACTCTCAATGAATTAGGTACTGACGGGATGTATCTCAAAATAATAAGAGCTATCTATGACGAACCCACAGCCAATATCCTACTGAATGGGCAAAACCTAGAAGCATTCCCTTTGAAAACTGGCACAAGACAGGGATGCCCTCTCTCACCACTCCTATTCAACATACCGTTGGAAGTTCTGGCCAGGGCGATCAGGCAGGAGAAAGAAATAAAGGGTATTCAATTCGGAAAAGAGGAAGCCAAATCGTCCCTGCTTGCAGATGACATGATTGTATATCTAGAAAACCCCATCGTCTCAGCCCAAAATCTCCTTAAGCTGATAGGCAACTTCAGCAAAGTCTCAGGATACAAAATCAATGTGCAAAAATCACAAGCATTCTTATACACCAATAACAGACAGAGAGCCAAATCATGACTGAACTCCCATTCACAATTGCTACAAAGAGAATAAAATACCTAGGAATCCAACTTACAAGGGATGTGAAGGACCTCTTCAAGGAGAACTACAAACCACTGCTCAGTGAAATTAAAGAGGACACAAACAAATGGAAGAACATTCCATACTCATGGATAGGAAGAATCAATACCGTGAAAATGGCCATACTGCCCAAGGTAATTTATAGATTCAATGCCATCCCCATCAAGCTACCAATGACTTTCTTCACAGAATTGGAAAAAACTACTTTAAAGTTCATATGGCACCAAAAAAGAGCCCGCATCGCCAAGTCAATCCTAAGCCAAAAGAACAAAGCTGGAGGCATCACGCTACCTGACTTCAAACTATACTACAAGGCTACAGTAACCAAAACACAGATATAGCATGGTACTGGTACCAAAACAGAGATATAGACCAATGGAACAGAACAGAGCCCTCAGAAATAATACCACACATCTAAAACTATCTGATCTTTGACAAACCTGACAAAAACAAGAAATGGGGAAACGATTCCCTATTTAATACATGGTGCTGGGAAAACTGGCTGGCCATCTGTAGAAAGCTGAAACTGGATCCCTTCCTTACACCTTATACAAAAATTAATTCAAGATGGATTAAAGACTTAAATGTTACACCTAAAACCATAAAAACCCTAGAAGAAAACCTAGGCAATACCATTCAGGACATAGGCATGGGCAAGGACTTCATGTCTAAAACACCAAAAGCAATGGCAACAAAAGCCAAAATTGACAAATGGGATCTAATTAAACTAAAGAGCTTCTGCACAGCAAAAGAAACTGCCATCAGAGTGAACAGGCAACCTACAGAATGGGAGAATATTTTTGCAGTCTACCCATCTGACAAAGGGCTGATATCCAGAATCTACAATGAACTCAAACAAATTTACAAGAAAAAAACAACCCCATCGACAAGTGGGTGAAGGATACGAACAGACACTACTCAAAAGAAGACATTTATGCAGCCAAAAGACACATGAAAAAAATGCTCACCATCACTGGCCATCAGAGAAATGCAAATCAAAACCACAGTGAGATACCATCTCACACCAGTTAGAATGGCGATCATTAAAAAGTCAGGAAACAACAGGCGCTGGAGAGGATGTGGAGAAATAGGAACACTTTTACACTGTTGGTGGGACTGTAAACTAGTTCAACCATTGTGGAAGTCAGTGTGGCGATTCCTCAGGGATCTAGAACTAGAAATACCATTTGACCCAGCCATCCCATTACTGGGTATATACCCAAAGGATTATAAATCATGCTGCTATAAAGACACATGCACACGTATGTTTATTGTGGCACTAGTCACAAAAGCAAAGACTTGGAACCAACCCAAATGTCCAACAGTGATAGACTGGATTAAGAAAATGTGGCACATATACACCATGGAATACTATGCAGCCATAAAAATGGATGAATTCATGTCCTTTGTAGGGATATGGATGAAGCTGGACACCATCATTCTCAGCAGACTATCGCAAGGACAAAAAACCAAACACCGCATGTTCTCACTTCTAGGTGGGAATTGAACAATGAGAACACTTGCACACAGGAAGGGGAACATCACACAACGGGGACTGTTGTGGAGTGGGGGGAGTGGGGAGGGATAGCATTAGGAGATACACCTAATGTAAATGACGAGTTAATGGGTGCAGCACACCAACATGGCACATGTATACATATGTAACAAACCTGCACGTTGTGCACATGTACCCTAGAACTTAAAATATAATAAGAAAAACCCGTAAAAAAAAGTAAAACAATAAAATAAAATAAAATAAGCAGCGAGAATGTCAATTATTTAATTTCTTTGTGATTACTAGTTAACCATTTGTTAAAAACTAAAATGGTTTCTCAACTCAAATAAATGCAAGGATATATCAAATACTTTAAAACATTAAAGATGAAGTGTTAACATAAATAATTACTAGTGACTTAACTACTAAATATCTTTAGGTAGAGTGGTTATTTCTAAGCATATAATGAAAGCTAAGAAACATAAAAAAGGTTAATAGAATTAAATATAACATATAACCTTTATTTAAAAAAAGAGCAAATTTTGTCAAGGCATAAATAATAACTAAATGGGAGAGTATTTGCAATACCAGTAACAAAGGGCTAATATCTTGAAGGCAAAAAATCCCTTTCTACTAAAATATGATTACCCTCATAGAAAATTGCAAATATCAGTTAAAATATAGATGGACACTAAACAAGAAAATACTTTAAAATTGTAAGGTAATTAAAGATAATTCCTCATTTATCAAAAATTGTCAAGCACCTCATTGTATACACTTGCTGTTTCCTCTATCTGGGATGCTCTCCTCATAAATCTTCACTTGGCCAGCTCTTTCTCAAGATTAAATATCATCTCCTCATTGAAGTAGTTCCTGATCAAAAGCTTAATTTAAATATCTCCCCGAACAGTTTTCATTATAGCAACCATTACCGTCTGACCTTATCTCACTCATTTAGTTGTGTTTTATTTGCCCCCTGAGGTTTCCCAAGGGTATGTGTAAATCCTCAGTGCCTAAAATAGAGCCTGATCCACAACTAACATTCAATAAACCTGTAAAAAATTGCCAAATGAATAATAGCTACCACGATTCCTGCCAGCTTCAAGATGCGATAGTGATCATAAGTAGAAATAGGGAAGCCAGGAAAGGTAAACTTGGGTAAGATTTGCCCAACTGTCTATTATACACACAATTGCAGAGTACCCACAAAACCAAGAGCATTGGAAATCTCTTTGCAAAAGGAATTATTTTCCCAAAATGAGTAAAATATTAGAGAAAAGTATATATTTTCAAATGATATATGTCATTTTTCTTATGTATTAGCCCCTCCTATGTGTCTAATTTAGCCTAATATTTATTATCTAAGCAACAATTCTGAACACTTGGTGGGAAATTTTTAGCAATATCTACAAACTCAGACCTACTCGACAGATTAGGAAACAGAAGTTTCCATGGTTTTATAGGTGATCGTGTGGCTGCATTTTGTAATTTAAATTTAAAAAATGTCTTGGTGATAAACAGACACCTAGAGCTTTTGTCTGATCAACTGGAATAAAATGTGAAAACTTTCTATGGAAACCTCAGGGGAACGAAGGTGAGGTTGGTGATTTCACTGTGTTAGCAAATGGAAATGCATTGGGAGTGATGACGAATGTTATTGTCTGTGTTCCTGGGCGATAACACAATTGCATTCCAGTGGCTTTTAATGAGTTTTCACTTGAGATACAGTGAGTACATTTGCATGTCAACTACAGAGACCAAAAATATATTTCTTGTCATCACTGCAGGAGGAGAAATCATTTCTGTGCTGTATAAAGTAGAAGGAAAGTAGGTTCACGTACTGCCTTTTGTATTAACGATAAATAATTGAGTTCAGTTAGCTTGTTCTTACACAATCTGAGGAAGAAGAACTGAGTACAGTGGCTCCCATTTTGTAACAGTTTGTTATTTTTTTCTGGGATGACCTGAAGCTAAGAACATGGGGGTAGAGACATGTCTCATAATTTTTTTTTTTTTTTTTTGAGACGGGGTCTTGCTCTGTCACCCAGGCTGAGAGTGCAGTGGCACAATCTTGGCTCACTGCAACCTCCCCCTTCCAGGTTCAAGCAATTCTCCTGCCACCACGCCCGGCTAATTTTTGTATTTGTAGTAGAGACAGGGTTTCACCGTGTTGGCCAGGCTGGTCTCGAACTTCTGACCTCAAGTGATCCACCTGCTTCAGCCTCCCAAAGTGCTGGGATAACAGGCATGAGCCACAATGACAGGCCCCCAATTTTTTCTTAAAGGTCTAAAAAAGTGTTTTCTTCCAACATAATATTCCGTACACTGCAGATGGTCTTTTATTTTGCTTATTGGTAACTGGCCTAAGAGATTTTACATTTTATTGAAATAAATCCTATGTCATTATTATAAACTTCTGCATTGCTTAGAAAAAAAGACATAAAAATTTTTTTACTTAAGGTTATTACATCTGTGTAACTTTCTGTATGTGCTTTTAAAGTCCTTGTGCCATTGAGTTATAGGGCTTTGACTTCTGGGTCTAACAAGGACACCAAGTTCTGCTATATCTTAAACACTGACAGCAATTACAGCCTTATCTTCAGGCCCAGTAGAAGATGCTAATCAAAGTAAACTGCGTTGATGAGATGCAGGGCCAGAAATTAAAACTATTCAACTCCTCAAGGCCCGAGGACTATTGCGGAAGAGGTGGGCATGTGAGATTGTAAGGGCTGATATTAAGAGAAAAGTAGCTCAGTTTCTCTAGGAATTAACCATTAATATCAAAGGCACACTAAAGCAAAACCAGTATCTAGGTTGCTGTGTCAGTTTAACAAGGCTTTCTTGGAGCATGAACTCACTCCTTCATGCAAAATGATAAAGGTTACAAGGTTTATAGAAATTATATTTTATAGTCAAGATGATTAAACTTTTATTATAAAATTTCAAAGACACAAATTTAATTTGCCGCATCCTGTTTTTAATTAGGGCTTATTGTTTGGGATATTAAGCCTCCTCTCTCAAAGAATAAAGATTTTCACCTTTTTTTTTTTTTTTTTTGAAATCTTTGAGTTACTGCTTTGGTTAAATGAATGACTTATTTTACAATGACCCATGACCCTATTTCGTGATATCAAGCATTTTAAACTTTTTATCTTTGACGAACTTTCCAAAGTCAAATTCTAACTTGATTCCTCATTAATTTTTTGATATGAGTCCTCTGAAGTCCAAAAGAGACATATTTGTCTTATTTGGTATAAAAATCATACAAGAAGCATCGTCAAATATAAAATGGTGTTTGACTTTCTTTGGGCTGTATTTATGGAAATGTTATTGATATGTGCTCCAAAATTATGGGAAACTCTTATAATTCTGAAATAACTTCTGTATGTTGTGAATTATAAATTTTATGTTAAATTGTTGTATGCTACAGAAGTAACCAAAATTTCCTTGTCAATGGTGGTTTTAATAATGGCCGTCCTGGCTGGGTGTGGTGGCTCACGCCTGTAATCCCAGCACTTTGGAGGCCAAGGCGGGTGGATCACGAGGTCAGGAGATCAAGACCAGCTTGGCCAAGATGGTGAGACCCCCGTCTCTCCTAAAAATACAAAAATTAGCCGGGCGTGGTGGCACAGGCCTGTAATCCCAGCTACTCAGGAGGCTGAGCCAGAGAATCACTGAAACCCAGGAGGCAGAGGTTGCAGTGAGCTGAGATCATGCCATTGCACTCCAGCCTGGGCAACAAGAGTGAAACTCCATTTCAAAAAAAGAAAAAAATATACACCCCTGATTTGAAACAAGACTAGGATACACGGTAAAGAATGTTTATTCACTAAAGTTTTGACAGACTGAAGGCCATTATTTCAGATTGGAAATAGGAAACTTAAAAGAACTACATGGACATTGGGTCAAAGAACATGGGTTGAAATGTGCCTGGCAGTAGCCCAAAAGTAAATGCTCTTCGAGGTGCATGTGAAGGAACTGTAGGAGGGAAATGGGATAATTCACATCTCCGCCAATAAATAAATGTAGCCACACTAGCTTGGGGGATTTGAGGTGAGACATCGAAAATACTAAGTCATGGTGAGGGCTGGAAGACAAAAGAATGAATCACTTCATAGGAATGGCTGTGGGGAAGGGCTTGAAGGAGTCATCCTCTGACTTCCATGTGAACCATGAACATTAAACATGGAGAAATGAGGAGCGGCAGCAGATCGGTTTGGGATGCATCTTCAGGGGATGCTGAAACAACAACAGCATTTGGTTTGCTCTACACCCCTGTCACCCCTCGCCCGCAAGCCCAGGGAGTGGTCAGCAGTGGGGCTTTGTGACGTCGAAGCCACCCTAGGGGTGCCATTGGATGGGACACTGCCTGTATGATCAAACAAAGCTCAAGGGTGTGGCTTTGCCTTGTCACCAGGAGGGTATATATAGGGAGGGCAAGAGCTCCGGGCCACTGCGAAGATTCAAAAGCTACAAAGCTTTCCGCAGACATTGACAAACCAATGTATACAATGGGCCAACAATCCAGTGCTGGCGGGGTGAAGAGAAGCACCCCGTGTGAATCCAACGAGGTGAATGAGACGGTAAGATTGTTAGGTTTTGAAGCGAAGGCGAGGGTGAAAGAAAGACACACAGAGCAGGGGCGGCTCAAACAACAACACAGGAATATTGCAGACAATTGTGGAAGTGGTGGGCCCGCTTAATGCCAGAGCCCACCGCCGCTTACAGGCTGGGGTGCTTGTAGGTATGGGTGGGAGGGGCCTGGGCAGTATGGCTTGCTGCCCGGCAGGATATTGATAAGATGTTCTTAGCATCAGGTGGTTTGGCCCTTTTTCTGCTGGAATATCATTGTGGTGTTCCTTAAAACGTTGCCAAGCAAGATATGATAGGGATGTTTCTTTAGTTGGGCCTTCGTCCGCCTTGCGGACAGGTGGTTAGGCAGGATGTTTCTCACGGCCTGAACCCCCATGGGATGTTTCACTTTGACCAAGGTCTGCAAAATAGCAAAGAACTTACAGAATGGTGCAGTTTGGACTAACAGATGACCCTACCCACGCTCCTCTTCTTCTTCCCCATAGATCCCTACTCTGTGATTCAACCTTGTTCTTCTCTGGATCAAACCCCTTCCTCAACCTGCATTCCTTCTTGTCATGAAGCCCCCCGTGCTATCCAGTCTCTATCCTGTTCACCCAAAATAATGTCCTCCTGGCCTCTCCCTGTTTTCTTAACAGATGCCAGAGACGTCAAGGGGGGACTCACAGCCAGAACCCGCTCCTAAGAAATCAAAAGCATCGGACTCCTCGACCGTATTAGTGCTTTCCTACAGGAGAGAGGTTAGAAGACGTTACTCCGTCTCCGATGAATTGGTGAATGACCACTCCCGAGAGAACCGAGTCAACCGCCTCCAAATAGACGAGGAAGAATTCACGCAGATTTCTGTGGAAACAGCTGCAAACCAGAAGGAAGATGCTGCCGTTAACCTTGGGCAATGAAAATAAAGTTTGAGAAGCTGATGGCTGTGCATATCTCTGCCTGTTTTCTGATGGTGGTGCGGGGGGGGAAGGGAAGGGAAGAGGTAGGCATTTGAGAAGGGAGGGATATGAGGTCCTGTAGGGTTGCTGGACAGACCCACAGGTGGACAGTAAGCCAGACATTGTAAATAAGGCCTGGGGGAGGACTGATTCCTAAAGAAAATTTCCTTCTTAAAATTTTATCTCACAGGAAGTGGAGATGTGTATATGTTCACGCAACTGTACCCGGCAGCACATAGTTCTGCTGAATGCACATATCGAAGGTATTCCCATCCCCTTTCCATCTGATATTTTCCTAGGTTAGAAATATATGCTTTATAAAGAGTAAACGTTCTGTAAAACACAAAGCACAATACAAAAGAAGATAGTAGATGTAGGAGTAAGTAAACGGCAGGAAAGCATTGCTTGTAATGAAATGATTGAAAAGCCAATTCTAAAACAAAATGTTCAATGCATCTTAAATATTTGTTACTGTTTTAATGACCTCAGCAGTCTTTAATCAAGATAAGTATGCTTTAGAAATGTGTTGATATCCGCAAAGTGTGAATATTCAAAATCGCCATGACTTGGGAAAAGGAAAGTAAAACACTCTTAAGTATGAGGAGCTTTTTTCCATGGAATGTGAACTGCAAGGTGGTGAGAAGGGTTAGGTGTGATGTGGTGAGATCATTTTTAGGAGAGTGTGTCTATTATCGGCTTCCTAACACTTCCATTTTGCATGATAATTTCCTGAAATTCGTCATTTAATTAAGGCTATAGATTTTGATTACAATGTGTCTTAAAATGTCAAACAGTATAATATTTATAGTGAAAAAGAAAACTGCTTGGCGGATACACATCGGTTAGCGGGAAAAGACACCACAGGGATTCACCATGGAGTCACCCGTGGATGGGGTTTTAGTTTCTGTCTTTGAATTGACCTTCACATAGTGTCTACGTCTTGAGAGTTCAGGGGATGTTGGAGAGATCATTAGGTAAAACAAGAAGGTCTTCTCAGGACACATGAGGGAGTTAAATAAAAATGCAGGAGCAATTACAATTTTAGTTATTTGTAACTGTGGTTTGCTAAGTCATAACACTGTCATGGATAACATGAAAAAATAAAATATACTAAATATCAATAGACAAAAACCAGTTTGCTTTTCTCCAACCAAATACCTAAATACCTAGCACTGATTTCCAGAACAAAATCCCCCACGTACCATCTTTGGAATAAAAGAATATTCTTTCAAGTTGTCGGACCACAAGGTAAAAACAAAAAATCCCAATGCTTTTTTTCTTACTCTTTGATATGTACAATTGAAGGTATTCCTCATTGCAAACTAATATTTCCATCCAGCACGTGACATTAAAGAATTTTTCATATTTAGGATAGTAATACGGGATCACATTCTTTAGCCTTAGGCATTGCAGAGGAAAAACAAACAAACAGAAACAAACCAAAACTAAGCTGAGAGAGGCGGAGCAAGAAAAGCAGAATAGAAGGCTGCACAGATCAGCCCCCTCGCAAGGACACAAATTTAGCAACTATCCACACAGTAGAAAACACCTCCATAAGAACCCAAAATCAGGGGAACTCTCATAGTACCTGGTTGTATCACTGAAAGAGGCACTGAAGAGTTAGAAGAAACAGTCTTAAATCGCTGACCCCACCCCTTCCCTATCCTAGGCAGTGGCAGTGTGGTGTAAAGAGCATCTCTGGAAGCTGGAAGAGCAAGAGCAGAGCAGTTGTGGGTCACTGAACTCAGTGCTGTCTCTTACAGGAGAAAGGAAAACCAGACCAAACGTAGCTGACTCCCATCTGGGAAGGGAGCATTGCAACCACCTCTAGCCAGAGGGAAATTACCCATCCCAGGAATCAGAACTTGAGTTTCTGCAAACCTTGCCACCAAGGGCTAAAAAACTGTTCCAGGTTTCTCAGACAACCTTAAAGGCAGTCTAGGCCATAAGACCTGTAACTCGTAGGTGAGTTCTAGCGTAGAATTGGGCCCAGAGGCAGTGGATTGTGGCGGGTATGTGGAGGGGTGCACATGACCTACTGAGATACCAGCTGGGGCAGCCAAGTGAGTGCTGGTGTCACCCCTGCCCTAGCCCCAGACTGCCCAGCTAGCGGCTCCATGAAAGACCCCCTCCTTCCACTTGAGGAGATGGAATAGTGAGGAGCGTTTTTTTTCTTGCATCTTGAATACCAGCTCAACTACAGCGGGACAGGGCACCGGTCGGGGTTGTGAAGCCCCTGTTCCAGGCACTAGCTCCTGGATAACATTTCTAGACACACCCTAGGCCAGAAAGAAACCTGCTGCCTTGAAAGAAATGAAAAGAGAACACCTATACACTGTTTATGGGAATGTAACTTAGTTCAGCCATTATAGAAAACAGTTTGGTGATTTCTGCAAGAACTTAGAATTACCATTCATCTCAGCCATCACATTACTGGATATATACCCAAAGGATATATATCATTCTACCGTTAAGACATATGCATGCGTATGTTCTTGACAGCACTATTCACAATAGCAAAGATATTGAATCAACCTAAAGGCCCATCAGCAGCAGACTGGATAAAGACATTGTGGTACATAAACAGCATGGAATACTATGCAGCCATAAAAAAACGAGATCATGTCTTTTGCAGCAACATGGATGGAGCTGGAGGCCATTACTCTAAGCGAACTCACGTGGGAACAGAAAATGGAATACCACCTTTTTCCATTTCTAAGCAAGAGCTAAACATCGGTACGCATGGACACAAAGAAGGGAGCAACAGACACCCGTGTCTACTTGGGGGTAAAGGATGGGGAGGAGGGTGAGGATTGAAAAGCTACCTGTCAGCTATTATGCTGATTACCTGGGTGATGAAATAATCTGTACACCAAACCCGTGTGACACACAATTTCCCTATATAACGAGCCTGCACGTGTACCCCTGAACCTAAAATAAAAGTTAACAAAAATTTAAAAATAAAATAATAAAAAATTAAGAAGTCTCACAGAGGTAGAGAGTAGAATGGTGGTGACTAGGGGCTCGGTGGTGGTGGCTGGAGAGACATTGCTCAAAGGATACCAAATTTCCGTTAGACTGAAGGAATAAGCTCCAGAGATATATTGTACAACACGGTGACTACGGGTGATCATAATATGTTGTATTATTGATAAATGCTAAGAGAGTAGATGTTAAGTGTTCTCAATACAAAATGATAACTTTGTGGGATGATGCATATGTTAATTAGCTATATTTATTCATTCTACAATGTATATACTTCAAACATTAGATACATGATAGATACATTCCATTTTATCTGTTCAGTTTAAAATAATAAAAATAAAGAAGAAAGACATGTCCAAGTGTTCTGCCTGGGAAGATGGGCCTGAGAGAGTCTTACATAGTTAATCATGTACTATGTTTTTCTGTGCAGGACAGCAGAGGGAGTGGGGCTACCTGAGAGCAGCACATAGTCAGTAAATGGCCTATAACAGCTCTACTTCCTTTCTTGAAGAATCAGAATGGTGAAAGAAACCAGTGTAATGTTTCTCATACCCCTAAGAAGGACACTAAAGTGTTTTAAAGAGAGTTGGATCTGAAGGTGCCCTGTGGTTGGGCTTGAGGGATGACATGAAAATGTTCTGCATGAATCAGCCATTTAGGGCCAGATGGGATGATACGCATCTCAGGAGATGTTCGATGGATACGACATTGGGAAATTCTGAGATTCTGAATTGACTAGGTGTGAGACTCATGCATATTAAGTGCAATTACATAAAATGGCATTGCATTTCTCATTCGGCCAAGCATTGTAACCAGGTATATTCATGTGCCAGCTATTTCAATAGAAAGTGCTAGCTCTCACAACCGTTTGCATTCCAATACAATTTTCTGAATGTAAGAGAAAGAGATATAGTTATAACCAAGGTGTTAATCAATGAGAATAGTTTGCATCTCATCTTCTCTATTCTGCAGAAAGGCCCTTGAAGAGCATATTGCATCATTTTCCTCATGGCCAAGAAAATCAAGAATCACTGATCTGGCCAGGTGCAGCGGCTCATGCCTGTAATCCCAGCACTTTGGGAGGCCGAGGCGGGCGGATCACCTGAGGTCAGGAGTTTGAGACGAGCCTGGCCAACATGGTGAAACCCTGTCTCTGCTAAAATACAAAAAAAAAATTAGCTGGTCGTGGTGGCGGGCGCCTGTAATCCCAGCTACTGGGGAGGCTGAGGCAGGAGAATTGCTTGAATCCAGGCAGTGGAGGTTGCAGTGAGCCGAGATCGTGCCACTGCACTCCGGCTTGGGTGACAGAGCCAGACTCTGTCTCAAAACAACAAAAACAAAAACAAGAAATCACCGATCCATTTGAAAGTCAGCAAATATTTTGTCATTGACTAAATGTAGACCCTAGAGAGTGATCCCCATACACCACACTACAACTTAAGACTGATTCTGTTTCTTAATCATCCTTTGGAGGTCATCACGTTTTTGAACTCTTGTAATAACAGGGGACTTGAACGCATTTCAGACAGCAAACCTCGTCCTGTGTTATCTTATGCTCTGGGAGGAATTAAAAGACAAGGAAGTAAGGAAGAAAGAAAGGAAGGAAGGGAGGGAGGAAGGAAGGGAGGGAGGGAAGGAGGGAGGGAGGGAGGGAGGAAAGGAGAAGAGGAGAGAAGAGAAGAGAGGAGACGATCTCTAAACCTAAATTGGTAGAAAGCTTCACAAGTCTGAATACTTAAAAAGTTAAATTAAGTAGCTAAAGATGTTTTTGAAAAGCATCTGAGCAAACAACAAAATGATTCTGAAAAATATTTGGTAATGTAATAATGACAATGGGTTATTTCTTCTATCCGTGATCTCCTACAATATATTTTAAGCCAGATCACGTTTTTCCTTTGATGAAAACTCCACAGAGTTTTCATCTTGATGAAAATAAAATCCAAATTCCTAATAAGGCCGTACATGATGTGGGCACCTATTACCTCTCTGACATTAATACTTATTCTTCTCATGAATCAATCACTCTGCTTCTATCACACTCCCCAATCTGTGACTCTTGTAACTCACCATGCATGTGATTCCTCTAACCTGCCATCCATATCAGGGTCTTTGCACACTTCTGCTGGAAGGTTCTTCTCTAAAATATCCACTATGTATCCTCATTTTCTTTTCTTTTCTTTTTCTTTCCTTCTTTCTTTTCTTTTCTTTTCTTTTCTTTTTTTTTTTTTTGAGATGGAGCCTTGCTTTGTCGCCTAGGCTGGAGTTCAGTGGTGCATTCTCGGCTCTCTGCAACCTCCGCCTCCTGGTTTCAAGCAATTCTCCTGCCTCAGCCTCCTGAGTAGCTGAGATTACAGGCGCCTGCTACCACGCCTGGCTAATGTTTGTATTTTTAGTACAGATGGGGTTTCATTGGTTGGCCAGGCTGGTCTTGAACTCCTGACCTCGTGATCCGCCTGCCTTCGCCTCCCAAAGTGCTGAGATTACAATCGTGAGCCACCACGCCCGGCCTGTGTATCCGAATTTTCTTAAGGTCACTAGTCAGAAGTCACTTTATTGGAAAGGCTATCCTCCATTTAATGGTGAAGACGTTAAATGGTACTTGTACTTCTTTCCCAAAAAATGACACTTTTATCAGTTATTTTACTACAGTACCTGGAACATGTAAACTTTCAAGAAATATTTGGTGAATGAATGCATGTTAATCTGAATTTAGTATTGCAGTCTTCATTACTAGAAAGCATTTACATGTTTTAACTGTCAGGGAGCAACACTGGTAAGTGATTAATTCCCTATCAATAAAATGGATAGAGTACTATTCATGCTACATGTTCTCACAGTTGTGGCAAGGGTTATTAAATTGCCAACTGTAGTACTAAACTTATATTAATGTTGTACTCATTAGTATTACTCTTGTTATGTTCAGAGGAAATATGGAATAAAAGTAAGATCATGGGCCTGGTTCAAATCTGAAATTCTGCTACGTCCTAGTTGGGTGATCTAGGTCAAGTTTCTTAACTCCTCTGAGTCTTAGATTCTTCGTATGAAAAATGGAAAAAATGCTAGCACCTACTTCTCAGGATTGTTTTGAAAAACAAATTAATTAATATATTTAAGCTTTTAGCACAGAGCCTAGTACATACTGTGTGTGCAGTAATTACAAACTATTACTAGTGAGTATAATAGGATGTGAAAATTCATGACATCAAACAACTAGAACCGAGATTTATACACACACACACACACACACACACACAGACATATGTATACACACACACACACACACACAGACATATGTATACACACACACACACACACAGACATATGTATACACACACACACACACACACACATAATTGTTTTTGCAACAGAGTCTAGCTCTGTCGCCCAGGCTGGAGTGCAGTGGCGTGATCTCGGCTCACTGCAACCTCTGTCTCCCGGGTTCAAGCAATTCTTCTGCCTCAGCCTCCTGAGCAGCTGGGACTACAGGCGCGTGCCACCATGACTAGTTAATTTTTGTATTTTTAGTAGAGATGGGGTTTCACCATGTTGGCCAGGCTGGTCTCGAACTCCTGACCTCAGGCGATCTGCCCACCTCAGCCTCCCAAAGTGCTGGGATTACAGGCGTGAGCCACCGTGCCTGGCCTGCAGTAGGATTTTAGAGAGATGTGTTTGTGAGAGAGATTTGTGCCCAAAGGGTTTTATTTTAAATTTTTAAAATATTTATAAAATAGAGACAAGATCTTACTATGTGGCCCAGGCTGGTCTCGAACTGCTGAGCTCAAGTGATCCTCTCTCTTTGGCCTCCCACAGGCGTGACTCACCACAGCCGATCCACTCAAAGCATTTTAACTTAGGGAGGTGAGTGTTGACACAGACAAACCAATGCCATTGCAATATTTTCATGACTTAGATTTCCCGAGAGAAGGGGATATGCCCTACCACACAGGTTCACGGTGGGAAGCACCAGGGCTTGGCTTGGAAGCAGAGGCAGGAAGGAATGAGGAGCCCAAGCAACAGCCTTTATTATTAGGCTTTCCAAGGGAAAGGTCAGGCAGGGCAGGGTGAACAGCTTCACACTGGTAGTTTGAGTAATTACAGTAAGTTTGGAGCAACAGAGACTGCCTCTAGCTGTCTGGTACCCGGTGCTGGGTTGATTTAGGACAGAGAAAATATCAGCTTACTGTGTGAGAGTTAGATAAAGGAGGTGGATGCTTGCATAGGTAGGGTGTGTTCCTAAGTGAGTTGTTACTATTTGTATTAGTCCATTCTCACGTTGCTAATAAAGACATACTCAAGACTGGGTAATTTATACAGGAAAAAGTGGTTTAATGGACTCACAGTTCTGCATGGCTGGGGAGGCCTCACAATCATGGTGGAAGGCACATCTTACATGGTGGAAAGCAAGAGAGAATGAGAGCCAAGCGAAAAGGGAAATGCCTTATAAAACCATCAGATCTCGTGAGACTTATTCCTTACCATGGGAACAGTATGGCAGAAACTGCCCCCATATTCAATTATCTCCACTTGGCTCTGCCCTTGACATATGGGGATTATTACAACTCAAGGTGAGATTAGGGTGGGGACAGAGCCAAACCATATCGCTATTTTTAGGAATCAGCTAGTCCTGGGAGGAGCAGTCTTTCCCCAAGTCTATGAGGCCCCTCAAGCTGTCAAAATACTAGCCTGGCACAGTGGCTCACAGTTGTAATCTCAGCACTTTAGGAGGCCAAGGTAGGAGGATTATTTGAGCCCAGGAGTTTGATATCAGCCTGGGCAACATTGCAAGACCCTGTCCCTACAAAGAAAAAAAAAAGAATTAGCCAGGTATGGTGGCATACAACTGTAGTCCAGCTACTCAGGAGGCTGAGTGGGAAGTTTGAGGCTGCAGTTGGCAATGATCGTGCCACTGTACTCCAGCCTGGGCAACAAAGTGAGACACTGTCTCAAAAAAAAAAAAGTCAAAACATTATAGGATACAGAAAATTAAGACAACATGATTAATGTGTGTGTGTAAGTATGCATTAGCTTGTGTGAATGTATACATGAGAGAGAGAACAAGAGAGAAAGAGAGACTATGAATACCCACAGCTTAGGGATGACTGAAGTAATTATTCTAGCAACGAGGAGTAAATTCTTCAACGTGACCTGCCGGGTGGTTGCTTATCTCCACCTTCCTTCCTTTCTAACATCCTAGTGATTGTTTCTGTCCCACATTCGCGCTATGGAAGTCATGCAAACAAATATAAATTAACAAATAGTATCGTTTGCCTTAGACCTGTAAAGAAAGGTCTTTTGGAGTCATTGCATGAAATTCCAGAATTCTTACTTGGTTGGATTTAACTTTATTTGCAGGAGGAATTTTCTCTGATGGGATCAGTCACTTGTGGTGTGATGTATCTTCATTTTGATGTGGATAGTCCCACATAAAACAATTAAAAAAACAAAAATAAGTAAATAAAAATCTATGTTTTTAAGATTCTATATGAGTGCAGGACATGATCAATGATAAATAAAACAGCCCCGTAAACAGCACAAGCCTCCCGAATTTAACTATAGAGGATTATACAGTAGAATTTTTTGTTATTATTTTTTCTCATCATAATTTCAGAAGTTGGGAGCATGGGGCTGACACAGTGCTCAGTGCCACGGTCATGGGACCAGGGTTCTTTTTTTCCACTTGGCCACCTCTGACATGCTAGCTTTCATTCTTGTGCATCTCACCCCATGGTTGCAAAGTGGCTGCAGTTCCTCCAAGCATCACACCTGCACTCCATGCAGTAAGGAGGGAAAAAACCAAAGGCGGTAAAGAATCCAGTTAGATGATTTGATCCTATTTTAGTAGGAAAGCACAGCTTCTCTGCAAGACCCCACCAGTAGACTTCGGTATAATCCTCATTTACCAGAGGCTGGGGAATGCTTATGTTTTCTATCTAAAATTGATCTCTGCAGCCAGGCATGGTGGCACATGCCTGTAAATCCAGCTACTCGGGAGGCTGAGGTGGGAGAATCACTTGAACCCAGGAGGCAGAGGTTGCAGTGAGCTGAGATGTTGCCACTGCACTCCAGCCTGGGCGACAGAGTGAGACCCTGCCTCAAAATAAATAAATAAGTAAATAATAAAAAATGAAAAATAAAATTGATCTCTGAAAATAGATTTGGTAACGATTTCATATCAGAAGAAAGAAGAAAGGAAGGGAGGGAGGGAGGAAGGAAAGGAAGGAAGGAAAGGAAGGAAGGAAGGGGAAGGGAAGGGAAGGAAAGGAAGGAGGAAAGGAGGGAGTGAGGGAGGGAGAGAAGGAAGGAGGGAAAGAAAGAAAAGAAGAAAACAGAAATGGAAGGAAATGAAGGAAGGAAAGGAAGGAAGGAAGGAAGGGGAAGGGAAGGGAAGGAAAGGAAGGAGGAAAGGAGGGAGTGAGGGAGGGAGAGAAGGAAGGAGGGAAAGAAAGAAAAGAAGAAAACAGAAATGGAGGAAAAAAGGAAGGAAAGAAGAGAGTGAGAAAGAGGGAGGGAGGAAGGGAAGAGGAGGGAGGGAGAGACAGAAGAGGGAGGGAGAAAAGGATAAAGAATGATTAACTTTGCCAAATTACTTTTGTCAATTTCAGATGTGAAAGTGGCATTCAGCCTTGGATCATTTTTAATTTTGTTTGTACCTAATCAGATTGAGGTAGAATTTTAATTTGGTATTCCCAGAATTACCCTATTCCCATCTGGGTCATCATTATTATCTCCAAATATTCTCATGACAAGATTTCTAAAAATGTCTGCAAGTTTGCAGTGAAATTGTGCATTGTTCTTAGAGTTGAAGAAATGCTACTGTTGCTGTGTAATTCTGTGCAGAAGAGTATTATCAATCACTAGAAAAAGCTTTTGAGAAAAACATCTTTAACGAAAAGAGTCCTAAAAGCACCACAAAGACGGTATCATACATAATGCAACTTGTTTTTTAGGTGCAACTGTGTGGAAAGCTCATTATGTGACTCCTAAATTCTACCCTGAAGGAACAGGTGCCTGCTATGGGAGTGGAATATGTTCATGGTCGGGGGATGTAACCTACCACGACCCACCACTCCTCTTTGACATCTCAAGAGACCCTTCGGAAGCCCTTCCACTGAACCCTGACAACGAGCCATTATTGGACTCCGTGATCAAAAAGATGGAGGCAGCCATAAGAGAGCATCGTAGGACACTAACACCTGTCCCACAGCAGTTCTCTGTGTTCAACACAATTTGGAAACCATGGCTGCAGCCATGCTGTGGGACCTTCCCCTTCTGTGGGTGTGACAAGGGAGATGACATCCTTCCCATGGCTCCCTGAGACCATGGGGACCACGTGTTACCCACCACAAACTTACTGTTACAACGGTCATAGGAGCAGAGCTCACCTGACTCATTCATTCCATTTGGGATAAAAACTGATGGCCCAACCCATTGTTTTATCCTCAGAAATCAGTTCTTTCAAGAGCTCGGTGAAATTAAAGTGGGCCCATAGAACAGTGAACCTGGAGGGGAGCATTTGTTGTATAATTTTTTTCTGGTATATAATTGTGCCATTGCCCAAGGAAAAGAGCAAATCAAGGTGACTTCAGCAGATTCTTGTAGAGCTTTTGTTCCTAGAATTCATGGAAGCATCAGGTCCAATGTCATAAGTTAGAAACTTCTGCTTGCAGATTCTATACCCAGGCATGCTAGCTTTCTAATAAATCATGATAAGTACTTAATTTTTTCATGAAGCAGAGGGTCACATAAAACTTGAAGTAGTGCTATTATAGTCAGTTTGACTTCTTGATTTTCTCTCTTTCCTTCTTTTCTCTTCCTGTCCGATACACATCTGGTTATGAGAAAAAATGCTGGGCTGAAGTTCTTGACTTTGCTTCCTCGTAGCTATATCATCGTGGAAATGTCTCTGTGATTTGGTTTCTTCATGTGTAAAATAAGGAAAACCAGTGTCTACTTCACAGAGTAGCTATGAGGATTACATGCATTAATTAATGTGAAATCGCCTTGTGTAGAATAAGCAGTCAATAAATGTTATTATTACAAATGTTGTTGTAAGCATCATCAATTGCAGTTAATCATGATTCCTTAAACACAAAATAAGAAAAATGGCAAAGAGTCAACATTTAAGAAAAAATAAAGAAACATGGCTAAAACAATTATTTAATTGAAGAAAGACATTTGGCAATACACATAGGAAGCAATTCAAAGCAGGATAAACAAACATAAATCCAAAATTTGAAGCATTTGTGACTGCAGACTACAAAAGACAAAGAAAGGATCTACAGATGGATGCAGGGCAGGTGAGCCCCAAATTGGGGCTTAGCCTGGGAGGGTTCTTGGCTTCCCTCAGGAAATAATTCAAGAGTAAGCCAGTGGTGGAAGCAACAGCTTTATGGAGAAGGTAGTGTCACAGTTCTGTGACCGCTCCTGCAGAGAACAGGAGCTCAGGGCACTGCTGCAGTCATATTTATACCCACTTTTAATTGCATGCAGATTAATGGGCAGTTTATGCAGAAATTTCTAGGAAAAGGGTGGTAACTTCTGAGTGCTCAGGTCATTGCCATAGAAGAGGCCAGTAATGCCCAGATGCTGCCATGGCAACGGTAAACTGACATGGCATGCTGTTAGGCATGTCTTATGGAATGCTGCTTCCATGTTTTAGCTAGTCCTCAGTTTGGTCCTCTGTCTGCTTCTGCTTCTTCTTCTTACCATTCCTGGGCTCAAGCAATCCTCCTGCCTTGGCCTCCCAAAGTGCTGGGATTACAGGTGTGAGCCACCACATGTGGCCAACAATGAATGTTCTTTATTTTATTATACTTTATATTTTGAGATAGAGTCTCACTCTGTCAGCCAGGCTGGAGTGCAGTGGTGCGATCTCAGCTCACGGAAACCTCTGCCTCCTGGGTTCAAGTGATTCTCCTGCCTCAGCCTCCTGAGTAGCTGGGATTACAGGCACACACCACTACAACCAGCTAATTTTTGTATTTGTAGTAGAGACAGGATTTAACCATGTTGACGAGGCTGGTCTCGAACTCCTGACCTCAAGCCATCCACCTGAATCAGCCTCCCAAAATGCTGGGATTATAGGCGTGAGCCACCGTGCCAGCAACAATGAATGTTCTTAATATCACCAGCCTGTGCACTTAAACATGATTTAAAATGGTAAATTTTGTTATGTGTTATTTTACCGTAATTAATTTTTTATTTTTATTTTTTTGAGATGGAATTTCCCTCGGTCGCCCAGGCTGGAGTGCAGTGGGAGATCTTTTCTCAAAAACAAAACAAAACCCCAAAAAACGACCGAACAAACAAATGCAATAACAACATCTTTTGCAATTTTTGAAGTTTGAAGATTACTTATTTCACTCAGAGCTCCCTTGTATTACTTGTCTTTAATGCTGTTCTCAAATTTGTGTGTGTGTGTGTGTGTGTGTGTGTGTGTGTGTGTGTGGAGAGAGAGAGAGAGAGAGGGCAGCTAGCAGGTCCTACATCACCCCAAATCCATCATTTTCTCTTTATTCAATTCTGCAGTGGTGCGATCTCGGCTCACTGCAACCTCCGCCTCCTGGGTTCAAGCGATTCTCCTTCCTCAGCCTCCCCAGTAGCTGGGATTACAGGCGCCTGCCACCACACCCAGCTAATTTTTTGTATTTTTAAGTAGAGACAGGGTTTCTCTATGTTGGCCAGGCTGGTCTCGAACTCCTGACCTCAGGCGATCCACCCGCCTCGGCCTCCCAAAGTGCTGGGATTACAGTCGTGAGCCACCTCACCCGCCCCCATTCTGCTATTTCTTATCCCTCTTTACATTGCCGCCACACTGCAATGTAAATGAACCTTTGACCTAAATGAACCAATTAATTATGCCCCCACTTCACTAATGGGCCAGTAGAGGGCGCTAGACAAACATTTCTCAACTACTCGGTCAATGCGTTCAAGCATGCCACAGGTGTTCTTGCCAGAGACTTGTCATTGATGTTTTCTTGAGCCATTAGAAGGAAATGGCCATGAGGAAAAGACTCGGTTTGTTTTATGTTAATCCAGGGGATATGATGGTAGACAGGTACCAACCAGACATGTCCATTTCAGACAGTCAAAGTAGCCAATCTGTCCTCCACAATTCAGCATTTTTAGAGAAATAAAAAATGGTGCTGAAACATGCAGAGTCTAAAACTGAATGTCTGCTTTTCAAGTTCCTTCTAATTATTGGCTAGGGAAAAATCAGTGTCACTTAACTTCTCTGTAGTGCAATGTCTCAACTTTAAAATGACTACAATAGCAAATGCTTCATAGAGTTGCTGCAAAGATTACATAGATAAATATGCTAAAACACAAGAGGCTGGAACGAGCACTTTAAGATGACAGTAATTTTATTTTATTACAAGAAAGACTGAGGTTGAATTTTCTTAACCCAGAACTTAGATTAGGAAGAAGTGGTCATTAAAATATACCATGCATTATTACTTATTATGGTCACCATTCTGTGCAATAGATCACTAAGCTTATTGCTCCTGGGAGGGGATAGATTTATTAACTTGCCTGATGTAATCATTCCACATTGTGAACATATATCAAAGCATTCCATGGTACTCTCTCTATATATAATATTATATATAATGATATATATAAAATATTATATATGATGTTATATATAAAATACTATATAAAATATTATATAAAATATTATATATAATGTTATATAAAATATTATATATAATATATTATATATAATATATAAAATAATATATAATATATATAAAATTTATCAATTAAAAATAAAAATAAAATGCTGACAAAATAAGAGGTGTTAAATGAATGTATAAGAAACATGAGGTAGCTGAAGTAGGAGTCTTACTCAAACCATCTGCCCTGATCTGTCTATCATCCCATGCTGGGACATGAAAAGGCACATATTCAGAGGACTGGGGGAATTGAGAGAGAGTGAAGGACAGACAGAGTCTTCATCAGGGACGCTCCCACACGGCAAGCCTCCTACCATGAACCTTAAAGACGTGAGTTCTGGAAGGTGTCTGAGAAGAGATTTTCTGCGGTTTTGCCAGAGAGCTGGCAACGAGGTGATGGGAGCAAACCCTTCCTTCATTATTATATTTTCCAAAACTCACAGCATTATTTTGGAGAATTGTTAAGGTAGTAGGAGGGAGATTTAAGAAATAGCCCCAGAGTGTCTTTGTGTTCACTGCCCTGCATGTTTGCCAGGAAGAACATATTCCTCAGGTATTAGTCTCGTGCTGCTGATAAAGACATACCCAAGACTGGGTAATTTATAAAGGAAAGAGGTTTAATGGACTCACAGTTCCACATCACTGGGGAGGCCTCACAATCATGGCAGGAGGCAAAAGGCACATCTCACATGGTGGCAGGCAAGAGAGAAAAAAGAGCCAAGTGAAACCTCTTATAAAACCATCAGATCTCATGAGGCTTACTCACTACCATGAGAACAGCGGAAACCACCCCCATGATTCAATTATCTTTCACTGGGTTCCTCCTGCAACACGTGGCAATTATGGGAGGTACCACTGAAGATGAGCTTTAGGTGGGGACACAGCCAAACCATATCACCTTAGGTATGGAGAGACTGAAGAAATGAATGTGCCATTTTTGATCTTTACAGAGGGTTTCAAATTTGCAAATGTTCAAAAATGTTATCCCTCAAAGACCTTTGAGGAAAAAGTTAGTTGATTGACTCCAGCAAAATGGAATGTCATCCAAGAAAGGTGAGAGTAGCCAAGCACAGTGGCTCATGCCTGTAACCACAGCATTTTGGGAGGCTGAGGTGGGAGGATCGCTTGGGTCCAGGAGTTCAAGACCAGCCTGGACAACATAGTGCAATCTTATCTTTACTAAAAATTCGTTTAAAATTGCTGAGTGTTTACTAAAAATTTGTTTAAAATTGCTGAGTGGCACATGCCTGTAGTCCCAGCTACTCAGAAGGCTGAGGTGGGAGGATCACTTGAGCCCAGGACATTGAAGCTGCAGTGAGCTATGACTACACTACTGCACTCCAGCCTGGGTGACAGAGCAAGACCCTGTCTCAAAATACTACTACTACTACTACTAATAATAATAATAATAAAAAGAAGAGAGTACACAGGAAGCAGTGCTGAATAAATAAATGTATAAAACAAAGTCTGAATGTGTTAGTGCACAGTTGTGAAAATAATCTGGAGTTAACATTTCACATGGGAGGTAATTGAAAGAGCAGAGAAGAAAGAGAGAATGAGCATATGTTCATGTTTTTGTTTCGTCTGGGAAGAAGACATAGGTAATGACTATCTTTATACTTGATAGAAAATATAAGCTTAAATACGTGTGCTGACAGGTGAAAGGTGGTTACCACCAGAAAACTAGAAAAGATGTGTACAAGTTTCAGAGCCTTAATGGGAAATGCGTGGATTGAAGAAAACCTGATTCATGCAATCAGAGGTGGGTGGGAAAGAATTACACCGAAGAAGCAGAAAATCTGATATATGTAAAAAAGGGAAAATAATATAAAGTGAAACTGCAGGACTCAATCCAAATATAACCATGATCATAATAAACATGGATGGATTAAAATTCCTTTAAAAAAGATAGGCTTTCTGAATGGGAAAATAAACATAAAATCCAGACATACAGTAGTGTAGGAGGCAGCTTAATTAAAAACAAAATGTTGAAAATAAATGGATGCATTTGATATGATTCTGTTCCACTATCCAATCTAAGTAATGATCAATTATTTTATAGATTGTTCTTCAGTTTTTTTTTTGTTGTTTTTTTTTGAGACAGAGTCTCCCTTTATCCCTCAGGCTGGAGTGCAGTGGCGCGATCTTGGCTCACTGCAACCTCTGCCTCCCAGGTTCAAGCAATTCTCATGCCTCAGCCTCCACAATTGCTGGGAGTAGAGGCACCTGCCACCACGCCCGGCTAGTTTTTGTATTTTTAGTAGAGACGGGGTTTCACCTTGTTGGCCAGGCTGGTCTAAACTCCTGACGTCAGGTGATCCGCCCGCCTCAGCCTCCCAAAGTGCTGGAATTACAGGCTTGAGCCACTGTGCCCAGCCTTCAGTTTGGTTTTGTCCAGTGTTTTCTCATGATTAGACTGAGGTTATGCATTTTTGGCAAAAAAATCATCAGAATTGATGTAAGTTTTCAGTGTGTCATGTTACGGAGTGCATGATGTCTGTATGTCCTGTCCTGGTGATGTTAAATTTCATCACCTGGATTAAGTGGTGTCTGTTGGAATTCTCCACTGTGAAATTATTATTTTTTCTGATCCAGGAAAGGTTAAGCAAGAGTCTGGCACCATTTGAAGTCTAATAAGAAACATTTACTACCTGATTTCTCTGAAGCCTGCTACCTGCGGGCTACATGTGCATAATAAAAACTTTGGTCTCCTCAACGCCTTATCCTCACCCAGACATTTCCTTTCTATTGATTACAGGTCTTTAATCAGAAAATCCTGGAATCCACCTACGACCTGGAAGTTCCTCACTTTGAATGGAATCCCACCTTTCTGGACTAAGCCAATGTACGTCTCACATGTGTCGATTGATGTCTCCTGTCCCCGTAAATTGTATAAAGCCAAGCTGTCACCCAACCACCTTGGGCACTTGTTCTCAGGACCTCCTTGGGGCTGTGTCGTGAGCCATTGGTTAAATGAATAACTCTTTTCAAATATTTTACAGAGTTTGACTCTTTTCATGGACATTAATTGGTGCCCTACACGTGGGGCCTCAGAAAAGACTCAGAATCCTTGACGAAGTTGCCCGAACCCGGAGCTAAGTTACCCGCAGGGCCATTGGAAGCCCTCCCTGGCTTTAGGTTTCTCCTCCAGTGGAACCGGTGAGTCCTCTGCAGCTCTGGACCTTCCATTTGGTGGATGGTCCTTGGTTCATTCTGAGCTGTTTTTCTACCTCCTTTTTATTTTTCTCCTAGGAAGTTGTTGTATAGGATCCTACTTTACGTTTGGTGGTGCATTCTAAATGGTCTTCTCCACTGCCCTTTCCCCCCCAAATTAATGTCGATTGGCCTGTGAGTACATTTGCGTGAGAGACTGAACTGCCACTTTTGTGGCGTAATTTTGAATTGCCAAATGAGAGGCTGACCTCCTCAGCTTGGAAAAGAAAGGGAGTTTTGCTCCTCCTAGCCAAAAACCACCCCTGGGTGGTAGGGGTTGAGTGGGAGTCTCTGGGGGATTGACTCCTGCCATGATGTGCAGTGACCCTACAGGGAACCGCACAACAAAATTAATTTTAAGAGGCTCATCCAGGAGACAGGTGTAAGAGCTGATCACTTGCTATGTTGAGCCCTGTCAGAGGTCTAGACCTCTGGAGAGAGAAACTCAGACACGTGAAAGGGTAGAAAGACTCAGTGGTGACACACAGTGTAGTCCCTCTCACAGCCAGCACACTTCAATCCACCCTACTAAAACCCAGGCCACAGTTTAGTTCCTCATTTTTAAATAAAAGTGGGAGACATAGCATGTAAGGATGAGGAAAGGCGGAGACAGCGACCCCCATTTGGGCACCCCTTTTGGTTCTCTGCTTCCTCTACTTGCAAGTATTTGTGTAAGTGGGAAAAGCTTGAGGGCATGCCAGGTCAAACAAGAAGCTTCCTGTTACATATTATGTCTGTGCTTGTTCACACTTTAAACTGCTGCACACATTACACCAGAGAAAATTCCAGCCCAAAGGTCAACCTGCAACCAATCAGTTCCTAAGTCCTCTATTTTGCTATTTTCTTTTCTGCCTACTTTAAATCTTCTGTTTACTTTTTGTTCTTTTCTTTTCTTTTTCTTTTTTTTTTTTTTTTTTTTGAGACAGAGTCTTGCTCTGTCACCCAGGCTGGAGTGCAATGGCGCTATCTACTGCAGCCTCTGCCTTCCAGGTTCAAGCGATTCTCCTGCCTCAGCCTCCCCAGTAGCTGGGATTACAGACGTGCGCCACCACGTCTACGTAATTTTTGTATTTTTAGTGGAGACAGGCTCTCACCATGTTGACCAGGCTGGTCTCGAACTCCCGACCTCAAGTGATCCGCCGGCCTCGGCCTCCCAAAGTGCTGGGATTACAGGCGTGAACCACCACTCCTGGCCCTTCTGTTACTTTTCCACTGCTGTTGAGATAGAAGTCACTGTTGGGATCCAACCTTTTTGTTTGTATAAACTGGTGAGTTTGTGTTGATATCTCTTGCTAGAGTTCTGAAGTAAAAGCTATAGGATCTTTGTGTGAGTGTGCATGCGTGTTTAGATGTGTTTATGTACATGCACATATGTGTGCACATACATACATTTTTTACGTGCTTTAGCCCTGAAGTGTCCAATTGGCTTCAAGTCAAAGAGTACTCATAAATTAAATAATAAGCCAAAACGCTTTTCAAGTTCACGTGACTTACATAAATCTTTAATAAATAAGCTGGCTTTAAAATTATTGGTACGATAGTATTAGAAATATCTTAAAAATTGTCAGCATACATGTTTGTTTGCATTTACTGATCAAGCAGTTTCATATTTACCTCTGACAGATATTATAAGGTGTCAAAATTTGCCATAAGGCTTACAAAACTATAAACCCAGCAACCCAGCATGAAACACAATAATCTTTGTTTCTGTACTTTTTGAGAAATAAGACGTTTAATGTTATTAGTGTAGTAAAAAGAGCTAAATCCCAAGTTATCAGTAAAATATCTATATATTTAAAATTTTTGCTTAGGCAAACACAGAAAATTCGTAGACTATAAAAATGGTTAACAGGGAAATAACTTTAAATGATGACTATCAGAGTTTTCACAGATAATCTAGGTAAAAGATTTTATAAAATTAATTAGGTAAATGTAATGAAACAAATGCCTGTAAATAAATATAATTTAGAATCTAAAGTTAAATAATAGATATTCACTAAATGTCTGGGCCATTTTCAATTTAAATAAATTGTATTATAGAAAAACTTTTCTGAAAAATATGTTCTTATTCAAAGCTAAGTTATTTTCATCTAATTCCATGTTTATTTATTTATATTTTTTGAGATGGAGCCTCGCTCTGTCTCCCAGGCTGGAGTGCAATGGTGCAGTCTCAGCTCACTGCAACCTCTGCCTCCCAGGTTCAAGCGATTCTCCTGCCTCAGCCTCCCTTGTAGCTGGGATTACAGGTGCCCACCACCATGCCTGGCTAATTTTTGTAATTTTAGTAGAGATAGGGGTCTTGCCATGTTGGCCAGGCTGGTCTCGAACTCCTAACCTCAGCTGATCCACCCACCTAAGCCTCCCAAAGTGCTGGGATAACAGGTGCAAGCCACCGCACCCGGCCAGATTCTAGGTTTATTTAAGGGTTATTTATGAAATATGGTAAAAGGAACCAAGAAACAAGAGATGTAAAGAAAGTTAGGCTGCGTGCATTGGGTCACACCTGTAATCCCAGCACTTTGGGAGGCTGAGGCAGGCGGATCATGAGGTCAGGAGTTTGAGACCAGCCTGACCAACACAGTGAAACCCCGCCTCTACTAAAAATATAAAAATTAGTCAGGCATGGTGGCACGTGCCTGTAATCCCAGCTACTCAGGAGGCTGAGGTAGGAGAATTGCTTGCACCCGGGAGGCAGAGGTTGCAGTGAGCCAAGATCGTGCCACTGCACTCCAGGCTGGGTGACAGAGCGAGACTACTCCATCTCAAAAAAAAAAAGAAGAAGAAAGTTACAAGGAGGTATTTTTGGTAAGAAATGTTAAAAGAAAAATAATTTTGTATGAGAAAGAATCTTGTTGTTTAAGAGAGATGTTTAGGACAGAACAGAAAATCCAAGCAGGATGTATATGGTCTGTGCAAGTCATAATACAGTCTGTAAAAAAGGAATTCAAAAAAATTTTTATGTAATTAAGTTTGCTATAACTAAAAGGAAATTATAATCATTCTAGGTATTGGACTTCAATAATAAAAATACAGTAATGCCAAAGGAGATCATTGGTTAGAACAAGATTTTCTTAAAATACTGATGTACTCAGTGAAATTGCAAGAAGTTTTTTATTTTTGAATTCCATAATCTCTTCTTGAAATTCTTCAGATGGACATCCTAGGGGTTCCACTTCTGCTGCATCCTGCTTGCCTCAGAGCTTTCCCTCTTTTGAAAAGGCCTGGGATGGTAACTCTCTCCTTCAACTTTTGCTGGCTCCCGTAATTTTTTAAAAATTAGTAGTCTAAAGGAAGAGAGAGAATTTTTGAAAAGAGGCAAGTGAAAAATGTTATAGGATGTGCCTCTATCTGTGTGTCTGTCTATAAGTTTATTTATTGTCTGTTTGTTTGATTGATTTGTTTATTTTGGAGACAGGGTCTCACTCTGTCACCCAGGCTGGAGCGCAGTGGTGTGATCTTGGTTCACTGTTCCCTTGAGCACTGGGCTCAAGGGATCCTCCTGCCTCACCTCAGCCATCCGTGTAGCTGGAACCACAGGTGCATACTATCTCGCCCAGCTAATTTTTTGTATTTTTTATGTAGAGATGGGGTTTTGCCATGTTGGCCAGGCTGGTCTCAGTCCTGAGCTCAAGCGATCCACTCGTCTTGGCCTCCTAAAGTGCTAGGATTACAGGCGTGCGGCACCATGCCTGGCCTTGTCTGTAAGTCTCTATCTGTCACGAGGAAGTAATATTTCAGTACCAAATTATATGAAAGAGCTCTAATCAAATGGCTTACAGAAAAGCAAGTGCTTATCAGACAACCAAAAGCTAGCTCAGATGCTTTTAATTGACATTCCTTTAGTAATCTTTGGTAAGACTAATTTGGTAAATTTAATTTCAAAATCCTGTCCAGTGGTTTAAAATCTTAGAGTCACGTTAGATGGGACTGTTCCCCTGACCTTGACCCCCTTCGTGGGCAGGAACTGGAGTGGCTCATGTTACTCAGCCTGCAGTTTGTGGACAGCTATGTGTTAACAGCTCAGTGAAGGGTCAAGGTGACAGCCTTCTGCACCTGTCCTTTTGGACACCGACTTCTTGTTTGGTGTCCAAGAATCATCAGGTCACACAAACTGAAAGATGATGAATGTGGAGGACTTTATTGAGCAGTGGAAGTGGCTCTTGGTGGAAGAGGAGCTGGAAAGGGGATGGTGTGTGAAGAAGGTGATGTTTCTCTGAAGCCTAGCCTTCTCTGGCTGGGCTCCCCTCCAAAACCACACCGTCTGAAGTTAGTCATGTTTATCTGTAGTCTCCAATGCTCAGTTACTTCTCTGCTCGCCACTCAGTAGCTTGTATCCCTGCCGGTCAGCTGCTTGTGTTGCTTTTTTCGTTTTCTTTTTCTTTTTCGTTTTTCTTCCTGCCAGCTGGTCTGGTCCTTATGGGCACAGGATAGGGGGCAGGGCAGGCCAAAAAGGCAATCATCTGGGCAGAGAAACGAGGTCAGCTGCTTTCACTAGGGCCGAGCTTCCAGACTTGAGGTTGTAGTTTAGCCGGGAGCCCAGCCATCCTGTATCAATGTTAGATTAAATTAGGCAATCCTAGGTTTTGCACTGGAAATTAGGGTTACTGGGAGTTGGAATAGTAGGAGAGTAAGATGTATTTTTGGTGAGGTTTATAAAAACACAAAGATGTGGTTTTTGCCAAAGAAAATGTAATGTTTAGAGGCTATTTAAAGGTCACTTTAAAATAAATGGAAAATTATGTAGATAAAACTCATTGGAGAAAGAGAAAAATAAAGAGGTGGGGAATGAGAAACCTTTGACTTTTGGGTGGCCACGTGGTCACACATGGTAATGAAGTGGCATCATTGTCTGGGGTAAATACCCGAGATTCATTGTCTCATGGCCACAGAAAACGAGGACGTGGACACACAGAATGAGGTTGAGAGCAGAAGTTTAGTAGGCAAAAGAAAGAGAAGAGCTCTCTGCAGCAGAGCGGGGTCCTGGAGAAGTGGGTTGCTGCTTCTTTGCTGAAATGCAGCAAGTTTTATAGATGAGCTTGAGGAGGCAGTGTATGATTTACACAGGACGCAAAAGATTGGTTGGACCAGGTGTACCATTTGCATAGGGCACGTAAAGCTGGTTAGGACTAGATGTGTCATTTGCATAGGGCATGAAAAGCTGGCCTAATCTTTTTTTTTTTTTTTTTTTGAGATAGAATTTTGCTCTTGTTGCCCAGGCTGGAGTGCAATGGCGCCATCTCGGCTCACTGCAACCTCCACCTCCCGGGTTCAAGTGATTCTCCTGCCTCAGCCTCCTGAGTAGCTGGGATTACAGGTGCCTGCCACCACACCCGGCTGATTTCGTACTTTTAGTACAGATGGGGTTTCTCCATGTTGGTCAGGCTGGTCTCAAACTCCTGACCTCAGGTGATCTGCCCAACTCGGTGCCTAATCTTTTATTATGCAGATGGACTCTTTACCTGGCTAGTGCCATGTCGCCTGTTTTTTTTGTTTGTTTTGTTTTGTTTTGTTTTTTGAGACGGAGTTTCACTCATTTTGTCCAGGCTGGGGTGCAGTGGCGTGATCTTGGCCTAATGCAACCTCTGCCTCCCGAGTTCAAGCAATTCTCCTGCCTCAGCCTCCTGAGTAGCTGGGATTACAGGCATGTGCCACCACGCCTGGCTAATTTTTGTATTTTTTTAAGTAGAGACGGGGTTTCACCATGTTGGCCAGGCTGGTCTCGAACTCCTAACCTCAGATGATCCGCCCGCCTCGGCCTCCCAGAGTGCTGAGATTACAGGCGTGAGCCACTGCGCCTGGCCTCTGGTTTTTTACTGTACACGTGGTGACAAAGAAAAGGGAAGACGGAGCCTCCATGTTGAACATACCTGGCTTCCAGGTAGCCCTTTCCCATTGGCACAGCTGCCAGCATTTACCCATGCAAGCTTCCAGCTTGCTTATTATCTATGCCTGCAGCTCTATTTTCCAGGCTGCTCTTTGTTAAAAAGAAATGATTTGGGGGCTCCTTTTTAAAAAGGGAAATTCTGCCAAGGACTCTTTTACCCTCACTATCTGCCTGAATAATTTCTTTCTAGTTCCTCTATCAGTAAGGAGATGCAGCTGGCTTGTCTTCAGTCACTAAAGGTCAAAGCCACCAGAGGAATTTAGAGATGGATCCTACTCATAGTCCCAGGGAATTTAGTTCACTGGATGTATAGCAAATGCAAATTAATAAGGAAAAAGTGAACTATTCAGTCCCTTGCTTACTGCCTATGTAGTTGCTAAAACCAAAGTAAAAGAGTGCTGCCTTGGGCGTGAAGGCAGCACCAAGCTCAGATGTGGGTCGGTCTCAGATCAGGCCAGTGACCTCAAAGCTTCCTACACAAGGAAAAATTAAGCCACGTCAACCAAAAGTTACCTCTGAGACCTGTGATTACCAAGAAGATAGACATGTGGAGAAAGGGCAAAACCAAGTAACTATTAAACCCAGAGGGTATTTACGGGGCTGTTCAATCTTTTGGCTTCCCTGGGCCACACTGGAAGAAAAATTGTCTTGGGCCATGCATAAAATACACAAACACTAATGATAGCTGATGAGAAAAAAAAAAGGCAAGAAAATGTCGTAACATTTTCAGAAAGTTTACACGTTTGTGTTGGGCCACATTCAAAGCCGTCCTGAGCCACGTGCGGCCCGCGGGCCGTGGATTGGACAAGCTTGAAAAGGAATTGGTTCATCTTCTAGATTGGTATCGTCAGCTTCCCGAGTTCCCTTTTCTAAAATGGGTTGTAAGAATGACTACTTTAAGAACAGTATGTTTAATGTTTTTTTTTTTTGAGAAAGGGTCTCATTCTGTCACCCAGACTGGAGTGCAGTGGCATGATCTCAGCTCATCGCAACCTCCACCTCCTGGGTTCAGGTAATTCTCCCACCTCAGCCTCCTGAGAAGCTGGGATTACAGGCACACGCCACCATGCCCGGCTAATTTTTCTATTTTTTGGTAGAGATGGAATTTCACCATGTTGGCCAGACTGCTCTTGAACTCCTGACCTCAGGTGATCTGCCCACCTTGGCCTCCCAAAGTGCTGGGATTACAGGCGTGATCCACTCTGCCCAGCCGAGATGTTTAATTTTTAAATGCCACAGAAAGAAAGAGCATGTTTGGGCTGGTGCAGGGCCCGCAGCTCACTCACTATTAAACACTTGCTGATGAGTGTATGGGACCCAGATGCACAGAAAGTTTTTCCTGAGGAAATGGCCAGCCTGGTGGACTAGGTAAACACCCTACAAGGTCTGTTTATCCTGAAAAGGGGACTGCCCAGCCCTCCCTATAGAATGCCAAGTGGAGCACCCTAGATAAAGCAGCCGATGTGCTTCATATGCAAGCCATGTGGGATTGGCTTCATGATGACCGGGATATTCATCAGCTGAATATGCCCATTACCCAATGTATTAGTCCGTTTTCATGCTGCTGATAAAGACATACCCGAGATTGGGCAATTTACAAAAGAAAGAGGGGTAATTAGACTTACAGTTCCACGTGGCGGCGGAAGCCTCACGATCATGGTGGAGGGCAGGGAGGAAGAAGTCACATCTTACATGGATGGTGGCAGGCAAAGAGAGAGAGCCAAGCGAAAGGAGTTTCTCCTTGTAAAACCATCAGATCTCGTGAGACTCATTCACTACCACAAGAACAATATGGAGGAAACTGCCACCAGAATTCAATTATCTCCCACCAGGTCCCTCCCACAGCAATGGGAATTATGGGAGATACAATTCAAGATGAGCTTTGGGTGTGGACACAGTCAAACTATATCACCGAGGTCATAGTGTGAAAGGAAAATAAATCTCAGGTCCCCAAAATCACTAAGCCAAGGGAAAAGTCAAGCTGGGAACTGTGTCAGGCAAGCCTGCCTCCCATTTGATTCTTAAATAAGACAGCTACAAAGATAAGAAGCTACATACCCCCCTCACAATTTGTGCTTAACGAAATTCCTTGTGGACAAAGGACAGACGGAATTCAAAGTCATCCTTCCAAGGCTCCCCTGAGACAAATGCTTATCTGATAACTTCCTCTGCCCCATTGCTTATGTAAAAGTACAGATTCATGGAGCCAGCCTAAATTGTGTATTCAGTGGAAAGCTGATCAAGGACTCAAAAGAATGTAACCTTTTGTCTCGTGTCTACTTCTAATCTGAAAGCTCCCACTTCAAGTTGTCCTGAATTACTGAATTGAGCCCATGTATGTCTTACACATATTGATTGATGTCTCATGTCTCCCTAAAATATATAAAAGCAAGCTGTGCCCTGAACACCTTGGGCACATGTCGTCAGGACTTCCTGAGGCTGTGTCACAGGTGCACGTTCTCAACCTTGGTAAAATAAACTTTCTAAATTGACTGAGACCTGTCTCAGATATTTTGGGTTCGCAATAGATTCTCAGTGTATTAATGATGTTAGCTGAAGAACTGTGAAGCTCATAAATTTGGAAAGGAAAGGTTTATTTCTATAAATGTTGTGGTTCAAGGGTCCCCTTCTACAAGAGCACCCCAGGTGACATGACTCTTGCAGAATCAAACAATGGTTTGAGAAACCTTATCAAATTTGCAGTTGTAGCTTTCCCTCATGGGTCTTACAGATGCTACCAAAAGACTAGGGTGTCAACGAGAAGAGACAAACTGTAAATTTTTTTAAGAGGTTTATTCTGAGCCAAATAGGAGTGACCATGGCCGCCCATGACGCAGACTTCAGGAGATCCTGAGAACATGCGCCCAATGTGGTCTGCGTACAGCTTGGTTTTCTACATTTTAGGGAGACATGAGACATCGATCAATACATGTAAGACGTACATTGTTTCCATTCAAAAAAGGTGAGATAACTCAAAGTGGGGGATTCCAGCTCATGGATGGACAAGACACAAAAGGTTGCATTCTTTTCGGTCTTTGATCAGAATACACAATTTACATGTGACGGAGGTTGGGGGGTGGGGGTGGTGGGTAGAGGAATAGTGACTGATGCCTGTTCAGTGAATCTGCATGTTTGCGTAAACAATAGGGCAGGGGAATCTATCAGATATGCATTTGTCTCAGGTGAGCAGAGAGGGCTGACTTTCACTTCTGTCTCTCCTTTGACCCACACCTGTGAAGATAAGCCAAGGTGAAATTGAACAGATCTGTTTTAGGGTAAAGATCTTGAGGTCCACAAAAAATTTCTTTGTGGGCAAATCATGAAAGAGGTATGCAGCTTTTTGTTTTGTTTTGTTTGTTTGTTTGTTTGTTTTTGTCTCCATAGCTGTCTTATTTAGGAGAAAATGGGAGGCAGGTTTTTCTGATGCAGTTCCCAGCTTGCCTTTTCCCCTTGGCTTGGGGATTTTGGTTTCCTTGCACTAATTAACAAACAAAATTAATAAATTAACAAACAAAAACAGGGAAGGGAAAAGTGAGTCAAAGGGCTCATGCCAGAAGGGTGGAAATCTTTAGATAATTATTTTGTTATTATTATTAATTTTTCTTTTTTTGAGATGGAGTTTCGCTCTTGTTGCCCAGGCTGACATGCAATGGTGCCATCTCGGCTCACTGCAACCCCGCCTCCCAGGTTCAAGTGATTCTCCTGCCTCAACCTCCTGAGTAGCTGGGATTACAGGCACCTGCCACCACGCCCAGCTAATTTTTTTGTATTTTTAGTAGAGACGAAGTTTCACAATGTTGGCCAGGCTGGAATCTTTAGATAATTGTTAAGAAATAAAAGAAAAGGAAAATTGATGGAGTTAAAACAAAAGACTTTACAACATGATCAAAGGTTGGGTAGGCCACAGGGAGCCCCAACTGGTCCCCCAACATGAAGGGGCCCCATGCCAGTTTTCTTCATTTGCCTCAGATTGGAGAAGTTTAAGAAAACTTGAGGCTGGGCATGGTGGCTCAAGCCTGTAATCCCAGAACTTTGGGAGGCCAAGGCAGGCGGATCATCTGAGGTCAGGAGTTCGAGACCAGGCTGGCCAACATGGTGAAACCCCGTCTCTACTAAAAATACAAAAAAATTTGCTGGGCGTCGTGGCACGCACCTGTAATCCCAGCTACTCAGGAGGCTGAGGCAGGAGAATCGCTTGAACCCAGGAGGCAGAGGTTGCAGGGAGCAGAGATCATGCCATTGCACTCCAGCCTGGGCAACAAGAGCGAAACTCTGTCTCAAAAAAAAAAAAAAAAAAAAAAGTTTTAGAGCAGGAATGAAAAGAAGGAAAGTACACTTGGAAGACGGCCAAGTAGCTGACCTAAGAGATCAAGTGTATGGTTGACCTTTAGACTTGGGGTTTTATAGGTTGGCATGCTTCTGGAGTCTTGTGTCCCTTCTCCGCTGAGTCTTCCCTTGGGGTTGGGCTGTCCACATGCACAGTGGCCTGCCAGCACTTGGGAGGGGAGCATGCGCAGTGTGTTTACTGGAGTTGGACGCATGCTCACTTGAGGCGTTCTTCCCTTACCAGCTGAATGTTCCTAGAAGGTTACAGACCAGTTAAACTCCACCGTTTTGCTTCTCAGTGTGCATGCTTGAGCCCACTCACTCACCTCCTGAGATCGTATTGGGAAACTGCTGACCACCAGTTTTAGGTGTTTTCTATTTACTGGGAGACGGCCTTTCCCTGGTGCTGACTGTGACCAATTATTATTTTAGAGAGACACTTTAATAACCGCCTGATGCTCGCCTGACATTCCTGGTGGGGCTGGGGAGAGCCTTTCCTGCCTTGCTCATGCCTGACTAGCTACCTACTGTAACAATAACTGAACTCTTTCTACCGATTTCCAGTGAGAAAATCTATGCATCTATCTATGACCTGCAAGCCCCCACTTTGAAGTGTGTCACCTTTCCTGGCTGAACCAATGTCCATCTTACATGTATTGAGGGGTGTCTTATGTCTCCCTAAAATGCATAAAGCCAATCTGTAACTCAACAACCCTGAGCACATGTTCTCAGGATCTCCTGAGGGCTGTGCTATGGGCCAGTAGTCACTCATATTTGGCTCAGAATAAATATCTTAGAATAGTTTACAGAGTTTGACCCTTTTCATCAGCAGAGGCATACACTCTTGCTATGGGATGTTAACCGAAGCTAATGGAAATAATGGTGTCCAAAAGAGTTCCGTGATGACACATAAATGGTTCATGTAGGACCTGCTACCTGGGGAATGCAAAGATAATATACAAGGAGGGAGCTTCTTTTTCCTCTTCAGACTGACTCTGTAACTATGTGAGAAGATTTTTGCCTTCCAAAGTTATTAGTGTGTTCATTTTTATCTCTTAGGAAAAAAGTGGCAAAGTTGGAGATGGTGTACACTTTCCTTTATTGCTTGACTGAGGTTAAAAATTTGGCCAGGCATGGTGGCTCACTCCTGTAATCATAGCATTTTGAGAGCCCAAGGCCAAGGATAGCTTGAGCCAAGAAGTTCAAGACCAGCCTGGGCAGCATAGCGAGACCTTGTCTCTACAAAAAATAAAAAAATTAGCTGGGTGTGGTGGTGAACACCTGTAATCACATCTACTTGGGGGGCTGAGGTGGGAGGATTGCTTGAGCTCAGGAGCTGGAGGTTGCAGTGAGCCAAGATTATACCACTGCACTCCAGCCTGGGCAACCAAGCGAGATGCTGTCTCAAAACAACAACAACAACAAAAAGAACAACAAAAAACAAAAAAACTTGTATTCTATTGTCATCCATCAGATTATTTTTAACTAATTTTATTTTAATCACTTACTGTTGAGTCACCTCTGAGATTTTCTATTCCAGTGGCATCCTTATAAAATGAAGCTTCCTTGTCAACTGCACTCGTGATAACACCGAGCTTCTGCTAAGAAAAAACAAATGCATAACTCTGTATAACCTATCTCCCATGACAGGGTCTATGCCTCGCTGTATTTAAGCATTCATTTTAGTTTTCAGCAATGTAGTACTTTCACCTACATTTTGTCAAATTCAAACACTTGCAATACTTCATTTATTTTTTCTGCATGTCCTTCATATTTTGGCTTTGCTAGTCCACTTTGGCCAAAAAGCTTTGATTCTTTAAGTATAGGCCTAAATATCCTATCTTAAGCATGGGTGTAATTTTCTTCTATTACCAACAGAGGTTCTTTTATAGTTTTTGAAATCACTGATTAAAAAGAAACAGCTCAAATTATATTCTACTGTAAAAATGATACATTCAGCCTGGGCACGGTCAGTCACATCTGTAATCACAACACGTTGGGAGGCTGAGGCAGGAGGATCACTTGAGTCCAGGAGTTGAGGCTGCAGTGAGCTGTGATCACACCATTGCACTCTAGTGTGAGTGACAGTGAGACCCTGTCTCAAAAAAAAAAAAAAAAAAGATACATTCAAAGAAGTCAAAATAAAACAGTATAAAACCTATCTCCCTGATTGCAGCTACCTTGTTTTATGCATACGCCTGCAATCCTTTTACACCTATCACACACTAAAAATGTTTTACAGTTATTGTTATTGCACACAGAAGGCATCTAGGAATGTTTTAAAGAACCTGTCTCTCTGAAGTTCATCCTGCTTATCTAACTTGTCTATCAAGGAAATTATTTTCTTGATTATTATTGCTGAGAAAGACTGGGTGAGGTCGCTACCCCAGAATTAGCAGATGCAAATCAGGAGGAAGTGAACAGGCTGCAAATTAGCAAGTTCTGGCATGGGGTGAGGCAATGGCAGAAAATCGGTTTCCTGGGAACTATGCCCAGGAACTAGCCTGACATTGTGAGAAAGCTCCCAACATTCATAATGAGTTGCATATTAAATTCCAGGGGAGGGCACTGTGGGTAAGATGGACCACATTTGGAAATACACTTTTTCAGACGTTTTATTTAGGGAGAATTTCTGACATGTCCTCCGATAATCTGAACTTCCTTGATTTGCAGTTGTACATTGAGAGATCATTTCTTGGTCAAAATAAATGTTCAGCAGGTGTGAATGCTGTATCCACAACTTTTTTTTTTTTTTTTGAGACAGTCTCACTCTGTTGCCCGGGGTGAAGTACAGTGGTGTGATCTCAGCTCACTGCAACCTCTGCCTCCCGAATTCAAGCAATTCTAGTGCCTCAGCCTCCCGAGTAGCTGGGATTACAGGCATGTGCCACCATGCCTGGCTAATTACAACTTAATTTTTAAATTTGGGCAGATTTACAAAACTATCAAGCTATTACCCTGCAGCATCCTTAGCCCTAAGCTTGTCACTACTTGTAATGTATTTTTATTTTATTTATTTATTTTTTGAGACAGAGTTTCACTCTTGTTGCCCAGGCTGGGGTGCAGTGGCATGATCGCGGCTCACTGCAACCTCCACCTCCTGAGTTCAAGCGATTCTCTTGCCTCAGCCTTCCGGACCACAGGTGCATGCCACCACGCCTGGGTAAATTTTTTTTTTTTTTTTTTTTTGAAATGGAGTTTCGTTCTTGTCATTCAGGCTAGAGTGCAATGGTGCGATCTTGGCTCACTGCAACCTCCACCTCCCAGGTTCAAGCGATTCTCCTGCCTCAGCCTCCCAAGTAGCTGGGATTACAGGTGCCCACCACCACACCCGGCTAATTTTTGTATTTTTAGTAGAGACAGGGTTTCACCACGTTGGCCAGGCTGGTCTCGAACTCCTGACCTCAGGTGATCCACCTGCCTCGGCCTTCCAAAGTGCTGGGATTACAGGCATGAGCCACTGCACCCAGCCTACCTACTGGACTTTTTTTCGGAGACACACTGTAGTTTCTCAAGAAAGAATGCCTGTTCCTGGTCCCAGCTGCACACTCACTTTACAGTGTGTGCTGTACTTGGTCAAGTGTATTGATATTGAAACACAAGCCAGAGTGGATGGACCTTGGTCATAAATCATGGGGCAGCTCTCCTTCACTGTCAGATAAAATCCAAATTCTCTATTACTACCTCCAAGGTCCCAGCATTGACGATCTGTTCTTTTCTTCCTGAAGGGACATCACCCCCGGTTCTCAGGGTGTCTCCTCACAGGCTTCTTACAAATGCCTTTCCTCAGGAATGTGGCTCCACAATGACTTTTTTTTAATTAAAAAATTTGCAGCCTACAATCAGCCTCCTCAATTATTATTATTATTATTAATTGTTATTATCATTACTTGAAATAGGGGGAGAGTCTCACTATGTGGTCCAGACTGGTTTCAAACTCCTTGTCTCAAACCATCCTCTTGCCTTGACCTCCCACAGTACTGGGATGACAGGTGTGAGGCCCCGCACCTAAGTGTCCTCTTAAAACCCATGAAGTCTTTCAGGGCTGTCTACTTTTCTCTATGGAATTCAAATCGCTAAGCATTCATGAAAGTTTAGATAAGGTGGAAATAAATCCAACCTTTAGGATGGATGCATGAAACTGCTCTCTCTTTTTTTTTTTTTTTGGTAGAGTTTTGCTGTTGTTGCCCAGGCTGGAGTGCAACGGCACGATCTCGGCTCACTGCAATCTCCGCCTCCCAGGTTCAAGCGATTCTCCTGCCTCAGCCTCCCGAGTAGCTAGGATTACAGGCATGTGCCACTACGCCTGGCTAATATGTTTTGTATTTAGTAGAGACAGGGTTTCACCATATTGGTCGGGCTGGTCTTGAACTCCTGACCTCAGGCGATCTACCCACTTCAGCCTCCCCAAAGTGCTGGGATTACAGGCATGAGCCACCACATCCAGCCAAAACTGCACTTCAAATCCAATCTTTGGCTGGGCGCAGTGACTCATGCCTGTAATCCCAGCACTTTGGAAGGCCAAGACGGGCAGATCACCTGAGGTCAGGAGTTCGAGACCAGCCTGAACAACATGGAGAAACCCCGTCTCTACTAAAAATACATAATTAGCCGAGCATGGTGGCACATGCCTGTAATCCCAGCTACTCGGAAGGCTGAGGCAAGAGTATCACTTGAACCTGGGAGGCGGAGGTCACAGTGAGCCCAGATCGCGCCACTGCACTCCAGCCTGGGCAACAAGAGCAAAACTCCGTTTCAAAAAAAAAAAAAAAAAGAAAAAAATCTAATATTGTCCCCAATTCCTACTTTTGGGAGTAAACTATGCCTATTTCAAACTATTGCTGGACAAGATTGCCTGGTTTCTGCTTCCCCTTATCCCTCTTGTTCAAGTCAACCAGTCAGGAAATATAAAGAATGATCAAGGAAACCTCCAAGTTAACACAGAAATACGTATATATGGTGAATGCTGTCTGAAGACAGCTTATGGCCCCATGGTTCTAGCCGTCATAGCACATGGCAAAGTTGTCCTATTGACTCTGCTGTCAGCCCCTGCGTGGAAGACCAAATAAAGGTGCTGGGACAGAAGGATGAAAAGGAATCCTAGGATAAATATCTCATCTTCATCGTCCCTGGGTTGGATAATTCTGAGGGTCTGTCGTTGAATCTCAGTGTTTCTGCACAGGACTCAGCTTCAATAGCCCAGTGGCAAGCTGCTTCATAAGTACAACCTGTACTGGCTTCCTGCCTTTCCCTGTCTCTCTTCCTCTTTCCCTGACCAATGCTCCCTCAATTACCTCCCTAATAACCTACTTGGATTTAAGGTTTGAAAAAGAAATGCGGCATCATTCTTTTTGTCTTAAATTTTTAATTAAAAAAAATTTTTTTCGAGATGGGATCTTGCTCTGTTGCCCGGGCTGTAGAACAGTGGTGGAATTACGATACGGCTCATTGCAGCCTCAAACCCTTTGGCTGAAGCAATCCTCCCACCTCAGCCTCCTGAGTAACTGGGACCACAGGTGTGTGCCACCGTGCCTGGATAATTTTTGTAAAATATTTTTTGTAGAGACAGGGTCTCACTAGTTGCCCAGGCTGGTCTCAAACTCCCAGGCTCAATCAATCTGCCTGTCTCAACCTCCCAAGGTGTTGGGATTACAGGCGTGAGCCACTGCGCCGGGTCGCACCATCATTCCTATTTTTTTTTTTTGGAAATGAAGTTCCCTCTGTCACCCAGGCTGGAGCACAGTGGCGCTATCTCGGCTCACTGCAACCTCTGCCTCCCGGGTTCAAGTGATTCTCCTGTCTCAGCCTCCTGAGTAGTTGGGATTACAGTCATGTGCCACCACACCTGGCTAATTTTTATATTTTTAGTAGAGACGGGGTTTCGCCCTGTTGGCCAGGCTGGTCTCGAACTCCTGGGCTCAAGCCATCTGCTTGCCTCAACTCCCAAAGTGGTGAGATTCCAGGCGTGAGCCACCACTCCCGGAGGAAGCATCATTCTTAATTTCAATGTCTAGTCTAGACATTTAAAAGAATTGAACATATTGGATCGTATCAAAACAACATCTTGTTGAAGAGAATGACCCTCTCCACCCAACCTGAAACAGATGGAGGCAGTGCTGACTTTATCTCAAATCTTAAACAAAATCTGCTTCACTCAATTTTCTTGTAGACAGGCCGACTGCTTTATTAGAAAACGGGAGAACATTGATCTTTTTCTATGATTCTCTTCCGATCACCCTAGGTAGAATTCCTTTCACTTTCTAACCTGTGTCTGTTTCAGCCCAGGATACATTAAGCTTGTTGTCTGTGACACTTTATTGAACTTTTTAATAGCCACGACTGACACTGATCCTCTGTGCTGAGAGAGGAGCTATTCTGATTCCATTCATTGTGACTCCAAAGTCTACCCTGGAAGTCAGATGCTCAGGTGGGATTTTATAAATATTCCATGAACAAATGAACTTTGGCTTTGGGGTAAAAGAGTGGGTTGCCCATCATTTGATAGATCCCTGGATATTTTTTCATAAAAAACACCCTAGCAGGTTGCTTATTGCAAAATGACATGTGTCATATCTTCTCTGGAGCTGAATATTGTTAAGCAAAATTTATATTAATGAGAAGCAAAAAACAGTTTGTTTGTTTTGCTTTGCTTCAGCAAGAATTATCTGTTGCATCAGAAATGCAGGGAGCACTTTTGCTCTTTATTAGCGTTTTTTTCCCCAGAAACTCTGACATTACTAGGACACTTGGTCATCTGTGATCTGCTTAAAAGCTCCCTTCAGCTCCTGGAAGAGTGGGTGGTTCTGATTCTCTTTCGGTGAGATGCTTTATGGAGCCCTCTTCATCCCATAATTCTGAAGAGTAACAGGCAGAACGTCTTATTAGGGGGCAGCTGAAATCGTCTAGGGAATGTGGCTAGGGAGTGTCGTCATCTTTACATCAAAGGCTATGCACAGATAACACGCCAATCCTGATTTCACCCATGAGAAAAGTGAACTCCAAGAATTTCAGGAATGTAGACGTGTCGATGATAAACATTGCATTTATTACAATTTCACTTTATTTCCTAGAAGAGGGGACATTATATTTCCTGGCCAGATGCTACCCTTTGAAAGAAATGCAAACTTTGATAAAATAGACATGCTATCAATTTCCTTAGGGGAGCTTTCTCTTCACTGGGTCACTATACCCAGCATGACAATAAAGTCTGCCATGTGTTTCTTGTCCCACTGGAAAAAATACATAGAAAAGCTATGTACAAGGACTGTATTAAGATTCATCTATGTCTTTCAGAGATGGCAGGCAAGTGCCATTTCTGAACAATTTGGGTGAAGTCAGACACATGCACCTTACCCCGACAACCACTCAATGGACAGCAGAACATTGCAAATCATGACCTGTAATAGGACTGTCTTTGACTTACACAGCTCAGGAAACAACACTTGGTTTGGTCAAAGGTTTGTTCCTTTTCATTTTGTGTTCTAGTGTTTTCTTTTCCTGCCCTTATGACAGTTGTGTGCAATGGCATTATTGCATTAAATAGACACGACTGATTAGGTAGCATGAACCATAGTTTAGAATTTGGCTAAGTGTGGCTATGTTACTGTTTGTTTTTTCTTTTTCTTTTTTTAGGAGATAGGGTCTTGCTGTGTTGCCCAGGCTGGAGTACAGTGGCTATTCAGGCATGTGATTCCACCACTGATCAGCACGAGAGTTTTGACCTGCTGCATTTGTGACTTAGGGTGGTTCACCAGGCCTTAGGCGGCCTGGTGGTCTTCTGCTCCTGGGAGGTCACCATGCTGGTGCTGAACGCAGTGCAGATACTTGATCAGCCTAGCGCACCATAGCCCAGAACTTCTGGGCCCAAGCCATCCCCCACCTCAGTCTCCTGAGTAGCCGGGACCACAGGCAGGCTACTTGCTGTTTTTGTCAACATAAAAGGGAGTCAGAAAAGGCAGAACATATCAAGATCAGTAAATCTAGGCTGGGCCTGATGGCTCACACCTATAATCACAGTGCTTCATGAGGCCAAGGCAGGAGGATTCTTTGAGGCCAGGAGTTCAAAACCAGCCTGGGCAATATAGGGAGACCTTGTCTCTACAAAAAAATAGAAAATAAAGAAATTACCCAGGTGCAGTGGTGCATGCCTGTAGTTCCAGCCACTCCAGAGGCTGAGACTGGAGGATCTTTCGAGCTTAGGAGGCTGAGGCTGCAGCGAGCTCTTATCACACCAGTGCACTCCAGCTTGGGTGACAGAATGAGACCCTGTCTCTAAAAGAAAAAGAAAAAAAGAGATTAGTAAATTCTTTAGAAACCAAGATTTTACCACGAGCAGTTGCACGAAGGTGGAAAACCTTTCTGTGATTATAAGTAGGGATTCTGAAAGAAGTCCTCAAAGTGAATACTTATTCCATGGAGAAACAGAATGAATTGAGAGAGTCCTGGAAGCTGGGAGGAGAGGAATCTGTAGAAAGCAGAGTCACTTAACTAATTCACCAATGAGACTGCAAACCGATGGTCATGGAGCTGCCATGGGAATCTGAATTACAGTCACTTTTATTCTTTGTATTTTATTGTTTGGGTTGAAAATGCGGCCAGGCACGGTGGCTCATGCTTGTAATCCCAGCACTTTGGGAGGCTGGGGTGGGTGGATCACCTGAGATCAGGAGTTTGAGACCAGCCTGACCAACATGGTGAAACCCTGTCTCTACTAAAAATACAAAAACTGGGATTCCATTCCAAGATGGCCAAATAGAAACAGCTCCGGTCTATAGCTCCCAGCGTGATCAACACAGAAAACGGGTGATTTCTGCATTTCCAACTGAGGTATCTTGTTCATCTAATTGGGACTGGTTGGACAGTGGGTGCAGCCCACAGAGGGCAAGCCAAAACAGGGCAGGGCATTGCCTCACCTGGGAAGTGTCAGAGGATTTCCCTTTCCTAGCCAAGGAAGCTGTGACAGACTGTACCTGGAAAATTGGGACACTCTCGCCCACATACTGCACTTTTCCAATGGTCTTAGCAAAGAGCACACCAGGAGATTATATCCTGCACCTGGCTCGGCAGGTCCCACGCCCACAGAGCCTTGCTCACTGCTAGCACAGCAGTCTAAGATCGAACTGTGAGGCAGCAGCCTGGCTGGGGGGGTGGGCATCTGACATTGCTGAGGCTTCAGTAGGTAAACCAAGCGGCCAGGGAAGCTCGAACTGGGCAGAGCCCACTGCAGCTCAGCAAGGCCTATTGCCTCTGTAGATTCCACCTCTGGGGGCAGGGTATAGCTGAACAAAAGGCAGCAGAAACTTCTGCAGACTTAAACGTCCCTGTCTGACAGCTCTGAAGAGAGCAGTGGTGCTCCCAGCATGGTGTTTGAGCTCTGAGAATGGACAGACTGCCTCCTCAAGTGGGTCCCTGACCCCCTTGTAGCCTAACTGGGAGACACCTCCCAGTAGGGGCCAACTGACAACTCATACAGGTGGTGCCCCTCTGGGACGAAGTTTCCAGAGGAAGGATCAGGCAGCAATATTTGCTGTTCTGCAATATTTGCTGTTCTGCAGCCTCCACTGGTGATATCCAGGCAAACAGGGTCTGGAGTGGACCTCCAGCAAACTCCAACAGACCTGCAGCTGAGGGACCTGACTGTCAGAAGGAAAACTAACAAACAGAAAGGAATAGCATCAACACCAACAAAAAGGACATCCACAGCAAAACTCCATCTGTAGGTCACCAGCATCAAAGACAAAAGGTAGATAAAACCACAAAGATGGAGAGAAACCAGAGCAGAAAAGCTGAAAATTCTAAAAACCAGAGTGCCTCTTCTCCAAAGGGTTGCAGCTCCTCGCCAGCAACGGAACAAAGCTGGATGGAGAATGACTTTGACGAGCTGACAGAAGTAGGCTTCAGAAGGTCGGTAATAACAAACTTCTCCGAGCTAAAGGAAACATTCAAACCCATCACAAGGACGCTAAAAACCTTGAAAAAAGATTAGACGAACAGCTAACTAGAATAAACAGTGTAGAGAAGACCTTAAATGACCTGACGGAGCTGAAAACCACGGCATAAGAGCTACGTGATGCATGCACAAGCTTCAATAGCCGATTCGATCAAGTGCAAGAAAGGGTATCAGTGATTGAAGATCAAGTGAATGAAATAAAGTGATGAGAGAAGTTTAGAGAAAAAAGAGTAAAAAGAAATGAACAAAGCCTCCAAGAAATATGGGACTATGTGAAAAGACCAAATCTACGTCTGATTGGTGTACCTGAAAGTGATGGGGAGAATGGAACCAAGTTGGAAAACACTCATCAGGATATTATCCAGGAGAACTTCCCCAACCTAGCAAGGCAGGCCAACATTCAAATTCAGGAAATACAGAGAACGCCACAAAGATACTCCTCGAGAAGACACATAATTGTCAGATTCACCAAAGTTGAAATGAAGGAAAAAATGTCTGCTCTTTCAATGTTTTTCCTACACTGTCTCGGGATTTCTGAAATGTCTGATCATCTCAGGGTGGCTTATTCACATTTAAGATTAAATCAGGCTGGGTGTGGTGGCTCATGCCTGTAATCCTAGCACTTTGGGAGGCCCAGGTGGGTGGATCATGAGGTCTGGAGTTCAAGACCAGCCTGGCCAATATGTTGAAACCCTGTCTCTACTAAAAATATGAAAATTAGCTGGTCCTCGTGGTGCAAGCCTGTAATCCCAGCTGCTCGGGAGGCTGAGGTAGGATAATTGCTTGAACCCCAGAGGCGGAGGTTGCAGTGAGCTGAGATTGAGCCACTGCACTGCAGCCTGGGTGACAGAGCGAGACTCCGTCTCAAAAAAAAAAAAAAGAAAAAGATTACATCCAACACATACTCGTTGAGAGCTCTGTTTGACTCTTCTTATTGAGGGACCACTGAATGTCAGTATCTGGAAATAATTTTTATGAGGTCAGTCAGTTTCTCAATAGAAAAATCCACCAATGTCATCTCAGGGTGCCATAACCTAGTGTTCTGGGAAGAAGAAATTGATAGACACATAGGAATCTCAGTATGCACGTCTTCACTTCATCCTTTTTTTTTAATCCACTCTGGATCTTGCCACTGCCAGCCAGTGTTAGGTGTCTCAAAGTCTAGAACTTCACAAGTTCAACTTTCAGAAGGAAAACATTTAGTCTCTTATCTGAGAGGAGCAGAAAGTGGAGGGTAGCAGAGGGAGACCTGGAAGTCTATCACCTATAAACACAGACTTTCAACAACTCTCTCTGTTTTAATTCCAGCTTTCCATACCTGTCTTCTGCAGTATCTGATGCCTCAAGACCTGACCTATCCTGGCTTCCGTGTGGCAAATTGTCTCACCTCCTTTTATGTCTGCCCCATGTTGACATTTTTAACTTCCTCTACTTTGCTAAATCAATCGCTATCCTTCCATCACTTTCAGGCTTCTTTTGAAAATGTGCTCTGGCCGCTAGAACATTGGATACGTGATGGCAGGAATTTTTGTCTGTTCAGCTTACTGATTTGTTGTCAGCGTTGAGAAGAGTACCTGGCGCATAGCAAGGCATCCCGGACATAGTTGCAGAAATGAATGAATGTTGAAATCTCTTTTGGGCCAGTGACTTCTCTTATTTTCTTTATCCTTGGGTTTTATACAATTTTTATTCCTTTACAACCATTGAAACAATGTTTTTGAAGAGACATGGTAAACATGAGAAGTTAATCCACCATATGAATAAGAAATAGAACTTTTCTTTTTCACGGTAACTAAATCAGACCTTCTGAGTATCCTCTTGAAAGACATCAAAGGAGTTCATTTTCCTGACTCCTTAGGAGTTACATCCTTAGCCCAATCTGGCCCTTGCTGCTTTCCAGCCATTCTAACTTCTATTCTTAATACTGTATTCATTCATTCATTTATTTATTAACTTATCCATTCATTTACTCATTCCTTTACAGTTACTTACTCATCTATTTTAGAAACACTTACTGAGCACCTACCTTGTCAAATATCTTTGCCAGGTGCCAGGTATATAATGATAGGTCCAGTACAGGCCACACCATTGAAGTGTTCAAACTTCCAGAAAGGAAACCAGCAAAGGGTTGAGAGGCCCTCCAACTCTGTATTTTTAGTGAGCCTGTGCTCTAAGGATAAAATTGAGATTGTGTCCAGGTCCTTGTTCGCAAGAGGACTCTCGGTGGTTAAATGGAAAGGTTCCCTTCTAAATAAATGCATACACACACACACACACACACACACACACACCCCACAGACAACCTTCTTCCACCAGTATTGTTGACATACACTATTTTTAGACCAAGAAGATACTGTTCCTCAAGTTACTATACATTTTGATGGAAAAAGAGCAAACAGAGACCATGCCAAAAAAAACCAATTTGGTACAAAATAATGGATTGAAATTCTGGCAATTTACTTTAGAGAAAGAAAAGAATAATGAGTGGTTCTTCCTAGTTATACACCCAAATAATCTCCTGCCTGTTCCCATCGGGAGCCCATGAAGTTGAAATTTCCAGCAAAGTGCAAAAACTAACAGACTGTTTGGAAAACATCCTTGCTGCTGGAAGAATTAGAGAATAATGTGTAGACAAATGAAAAAGGAAATGAAAGCAATGCCTCTACAACAGTAGCTTTGTTTAAGGTATCTGTCTATTTGCAAGGCTGCTCGAAAAGACTCACAACCACAACAAATCACAGATTTTCTAGACCTTGTGCTGAGTATAGAATAGGTTCAGTGGAGAGAAGATGTTTAATATGAGAACAAAACCTGCTTAGGTAGCTCCACCCTAAATCTTGCACCATACAAATAAGAAGAACATCCAACAAAGTCACTAACACTGAAGCCAAAAACTCTGAGTACTCGTATTATCAATTATTTATTAATTTATTCCTTAACAAACCTTTATGTTTCATTTTAGTGAGACAGTGTGGAAAAATGGAAAAAGAAGGAATTTGGAGTCAAACAGAGTCAAATGGTCTTCCACCACTTGATGGTGTGTGATTTGTAGCTAATTATTCGAACTCTTTGAACCTTGATTCTTCCTTATGTTAAAATGGAGATTATAGTAGCTTTGCTGTTTTTCTGGTTTGTTATGAAGTTTATATGTGATAATGCATGTAAAAGTGGGCCAGTAGTAAATATATTTGTAACTGACATTTTATATACACGGCTAGTACAATCAATCTGCAATAATAGTTCCCAAATGATTAAAATCCTAATAACTTAGGCCCTGCATTTGTCAGAGTTCTCCAGAAAAACAAAACAAATAAAAAACATATATAATAATATAAGATTCTTATATATGTAATAGATTTGTAATATAAGATATTTATATATCAGCCTCCAAAATCAAATGAGTCAATTCCATATTTTATTGTGAGAAGTCTCACAATCTGCTCTCTGCAAGCTAGAAAACAAGGAGAACCAATGGTGTAAATTCGAGTCCATGTTTAAGATCTGAGAACCAGGAGTGCTGACTATGTAAGTCCCAGTACAAGGGCAGGAGAAGACTGATGCCCCAGCCCAATCAGTAAGGTGGAGAAACAATTCTCTTACTCTGTCTTTTTGTTTTATTCAGGCCCTCAATTGATTGGATGATGCCCATCCACATCAGGGAGGGCAATCTGCTTTACTCAGTCTACCCACTCAAATCCATCCCAAAACACCTTCACAGACAAACCAGCATAATATTTAACTAAATATATGGACACCCAGTGGCCCAGTCAAGTTGGCAATTAAAATGGACTATCATAGACCCCATCTAAGCTTCAGGTATAAACCTCAAGAATGGAATTGCTGTCTTTATAGTGTAGGTGCTTTGCAGGATGTATTAATTTGGAAAAGATGATCATTACTTTCTTATTACATCATTTATCACATTAGTGTTATAGGTCTGCTTAGCGTTCACCTTGGCTCTGAACTCTGCTCATTGCTACTCATAGGAACTCCTCAGACTTCCTGTCATTGATGTCTTATGTCCTCCAGGCTCCCAAGCTTTATCCCTTCATTAGGGCTTTATTCCATGCTTTTTTTTTTTTTTTTTTTTTCCAACTGGTAGAATTCATGCAGTAAATTGAGCTTAGCAGTCAGTAAAAGTAGAAAGCTAAGGAAAGTAGCACTGACTAAGGAATGAGGTGAAAGATATGAAGGTAAACAGAGATGTTTGTTACTTTGTAATAAAGTGAATCAAAATAAAGAACAGAGAGTCAATAAAATAAGGTAAATGATCAGTACTAGGATGTGCAAGGAGATTGTAGAATATGTGTTAGGTGTAAGGAATGTGAGAGGCATTTACAGCCACTACCTAACTTGAAACTCACAATTGACCTATGAGGGATGTACTGGCATTATGTAGCTGCAGTCTTCCTACTTAGGAAATAACCTTCCATAACACAGTGTCAGTCTCTAGATAACTCAAAGGCAGGACACAGACAGAGGCAGTGTAATAAAATGGAACAATGAACTTGCCTTGAGACCTGACTTTTATTCCCAGGTGCATCATATTTGCTGCTAGGGGGTTATTTTGGACAATTTTCTAACCTCTCTGAATTTTCGGTTCCTCATGTGGAGAACCTGGATGCTATGTCATGCTTACCTTACACTGCTGCTGTCGATCTCACGTGAGGTGACACGCTGCTATCATGGTTAAAGCTGTGAGCTCTATGGAATAGGGCTTGGCTTCCAACCTGGAGAACTAATTGTGTGACTTTGAGCAAATGTCAGCCACCTACATCTTTCAGTCCCCTTTTCTCTAATATTACGATAATAATGGAAACTTCCACTAGATTGTGGAAGAATTAAATTAGATAATTTATGTAAAAGTGCTTCTGACAGGGCCTAGTTAACACTTTTCTATGAATTCTTTTTTTTTTTTTGAAACAGAGTCTTGCTCTGTCACCCAGGCTGGAGTGCAGTGGCTCGATCTCAGCTCTCTGCATCCTCCACCTCTCGGGTTCAAGTGGTTCTCATGCCTCAGCCTCCCAAGCAGCTGGGATTACAGGTGCCTGCCATGACACCTGGCTCATTTTTTTTTTTTTTTTGTATTTTTACTAGAGACGGGGGGTTACTAGAGACAAGACCAGGCTGGTCTTGAACTCCTGACCTCAGGTGATCCACCCACCTCAGCCTCCCAAAGTGCTGGGATTACAGGCGTCAGTCACCACACCCAGCCCAGTCTTCCTGTAATAACTCATTTAGCTAGTAGAGAAAGAACATTTTAAACAGGACACTATCCACTATACAAGTGTACGAAATTATTCTTACTAAAACAATCTAACTTTTATGTATTCCGTTAATGGGTTGTATTCTTTACAGTATTAGCTTATAAAGAAGGTTTATATACACAATGTTAATTAATTGGTTTACTAAGTGACCTAGCTTCCAAATTTCTATTGATGAGAAACCCCTCACACAAATATGAATTTATTTAAATGTGTCATTACATAGATGTAGTTGACACTATCCCAAAGTCATTTCTGCCAAGCTGAATCTTGCCCATTAATTGGGACTGAATGGTGTACTGGTTAGCAGGGCAATTGAAAAAGACTAATCGAGGCCTCAAAATCTTCTCTAGAACTTCTGAGAAAGGAAGTGGCATAATTGCACACCAACAATGCTTCCTCTCTAACAGCCACCAAAACAAACAAAATAAATATACCTCCACGAAGACCAGGAAAAGTCACAAGGACATACTAGAATCTCCAGATAATATTACTGTTCAAGAACAATCCAGTTAGACCAAAAGGAGAGTGGATACAACAATTCAGACTCTGCAGGTTTTGAATGCCATATATAACTGATTTTCTTCAGTAAGTACGTGGAAGAAGTTATTAATATTTCCAGTGATAGGTCTCAGCTTAGAAGGCTGGGGAGGGAAGCAAAAGCAAATCATACGAAATAGCACACCCCGCTTGCTTTGTATTCCTTGACCTCAGCTCTCTACAGGGAAGGGAGGGCTAGAGGAACAGCCACATGACTAAATGCATCACCATGTTTTTCCTGGCCCAGCTTCCTAAACAGAGTCTTGAGGCAACTCTTTTAGAGCTACGAGTCAGGGGTTACTGTGTAGAAAACAATGTACTGACCCATAAAACAATTGATGATTATAGAATATACGCACACACACACACACACACACACACACCCTTGAAAAATGAGCAAAATGGTTTATAAATAATTACAATGTAATATGTTATAAATAATTACAACATAATGGGGCCAATATCCCCAAAATTTCAAATAGAAAATGAGGAGACAGGGTATGAACACAGAGGAACAACTATGAATATCTGTGTACGGGCAGCTATTCTTTCATCTTTTCTTCAGGTTATAGTAGAAAAAAACTGCCTTTCTTAAGCATGCACCAAATTCCTTTCATCTTTCATCTTCTAAGGAAATTAACTTTTTAAACATTCACCCTTTTTTATCTCCAGTTATGTCATTGATCTGTCACATCTCCATATAAATATGCTAACATATTTTTCATCTTAACCTTTGCTTCTCTCCAAATCCCACCAGCTACTGCCCTATATCTTTCCTCTGTCTTAGCTGAAAATTGCTTCACAGACAACTTCCCACTGTAATTGGAATTCTGTTCCTTCCAGTCCTCTGAAACTATTCTCACAAGTTCATTAATAATATTTCTATATTTCTCAGTCTTTTGATCTATGGCCACTTCTCATTGTGCTATGAGCAAACTCAGCCACTCCAATGGATTCAGTTACCATTGATGAAATGTTTCAATACAAGCCCATAGAGGAATTATCAAAATATCTAGAAGTGCATGATAGGGGAGAATACGTAGTTTGAAAAACACATATTACAAGTAGCAATCATTTTTAATATAGAATATTGAATATAAACAGTAAAAATATGAGATAGTAGATAAATAAAGTAGATTAAGGAAGATCACAAGAGTTACTTATTTAGAAAGGGTGAAAAACAATAATACTAATGAAAAGAAGTTCCAAATCCAAATTACCATTTGGACCAATTTCTTAATCTCCAACTCTTATACTGAACTGCCTCGCAGACATCCACTTGAAAATCTCACTAGCGCTTCCAACTCAACTGTTAAACACGAATTTATCTTCTCCCGTGGATCTGGTTTCTCCTCCTGTGTTCGTCAATATAGTGAATTTCAAGACTGTAATCCCTGTTACTCAATCCAGAGCCTTGGGTATTACGGTAAAGTGTTTTCATTCCCCATTCTCTCACATGAAATCACCAAATCTATCATCTCTTAATATTACTTGCATAAACTGTTTTCTATACTTTCTTGACTTTAACAGCTTTATTGAGGTATAATTAACGTACCATAAAGGTTATGAATTATAAATTGCGCAATTTAATATTTAATTTATGCAGTTGTGCAATCATCATGAGAATCCAGTTATAGAACATTTTCATTGCCCAAAAAGAGCCCTAAGTCAGTTGGGCTTAAGAGCCCTTAAGTCATGGCTGGGGAGACCTCACAATCACGGCAGAAGGCAAAAGACACGTCTTACATGGTGTCAGACAAGAGAGAATATGAGAACCAAGAGAAAGGGGTTTCCCCTTATAAAACCATCAGATCTCATGAGACTTATTCACTACCACAAGAACAGTATGGGGGAAACAACCCCTACGTTTCAATTGTCTCCCACCAGGACCCTCCCACCAGACATGGGAATTATGGGGGTGACAATCCAAGATGAGATTTGGGTGGGGACACAGCCAAATCGTATCAATTATTATAACCATTTTATAAATGTAAAAACAAACAGTAGGTAGAAGAGTAGGGAAATCCAGATTTTGAATCTTTGCCCCTCTCTCTCTCTCTCTCTCTCTCTCTCCCATTCTCTGGCTAGAGAGGTCATTCCTTTAACCAGTATAATTGCTACATATTTTAAACTGTTTCAGAGTGTGGAAGACAACAACACTTTTCTAATTGTTTCATTAAGGAAGCATAATACTAATACCCAAATGAACCTAATGGCAATAATGAATGCAGAGAAATCTACTGAAAAATATATCTTAACACAAAAGTCTGAAATAAAGTATTTGAAAATATTTGTAAAACTAATCCAACAGTATATCAATAAAATAATATATAATGATGAAGTGGGAGACATTCTAAGAATGAAAAGCATTCAAAATCAGGAATCCTGTAAAGAATTATGTAAATATAATTTACCATATTAATAAGCCAAAGGAGGGGAGAAATATGGCCATTCCGGTAGATGTCAATGAGGGAATTTATAAAGTTAAACCTTCATTTAAATATAAGTGCTTTCTTGAAATGTGTAACATATGATTCAAATTAAAAGCCTTATGTTTAATTGTAAAAATAATTGAAAAATTTAAAATTTATATATGAAGAAAATTAGGATGTGGCTTTTGACAGTTATATAAAATTGCTTTAAAATTGATAGATTTTATGCTGTATATGTGTATAACATCACATTTTATACCTTGAATATATACAAAAAAATATTTTTTAACAATTGCTACATAATACATTTAGAAAAGAAAAGAAAAAGCCCAGGCACAGTGGCTCATGCCTGTAATCCCAGCACTTTGGGAGGCCGAGGTGGGTAGATCACCTGAGGTCAGGGGTTCGAGACCTGCCTGGCCAACATGGTGAAATCCCGTCTCTACTAAAAATACAAAAATTAGTTAGGCATGGTGATGTGTGCCTGTAATCCCAGCTACTTGGGAGGCTGAGGCACAAGGATCGCTTGAATCTGGGAGGTAGAGGTTGCAGTGAGCTGAGATTACGCCACTGCACTCCAGCCTGGGCAACAGAGTGAGAGTGTGTCTCAAAAAAGAAAAAAAAAAGAAAAGGGTAGAAAAATTTTACATGTTTGATATGAAAGTGACTGTAAAATTAATATATAATGTCTAATATCTTCCTTTCATACCAACAAAAAGCTAAAATGAAATGAAAAAGCCCATTCACACAAGCAGTCAAAAGCAAAATGAAAAAACAATAACAAGGAATAAATTAAATAAGGGATGCATGAGCACTAAATGAAGAAAACTACCATATAAAACTTGACTGGGAGAGATTAAAAGAAAAAGGCCTGAATCAAAGTAGAGAAACATAGAAAAGGCAGTGATTTAAAGATATCAGTTCTTCCTGTGTCTATCAAGAGATTAAAATGAGATATTTGACCTTTCAAATTGATAACAAAAACATTAGCCAAAAGAAAAGAACATAAGGAAATCTGCTGTCAGGGATGTCATGGAATGTGGGCATATTTATGCACACTGTTGCAAATGCAAATTTTTCTAGCTTTTTGGATGGGCAATTAGCACTGTGCTTTCTTAACAACTTAAATATAGGACTCAAACTAAAAACAGCATATTTAATCATAAAAAATAAAGAAAGTTCAAAATTAATTCCAGAAACAAGTGAAGGATGCTTACTGTTACTAAAAATTCTTTTGGCCGGGCGCGGTGGCTCACGTCTGCAATCCCAGCACTTTGGGAGGCCGAGGCGGGTGGATCACGAGGGCAGGAGATCGAGACCATCCTGGCTAACACGGTGAAACCCCATCTCTACAAAAAATACAAAAAATTAGCTGTAGTCCCAGCTACTCAGGAGGCTGAGGCAGGAGAATCGCTTGAACCGGGGAGGCAGATGTTGCAGTGAGCCAAGATCGCACCACAGCACTCCAGCCTGGGCGACAGAGCAAGACTTCATCTCAAAAAACAACAACAAAAAAATATTTTGAGAGTACTCTAATGTTTTTGGAAAAGACAACATCATTTTTTTTATACATCAGAAATGAATGCAACTGATAGCAAAATTAGTATATAATTATAATATCGTTCTTTCATTTAAAAAACAAGTTAAAAATATTACTGAATGGGATTCCGTGTGTGTGTGGATCTCAACTCAATAGTTCCAAAGTGTACCTGGAGGGTAATAATATGGAAGAATATCTATACAAAGGCCAAGTAAAGTAGAGTAATGGCAGGGACCTTGCCCACTAGACATTAAAAACTACCCTAAATGCTCTTGTAATTCAAAAGACGTTACCCAGATGCGCAGGCGGAACAATATGGCAGATTAGAGGGTTTAGACATTTAGACATATATCTAATCGTATATTGTAATTAAGTATGTATTGAAGATAACATTTTCAATCTTTGGGTAAAAGGTAGACTAATCAATAAATCGTTTGGGGAAAACTGTTTACTTACTTGGAATAGTAATAATAACATGACAAAGTCCAGCTAACATTAATAACATGCTTAATATGTTCCAACATTTGCTCTAAATTCTGTGACCCGTTATTTTCATCACAAACCTGTGAGTTAGGGAGTATAATTGTCCCTTTTCACAGATTAAAAAAAACAGGCTTCAAAAGGTTAAGTGATTTTCTTCAAGGTCACTTGGCAATTAAGTGATGGAGCTCAGACCTTAATACAAGTCTTTCTTATTATATAGCCTAACCACTAGTTACTAAGCTTGATGACAGTACCTCACTCCAAAGCTCTCAAATCAATTCCAGATAGATCAAATATTTAAATGTTAAAAATTAAATTACAGTTGAAGGAGTTATGTATGAATGCTTTTTATAATCTTGATGTAGGTCATGCCTTTCTCAACCTCACTAGCATACCAAGAACTCCTAAAAAATGATAAATATGATGACATAAAAATGTAAGCTTCTTTTTAGCTAAAAAATACCATAATGAGAGTTAAAAGGCAATCTGGGAAACATATGTGTAATACATTTGACAGACTAATTTTCTTCATATTCAAAGAGCTTGTATAAATTTAAACTAAAAAGATGAGTAACATTTTTTAAAACTGAGCAACAAACATGAAAAGCCAATTAAGAATTGAAAATGCCAAAATAAGAATTGAAAATTGTTAGTAAAAATGAAAAGATGTTCACCTTCACTATTTATCAAAAATGTAGATGAAAATGAAGTTTTTTTTACCCTTCATAGTGATAGTTAAGAAAATATTAACAAAGCTGGAGGAGCCTGAGGTCTCCCGCTGTCAGGAAAGGTGTATGATGTGGGCATATCTGTGCACTGGTGGGAATGCAACTTGTCCCAGCCTTTCCAGAAGGGGAATTAGCATTGTGCTTCAAAACTGTTTAAATTAAATATTATTTGGCTTAACAGATCTTGCAGAAATATTTCTGAAGATGATAGCAAAAAATGCATAAAGAGTTTGCACCAGCGTGATCACTCCAGCATTGTTTTATCAGGGAAGCTCTGCTAACAAACCACCTAAATTCCAGTCAAGAAAAGCATAGCTTAGGAAAGAACTGTAAAGCCATGAACCATTCATCAGCTATGAAAATAGTGATGTAAGTGGAAATAAAAAGGCATTTACGAGACATTCATGAGTAAAAGTAGCAAAGTAGCAGATAACATATACATTATGGATTTATATGTGTAAAGGCGTGTGTGTGCACTTGTGTGCACATATATGAATGTATGACTAAAATAATCTTGACCTTCATGTTCTCTCATTAAAGTCTATTTCCAGTGTTTCTCATTCAAAGAAACAACAGTCGGCTGGGCACAGTGGCTCACACCTGTAATCCCAGCACTTTGGGAGGCCGAGGCAGGCGGATCACCTGAGGTTGGGAGTTCGAGACCAGCCTGACCAACATGGTGAAACCCTGTCTTTACTAAAAAATACAAAAATAAGCCGGGCGTAGTGGTGCATGCCCGTAATCCCAGCTACCCAGGAGACTGAGGCAGGAGAATCGCTAGAACCCGGGAGGCGGAGGTTGCGGTGAGCCGAGATGGCACCATTGCATTCCAGCCTGGGCAACAAGAGCGAAACTCCGTCTCAAAAAAAAAAAAAAAAAAAAAAAAAAAAAGAAACAAAGAAACAACAGTCTATCATTGCCAATATGCACAAAGCAACTTTATTTTTCATTTCCTACTTTTGAAAATGTGCCAGAGTGGAAAATATATTCATAATGCACAGAAGAGCTTATTACACAACTTCTTCCTCTTTTTGTTTATCTCTGTCTCCCTCTAGATCTTCAGTGCTTCTTCAATTCATGTAATCAAAAGTACGGCCTTAGAAATATCTGGTACATTGTGTATTATAGGTTTAGTCACCATAGGGAATGAAAGAGAGAGTAGATTCTCACTCCCAATGTCTTTCCCCAAATTTCCAGGGTCAAAGCTTATATTGAATTAACATGGCAGCTCCTCCATTACTCAAGTATGGGTAGCAAAGAAATGGAATAGAGTGACTGACAGCAGTTAATCGAAAAAAAAGTTCTGTGCAGATATAACTATGAAGATAACTACAAACAAAAATATATATTCTTAATCAAATCCTCCTGGTCATTTCTCAAGGAAAAATATATTAATTTGGGTGCATTGTAAGACTCCCTACTTTGCAACTTTCTTAATATAAGAGTAGATTGAATACCATCAGAAACAAAGCTTCTAGCACTTTCCTGTAAAACTTTCCCATATGTACTGTAAGGACTTAGGGCATGTTAAAGATTTGTGCTATGATATAGAATTGCTTGAATTATCTGTGTACATTTTTACATGCTTTTAGACCAGACCTGAATTTTTTAGACCTGGACACTATTGGTAACTTGAACTGGATATTTTTTTTTTCCTTGTTGGGGATGAGGGTCTGGACTGTGCATAGCAAGACCATTGGCCAAATCCCTGACATGTACCCATTAGATGCAACTAGTATCTCTCCCTGTCTCCTCTCACCCCAGGTGGTGAGAGCCACAGATGTCTCCAAACATTTCCAAATGTGTGACGTGGGACAAAATTGCATCTCACTGAGAACCAGTGGAATTGACAGATTCTTTACACGGCACCAGATTGCAATAACAAAATGGATCATGTCAAAAGTAAGCACAATAATGTTGAAGCTCATACAATAAATACATATTTATTTATAAAATTCATGAAAGGTTGATCAGATAAAAAATCATGAGAAAAATGTCATTATTAGAAAAAAAACAAACACTGATAAAAATGTTATCCAGAACTGAAAAATGCAGCTATCAGGGGTAAGGAACTGACAGAATTCAATTAAATCTAATTAGAAATATTCTCCAGGGCAAATAGAAGACTACTTAAATTTATGTTTTAATCATTTTTGGTGTTTTTTTTTTTTCATTCTTCAAGGCAGAATATGCTTAAGCTCATACTGGGCTTATTTCTGTATAATTCTAGAATGATGAAATGAATCAGAGAATTGCATAAACTCCCTGGTGAATTCACCATCTGCCCATGCCCTCTGAATATTTCCTATGACTGAAGTCACTGAGCAAGTGAAGTTGAAGGCATAGCAGAACAGAAAGAAACAATGAGAATAGAAAATAAAGAGAACATGCAAATATCAAAACACTTGCTGATTTAGGAGCCCATACTGCAGTCTTGCTTTGGGGATATTTGTCAATGTGCCCAAAGCTTCCTCCAGCTTCAGAAGTACTTCTTGCTGTGATGAAAACCTTTGGTGATACACATTGCCATCAGATTCATCTTTAGCACAAAGAGCTAGCTGAATTAAACAACAGCAAAAGAAAAAGAAAGTTCTAAAGTAATGCTACCATTGTTGAACTGGCCAAGCCATACATAAAGAAAAACTTAGAGTACACAGACCTAAAGTTATATTATTGTTCAAATGCTGGCTTCGACAGTGATTTCCAAGTCACTTTCCTGTGACGGTTGCTTAACCTAATCAAATACCTTTAACAGGCCATCTGTCCATCTACCATCTGCAGAAATACATGGAAATTCTTAATTCCCCATCCTTTGTGAAAAATTTTCTTATAGCTAAGAAGCCTCATTAAAGATCTCTGTGCATTTCATAAAAGCAATATGTTTGATAACTTAAAATGCAATCCAATGTGTATTTTGATTGGTGTCAATATATTGGCTAGGATGCTGTGAGAATGTAATCACACATAAAAATTGGAACAAATAGGTGAGAGTAGGATCTTAAATCTATCCAAATTCGTAACTATCATATAACTTTTATTCATTAATGTTTTCTTCATTTCTGTCATGTTCATATGTAGAACACGATAGTATTCATGTATGCTTAAGATAGCCAATGCTCTTCTTAATAAGCTACAGCCAAAAACCTATTTACTTCTCAAAATTCCCAGCTTAATTCTGACTTGAACAAAAAAGATGGAAGCACATAAGTAAACTCCACTTCAACAGAGAGACACCTTTAGGCGAGGCATGAACAAAATTAGTTCTGACTATATTGATCCAAACAGAAAAAGGAAGAGTGGAATTGGTCACACACAAAATTCTTCATTGCTCCATAGACCACGGCTCATCAAACTAAGTTCTCTGGGCTAAATTCAGGCCACACTCTGTTTTGTAAGTAGAGTTTTACTCTAATGTAGTCATGCCAATTAATTTACATATTATCTACAGCTGTCTTTGTTCTGTACAGATAGAGTTGAGTAGTTTTGACAGAGACATTATGGTCTGCAAAGCCTAAAATATTTACTATCTGGCCCTTTGTAGAAGATAGTTGTCAATTCCTGGCATAGAATATCAAAGGGAAGGGTCTGTAGAAATAATCCAATCTTCTCATTTGAAGAAGGCAGCAGAAAGTGAGCCCTAATGGGACCACGTAGCTTGTCTAAAGTCACACATCTTATCAACAACAAAGTAGTTACTAGATGCCAGGTTTCCTGATGTCCTTTGGGAGAAATGGATATTGCCTCCCAGAATTATAGCTAAGGTTCACAGTTATTCAGAGTTCATATTTCAGCCTCTTCTATTATTATAATTCACAAAAGTTTTTGGTTTTTTAGATAGAAGAGTGAAAAGACAAGTCTGTGCACTAATGGTTCTTTGCTTTTTTCTGGAGATTAGATGAGACAATGTACATATATGTGTAGCCCAGCTCCCAACCCAAGTTAATTTCCTTTCTACCTTCATTTTTCCAGATGAGGAAACAGGTTTGACAGGTGGAGTGACTTGTACTGAGGACATATATGCAATAAGAGTTAAAGGTAGAATTCACCTTCCATGTTTAAGATTCCGAGTTCAGTCTTCATTCTATAATGCTAAATAAACAATTTGAATACAGATTATTAGGATTTAGGAATCAGTTGAATTAATGGTTTTTCTTTGTGCTGCTTATGAATGGTTTCTTAACTAGGAATGTCAAAAGTCCTCTCTCTTGCACTGTAATGTCCCGTGATGAGAACAGGAAGCAGAGAAGCACCCACATAACTGTAAGTTGTGGTGAGCATCTACATTCCTGTGCTTTGCACTTGTTGTAGTTTCTAAAAGTAAAGTATCCTGTCTGTAAGCAATAGCAAGAGTAAGTTAATGCATAATGAATGATCTAAATGAAACAAATCTCACGTGGAAATAGGGGGTAAAAAACCAACTTCCTTCACGCTGCTGGCTCTCGCTAAAGCCCCTCTCTTCTACTTCTACATACTCCCCTGTGTCATTGCATGCATTTTAGAATGATGGATCGCTTTGCACAAATGTGGACCAAGGCTTAAGTGTAGAAGGCAAGAAAACTAGCAAAGATAATACGACAAATAATTCAGTGGAGAGAAAATGAGGTACTGAATTAAATGAAAATAAAGCTAGAAAAGATGAACTTTTTTGAAGATATTAACCCAGTAAAAACATTAAATCCTTTCTAAGACAACATGGTGGTGAGGGAGTGATAAGCCAACAAAAATTAAAGATAAAACCCACACAAATTTTCATTATGACATTGATAGAAATGGTGGAGAGGTACAAAGAAAAGTTAACGATGACTATCAGTTTCCTAGCGTTGCTGTAACAAATTACCACAAACTTAGTGGCTTAAAATAGCAACAACGTATTATCATACAATTCTGGGAGTCAGAAGTATTAATGGATCCCATTGGACAAAAATCAAAGTATTTTGATTTTTTCCTTTTGAAGACTGTAGGGGAAAATCTGGATAATTTGCTATATTCCTTTTGAAGACTGTAGGGGAAATTCTGGATAATTTGCCTTTTCCAACTTCCAGAGGCCACCCACATTTCCTGGCTCATGGCCCCATTTTCCATCTTCAAGCCAGCAATGTCAGACCATGGCCTCTCACAGTGCCATCTCTTTAATTATCTTTTATTCTGCATGCTTATTTCACTTTTAAGAACCCTTCTGATTACTTTGGCCATACCCAGATAATTTTCCGATCTATTGATTAGCAACATTAATTCCGTCTGTAACCCTAATTCCTCTTTGCCATGTAATGTAACAGATTTATAGACTACAGGGATTAGGACATAGATATCTGCAGGCAGGGTCCACTTTTCTGCCTACCAGAGTGACTTCTCAAATTCTTACTTGGGCAATTGAGATATCATTGTAGTATAAAATATACATTTCATGCTGAATCAAATCTAGAGTTCTGATAATGTTCTATATGGCTCTCTATGTAGTTAAGGACTATGACCCTGAATATAGACTGAATTTGAGTAATGTTACTGCCACTTAATAGTTTGGTAAATACATATATATGTGTATACATATATATATGTATACATATATATGTGTGTGTGTGTGTGTGTGTGTGTGTATATATATATATATATCTCACAGCTTCGATTTCCTCATCTGTAAAATGTGAAAACCAGCTATCTCTAACAAATAAGAGTTATGGTGAAGATCAAATAAGATAATGATACAGTGCTTAGCCTAGTGTCCCACTCAAAGAATTTTAGATACTAATGAGCACTGAATAGTAATGCAGGTGAAGGAAAGTTGGGATTTAATTTTTAGTATATAGATTTCAGTTATGTGAAAGACATCCAATCCCATCTCCTGTATTATTTCATTCGCACACCGCTATGAATAAGTACCTGAGACAGGGTAATTTATAAAGAAAAGAGATGTAATTGACTCACAGTTCCGCATGGCTGGGGAGGCCTCAGGAAACTTATAATCGTGGTGGAAGGCAACTCTTCACAGGGAGGCAGGACAGAGAATGAGTACAAATAGGGGAAATGCCAGACACTGATAAAACCATCAGATCCTGTGAGACTCACTCACTATCATGAGAGCAGTATGAGGGAAACCTCCCCCATGATCCCATTACCTCCACCTGGTCCTGCCCTTGACACATGTGGATTATGGAGATTACAATTCAAGATGAGATTTTGGGTGGGGACACAGCCAAACCATATCATCTCCCTAGAACATACTTTTCCACTCACCTAGAGGGCCATATTATACTTTCTTTTCTCTTTTCCATTTTTTAAAAGCTCTTTGCCTATGCTCATCCTCTGCAAAAGACAGAAACAGCCAGAATTTTCCAAAGCTCTTACTTCTTCCTCTAGACACCCACCTGTGACTATGGCCATGTATTCTACCTTCTTTCTTGTTGCTATGTGTAATTGTCCATAATCCTGACTAACTACAGAGCTCACTGCCATTTACACACTAGATTCCGTGCCTTATTGCCTATTCAAGCAATAGCCCCTTTCTCGTCTGCATCACCAAATTCTTCCCTGCTATCATTTGAATGTGTTCCCAAAGTTCATACGTGGAAAACTTGGTTCCCAGTGCAATAGTGTTGGGCGGTGGGGTGTAATAAGAGGTGATTGAGTCAGGAGGGCTCTGCTTTTATGAATAAATTAATGTCATTATTACTGGAGTCAGTTAGTTATCATGAGAGTGGCTTAACCTCACCTTATCTTGCCTTTCTGCCTTTCACCAGGAGATGACACAGCATGAAGCTCCCTGCCTAGATGCCAGGGCCATGGTCTTGGTCTTCCTAGCTTGCAGAACTGTAACACAAATAAATTTTTATTATACATTTTCCAATCTATGGAAATTGATTATGGCAACATAAAACAGACCAAAAACAACACCTCTCTGCTAGATCATTGCCTTTAGTATACAAACATTTTAATAGTGCTCTCATTGTGTTCACAAAAAAGCTCCAACTGTACCTCATTTTAACCTGCAACAAATGCCCCATTTTCTTTTTCTCTTGACAGAAAAACTCCTTGAAACAGCTGTCTGTATTCCTTGCCAGAATTGTTTCTCTTCTTGTTTTCTGTTGAACTATCCAAATAAGCTTTTTACCACACCACTCCACTGAAACTGCTCTTATCCCAGGTTGCCAAATAATATTTCTATTGCTAGATGCAGTGATTATTTCTGTCTGCGTCTTATTTGAGCCATCAGCAGGATATGACACAGTTGATGACTCCTGATTTCTTAAAATACTCTTCTCACCTGGCTTCTAAGACATCACACTCATTTTGTTTTCCCTGCGTTTTTGACCAGTCTTGCAAGTCTCTTTTTCTAGTTCTTCTTCATACTCTGCCCCCTACACATTAGAATATTTCAGTTCCAGTACTTGAATTATTTTGCTTTCCTGTCTAGTTTTACTCACAAGCTGATTTTATTCAGTCACATGACTTTAGACATTTATCTGTTGATGACTTCCAGATTTATGTCTATAGTCTAAACTGAAATGCACATTCTTATATCCAACTGCCTAATCACCACCACCACTTAAAGGTTTAACAAGCACCTTAAAACATCCAAAAATGAGTTTTTGACAATCTCCTCTAATCTGAGGATTAATGTAATACAAGTATCAATCAAAATTTAGTCTGTTAGTCTTCCCTATCTACTCTTAGTCTTTTCTACAGTGGATGGTAATTCCAAATTTCCTGTTGTTTAGGCCGAAAACCTTGGACTAATTTTTTTTTTTTTTGAAATGGAGTCTCGCTCTGCTACCTAAGCTGGAGTGCGGTGGCGCGATCTCGGCTCACCACAACCTCCGCCTCCCAGGTTCAAGCAATTCTCCTGCCTCAGCCTCCCGAGTAGCTGGGACTACAGGTGTGCGCCACCATGCCCGGCTACATTTTTGTATTTTTAGTAGAGACGGGGTTTCACTATGTTGATCAGGCTGGTCTTGAACTCCTGACCTCATGATCCACCAACATCGGCCTCCCAAAGTGCTGGGATTACAGACTTGAGTCACCGCGCCCGGCCTGGACTAATTTTTAATTCCACTTTTCCTTTCAAAATGTGCATTTAATCCATCAACAATCCTGTGGATTCTAACTTCAAAATATACGCAAGTGCTGACAACTTCTCGCTATCCCTACTCATACTATCCTGGTTTCAGCCACCATAGTCTATGACCTGGAATATTGCCAGTAGCCTCCTAGGTTTTCCTGTGTCTACAATTGTGCTCTCAGTCTGTCCTTAGCATACAAGCTATAGTGATCCTGTTATATCCTGTTAATCATAAGTTAAATTACGTTATTTCCTCTCCTAAAAACCCCCTCCATGCCTTGCCTGTCTCATAATAATTAAAATCCAGAATGTCACATAGGTTCTATGTCAATAGTGCACCAGCAATTGCTTAACAGCCAGTTTTATATTAAAACAAAAATACTGCATATGGGTGTGAGTGCTGTGACACCCACCAGTATACATATGCACACATATTTATATTTAAGGTTTATTGTTTTAAAGAAGTACTAGCATACAATTTACAAATATTACTCAAATATACAACACTTTTTTGAAAATATCAAAGAACCTATTGATTCTTACAAAATGCTTTTATTGAATTTTGCCAAACTCTTGTTTCCATAACCAAACTATGGCTGCAGCTGATGAATGTGTTTAGTTTCTTTTCTTTTCTTTCTTTTTTTTTATTTTTTATTTTTGGAGATGGAATCTCCTCACTCTGTCACCCAGGCTGGAGTGCGGTGGTGGGATCTTGGCTCACTGCAACCTGTGCCTCCCGGGTTCAAGTGATTCTTCTGCCTCAGCCTCCCGATAAGCTGGGATTGGATTACAGGCATGCACCACCAAGCCCAGCTAACTTTTGTATTTTCAGTAGAGATGGGGTTTCACCATGTTGACCAGGCTGGTCTCGAACTCCTGGCCTCAAATGATCTGCCCGCTTTGGCCTCCCAAAGTGCTGGGATTACAGGCGTGAGCCACCACGCCCGGCCATGTGTTTAGTTTCCACATAAATGTTGGTTGATATTTGTATGTGTTTTAACGAGTAAGAGGAAAGTGAAACAACAAAGATATATGTTGGAACATCACTGGTTCATCAATGAGAGGAATAGCTTCTTCATTGAATCAGATAGTAGTTTTCAAATAGTGGAAGGATATTTTCTCAGTTTTTTACTATTCACAATGCAATGCCTACAGCCATGACACCCTTTTAGGTTTACTCTGCATTGTTAACATTTTCTCCAGCATATTTTTAAGTGTAGATGATCAGCAAAACAATAAACTAGCCCTTATTTGCAGCATTTTTAAGTTTCCCTAGTGTAAATATTCCCACCATGGTTGATTTCAATGTGATGTCACTAAATGCAGGAATATTACTAGATTTTTTTAATGCTGCACTGCCATCACACAGATAGATACAATAAATCTATACAAGCTGGAGTCATGGTTACCTGTTATAGGACACATGTTCAAGGTCATTCTTCTGTACAGGAGTTGAACTGCTCCCTGAGAAATGGTAGCTGGATAATAGTAAGAGATTACAGATATAATTGCAAGGTGTCAGAATCAACCTAAGAACTTCCTGTGACTTTGATTGAAAGGTTTGAGGCTTAGGGGTATTAGAATATCTATAACTACAACACAATTTTACATATCTGGAATTTGAACCTTTTATGTTTTCTCCAAGCCTTTGTTAAAGTCTGGTTAAATTGTTTCAACACAGCCTCATCTTACGCTGTAGAGAACTGAAGAAAAGGCCTTTTTCTATACTTGTGGAAAAACAGTAAAGGGAAGAATGGCAGCTGAGCAATGGAAGCAAGTTAGGAGCTGGCAGTAAGGAGATAACAAGCTGGAATCAGACAACTGGTTGAGATAAAAAATGAGAACAAGCTGGATGCGTGAAACATGGACAGATTCCTTGGGGATTTCCAGAGATACATGAGGAAAGGAACTTGGTAGAAGACAGAGCTAGTAAAATATTGATAAATATTAACTGTATCATCTTGTGATGATAATGGTGCAGAGAAATTGGTACCTTTGAATACTGCTGGTAAAAGTTCACAGGATTTTTTAAGAGAGGAAAATGATAATATTTATTAAAAGCTTAAGGAATTTATACCTCTGGACTCAGTAATTTCACTTATAAGAATGTATTTTAAGGAAATGTTCAGAGAGACACAGACTTACGTACAATATTGTTGATAATAGCATTATTTATGAGCAAAAAACCATGAAAACAGCCAGGTGCGGTGGTGGCTCACGACTATAATCCCAGCACTTTGGGATGCCGAGGGGGGCGGATCACTTGAGGTCAGGAGTTCGAGACCAGCCTGGCCAACATGGTGAAACCCTGTCTCTACTAAAAATACAAAAAATAGTCGGGCATGGTGGTGCACATTTGTAATCCCAGCTACTTGAGAGGCTGAGGTGGCAGAATCGCTTGAACCCAGGAGGTGGAGGTTGCAGTGAGCCGAGATGGCGCCACTGCACTTCAGCCTGGGTGACAGAGCCAGACTCCGTCTCAAAAAAAAACCCCACAAAACCATGAAAACAATTTAAATGCTATGCAGATGAGACTAGTAAAATAAGATATGGCATATCCATATAATGCAATACTACATCGGTATTATAAATCAGATTCTCAAAACCTATTTCATGACATTCAGAATTTCTGAAAAATAATATAAAGTATCAAAAGTAGGATACAATCCACATGTACCATGACTCTAGTTTTGTTTAAAAAGAGTAATGATAGCAGAATAATAAAATAAAATGTCAGCACTGGCTATAATTTGGAGGTAGAATTTTGGATAATTTTTAGTTCTCTTTCTTTTTTCAACTACTCTAAAAAATATGTAATTATAAATATAATGTTTTTGCCATGATCATGTATTTAAAAGTTTGTATTTAATATAGTACATATACAGAGAATCGAACACATTAGGAGGATTTATCTTGCTGAATTTTCACAAATTGAATGAATCCCATGTAACTTGCACCATGATTAAGAATAAGATATCACCATCACTGGTCCTCTTCATGCACCCCAGAGGTTTTCACTCACTAACCCTCCCAATCCCTACACAAACGTGCACACACACACACACACACACACACACACACACACACAGCCTTTTCCACCTAGGGTCACAATTATTCTGACTCTAACAGATTATATTAGCTTTACCTGTTTATACAGTTTACACAAATACAATTATATAGCATGTAGTCTTCTTTTTCCCAACAATTTAAGTTGCATTTCTCTATCTCTGTTTCAATACCTGCTATGATTTGAGTATGTCCCTTCCAAAATTTTGGTGTTGCCAGTGTGATGGTTTTAAGAGGTGGAGTCTTTAAGACATAATTAGGCCTTGAGGGCGCCTCTCTCATGAATGGGATTAGGTGCCCTTTTAAAGGGGCTTGACAGAGGAAGTTCTTCCTCTCTTGCCCTTCTGCCTTCCACTATTGAGGACACAGCAAGAAGGTCCCCATCAGATGTCGGTGCCTTCATCTTGAACTTCCCAGCCTCCAGACCTGTGAGAAATAGATTTCTGTTCTTTATAAATTACCCCGTCTCAGGTATTCTGTTATAGTAGCCCAGACAAAGACAATGAACTAAAAGGAAAACATGAGGCTGGAAATAACAATGAACACTTCTTGTCTCATGCAGTGTCCTCTGTGAATGAGTAGCTCACAACATAGCTACTCTTTCTGAAATGTCAGGATTGTTTAGTTTCTGGACAATTCTCCAAATCATCATAAACCGATCAATTAACATACTACTGCGGCACTACTCACAATAGCAAAGACTTGGAACCAACCCAAATGTCCATCAGTGATAGACTGGATTAAGAAAATGTGGCACATATACACCATGGAACACTATGCAGCCATAAAAAAGGACGAGTTCATGTCCTTTGTAGGGACATGGATGAAGCTGGCCACCATCATTCTCAGCAGACTATCGCAAGGACAAAAAAACAAACACCGCATGTTCTCACTCATAGGTGGGAATTGAACAACGAGAACACTTGGACACAGGAAGGGGAACATCACGCACCGGGGCCTGTTGTGGAGTCGGGGGAGAGGGGAGGGATAGCATTAGGAGATATACCTAATGTAAATGACGAGTTAATGGGTGCAGCACACCAACATGGCACGTGTATACATATGTAACTAACCTGCATGTTGTGCACATGTACCCTAGAACTTAAAGTATATTAAAAATAAATAAATTTAAAAAATAAAAAAGAAATAATAATTGTGATAGTAAAAATAATAAAACGTAAATTCTCAAGAGGAAAAGACAATCTGTGGGAATTTATTTTAAATGTATAGATTAGATTCTACATGAAGATAAATTAGTTGAGAATAAGGCAAATCAATAGATTTTATATAGTAGCTACTATTTGCATGTACCCGTTATATGCTAGGCATTTTACATATATTGTCCCATGGTTTAACCTTTACAATAAACTAAAGGATTAGAAGATAATATTCCTATACTACAAATAGAAAAGTAAGTCTCTGAGAGGTTTTCTGCTCAAGATTGCTAAAATGCAGAGAACAGTATTATAATCCAGGTTTCTCTGATTTTAGAGCCTGGACTGTTTCTGCTGTGATGCTTACTGGTAGTTATTTCAGGAAATTGTGTTTTTAGTTCCCTTCCTTTTGAGTTCACATAGTAGCATCTGATTTTGATTCAGAGTGTGATTAACGCAGGGAACTTTGAGCGGTAACAAAGTGCTGATTGTCAGGAAGGCCTGTTTATACCTTGCCTGTTTTACTTTAATCAGCAATACACTTATAAATTATGTATCAATTTATACTGATAATAAAATTTGCATTTTTTAAACATCCTGGATTCCATAGAAACTGAATGCATTGTTGCTTTTCAGTTAGATGTGGCCAAAAAAATGCTCAGAATTATTGAAATGACTATTTCATCAGAAACCACCTTTCAATGTTCAATGAATAACACACCATTTCAGCTTTGTCATGCTCCCGGCATGCTGTGCAGGTCTGCTTGTTTCCTGAGGGCGTGGGGTAGCCATGCAGTTTTGGATGTCAAGGTCTCAGTCATTCAGTCTGGCCTAGGCTCTGGGCAGCTGGGGTCGTGATGCTGCAGGCAACCATACGCACCTGGTGGCACGACGGTGGGACCTCAGAGATGAAGAGAGTCCGTTGCTACTGGTCCCCAGAGCAGGATGCACTGTATTAGTGGGTCCATTTCAAGATGGTGCTGAGTCACAGCAGTTTAGGTCGCTGGTGCGGAGGGTGCTCATGTTGAACTCCTACTCTGAGGCAATGCAGCTACACAAACTCCTAGCTACTCTCCAAACTGGATTCAGAGACTGTGAGGACTGGGGGACTCTCTTGTAGCAAGGATTGTTAATGTTTGTGGCATAAATGAGGACTACTGTGGCTCTCTAGCTTACCTTTTAACTGTAAGATTAATTTCCTCCTGACTCTGAGCTGATCCCCATGGGGGAGACGGTGTTGCAAAGGCAGGCTTCCTCATTCCCCTTGCTATGGTGCTGTCCTGGATTTCATTGCTCTGTGGGGTTTTCACCACTCCCCTGGTGCTCTCCAGAGTGCTTCCTCGGTCACTGTACTCAAAATATAGTTGTTCATTTGTTTTTTGTCCCTTTTTATGGAGAAGATGGGCACCAGGTAACTCTTGTTAGCCATCTTGGTGACGTCACTCTGTACCTTGGTCTTTTAAATGGCCATAGTTTGCCCATTTCTATTATGGAGGGATAGAAATAACCCCAACTGTGTAACATTATTTATTCACATAATTATTTTGCTTTTTTTCCCTAGATTAGCCAACTGTCTTTATGGCCACTGCTTGTTCTGCCAACCTGGGTCAGGCTGGCAGAACAAGCAGGAACATTTCTCAGCAGACTGCCTGCCTTCTGACTTCCTCATTCAACAGAAGCCAGGAGACTCGCTTGTCCTACAATTTCACTTTGCTTCCCTAATAACCATCTCATTGAATCCTTTAGACATCTAAGTCATAGGACCGCTAGTTATCTTTCCTTGTCACCAGCAGTCTTAAATCAACACTGTTAAAACCTACCTTTAGTGACAAATAGCAAATTCAATGTGCTTTCCAGAGGTGAGCTGATAAAACCACTCATGTAGGTATATAAATGACTGGCAGAGTTTAATTTATAAGCTTTCATAAGGGTTTACTCCCCCAAAATGTGTATGTGGTGTGTGTGTGTGCGTGTGCGCGCGCGCACGTTTCAGTGTTATTTTGGAGAATCATTTCATAGATGACTAACCCTGTCTCTGTTAGGTAATCATCCATTTTTAATACATTTTTTATATCGTGGAAGACTCGCACCTCTTCACCAATAGATATTCATTGTGTGAAATTAAGCTTTTAACATTATTTTTCTCATGAGGCCAAATGAGTGTGGTTTTAGAGTTAGGTTTACTGCACCTCCCGGGACAGATCAGGCACCTATGCACGGACTCCCCAGCGGACTGCATTTTAGCTTCCTGGTTAATCAGAAATCTGCAGCTTGTTTTGTCCTGCCACCGCGCTTTCCCACCACGAGAACATGACTGATGCCTTGATCTCAACAGATGTAAGACTGTATAAGTGATGAGACACTTTCATATTCACTTAACATTGAAACTATAACATAGATAGCACCAACTTGATCTTAGTAGAGAAGGAAGGGAAGAGAGACAAGTTAAAACAAATCCTGTTTCTCAGAGAGAAAGAAGTAACAGAAAAAGAAACTTTAAGGCAGGTGCCATTAATTGCCTCTTTCCCGGAAGGAAGTGTTTAGAGAGCTTGAAGCTAACAGGAGAGAAGATAGCTAGATAATGGCTACACATCTGTGGCTTCTTATTTAGAAAAATAATTGTTACGATATGTTGTAATCATTTTCTCATCAGCAACATTTTCTCATTGGCTACTATTGCACCAGGTGACTATTCCTTCACGTTTTGACATCCTCTCTTTCCCTAGCAATAATGGAAAAGACAAGGGAAATGAATTCTGCTGAGTTCTTCTTCAGCCAATCACCTTCTGACTGTCCCGGCCTTTAACATCTTTCCAATAGCCCCAACTATTCCCATTCAGATTTCTGTGTGTCCTATAAGCTCTGAGGTAATCTGTCCTACCCCAATAGCCCAACCTAAACTAAGACAAGGAAGGCTTCATCCTACACCAGAGTTTTCATCGTCAGCACTATTGTTTTAAGCCTGATAATTCTTTGCACAGAGACTCTCCTGTGCATTGCAGGATATTCAGAAGCATCTCTGGCCTTCACCCACTGTCAGTAGCACTCACCTCCCACCAGTTACAGCAACCAAAAATGTCTCCAGACACTGACGAATGTTCCCAGAAACGGGGAGGTGGAAATCACTCCCAGTTTGATAATGACACTGATGGGAAAACATAATTGTAGGAGAGCTTGGTGTGAGACAGTGGGTCTTTTGTCCTCCCCATACATGGCACCAGGACATGCTCTGTGTCCAGGTGTGAGTGTACACTATGGATACAGCATGCCCAGAGCACTCAGCAATGGCTGGAGCTCCTATGAGCTTCCGAGAAGAGGCTAAGCCAAGGCCTGAGCTTTCTTGAGTGGTTGGCCCCACAGAACACAGATAAAACATAAAGGAGCAGCTGCTGATAAACACAGACAGGTTGACTGACCTCCTCTGATCACTCCATGTCTCTCAATTAATATCTGCTCACTCATCAAAACTATGAAATAATTCCCCAATGTGGCATTCCAGCAAACAACAAAATTTCCACATTAATTTCATTTTGGTCGACAAATTGTGTTATACCCTTTTAGGCAAAATAAGCACATGCCTATGTATGGATGAAATGGAAAGCCTATTTTTTAAAAAATACGGCCAATTAAGAAATTGTCTATTGACTATCTCTCTGTAGAACACTACTGGAGTTTGGGGGGGCTTCTAACATCCTGCACAGGGAAAAGAGTCAATGTTTGGGGTAGCAGGTATCTCCCTGGGCCTCTTAGCACCACTCCTGCTCCTGGCTGCTGAGCTCACAAAAACACTGGCCTCCTTTATTCTCATGGATCCCAGACCCTGGCCCTAACATTCTTTCAAAGCATCCATCCATCATGCGGTACTTAAAATCATGAACTCTGTAGCTGCACTGTCTCGGTTTGAATCTTGGATCCACTATTTACTAGCTGCATGGCGTGGGCTAAGCTAGTTATCCTCTCTGTGCCTCAATTAGTAAATATTGAGTACTCATATGTTCCAGGAATTATTTCTTCATTGTTTCTAAAAACTAAATTAGCTAATACTTATTTAAAAATTTAATAGTGTTGAATATGTATTAAGTGCAAATGCATTAGCTATTATTATTATTATGCCCAACTCCTCTCCTTTTTTTACCCCAAATCCAATTCATCAGCAAATCCTGTATGCTCTTTTAAAATACTTTTCAAGCTGGCCCACTTCTCACCATCTCTAACATTACAACTCTCAACCAAATCATCATTATCCCTCATCTGGATTACTGGAATAGACTCCTACTTGGTATTTCTGCTGCCATCCTTATCAATCTGTAGTTCATTCTGCACACAGCTTCTAGAAGGATCTTTTAAAAATTCATCACATCACTCCTTCACTCAAAACTGGCAATGGCTTTCCAGCTCGCTCAAAGCAAAAAAAAAAAAAAAAAAAAAAAAAAAAAACACACTTTATGTCATTTGGAACCTACTACCTCTGTGACTTTAGCCTCCATTATTGTGCCTGTTTCTTATTCTTCTTTGGTCGATATGACCTCCCCATGATTCTCTATGTATGCCAAGCACATTTCTGCTTCAAGAATTCAGCCTTTGTTCTGAATGAAAAGCAGTTCATTATTGTTTTGAACCGCTTTTCCTCAAATATCTACATTACTTGCTCCCTCATTTTCTCGCGGTTTTTTTCCTCAAATATCACCTTTTCAGCGAGGTTTTACGTGAACTCCCTATTTAAAACAGCATCCCCTCAGCATTCCCTGAACCCCCACGTTCTACATTATTTCCTCCATTTCAATGTATACTATCTCAAATAGTATATATTTAGCATATTTATTTTTGCTTATTGCCTGCCCCTTCTCCCCAGAATAGAAGCCACGTGAAGGAAAAAAAAATTAATGTTTGTTCACTGCCATATCTCTAATATCTAGAGCAGTGCCTGATTCAAAATATGTGCTCAATCAATTAAAGTATGCATTGAACATAATAAATAATTATGAGCTAATTGATTCGTTTTCTTTCTGAGATGGAGTCTCGCTCTGTTGCCCAGGCTGGAATGCAGTGGCATGATCTCAGTTCACTGCAACCTCCGCCTCCTGGGTTCAAGCGATTCTCCTGCCTCAGCCTCCCAGGTAGCTGGGATTACAAGCATGCACCGCCATGCCCCAGCTAATTTTTGTATTTTTAGTAGAGACGGGGTTCACCATGTTGGTCAGGCTGGTCTTGAACTCCTGACCTCGTGATCTGCCCGCCTTGGCCTCCCAAAGTGCTGGCATTACAGGCATGAGCCACCGTGCCCGGCCAGCGAATAGAATTATTGGTAACAGTGATGTTAATGTAGCTGGAGCATGTGATGCAGGGGTAAGTAAATATAAAGGTTTTCTATGAGATGTGATCTTTGGAAATGGTAGCGAATGTTTATTGAAAGCTTACCTATTATCTCATTTAATCCTTGAAGCAACCATATAAAATTGATAATCTAATTATTATTTCACAGATGCAGAAAATAAGGCCAAGGTGGTTAGGGTCACACAGTAAGTGGCTTAGAGAGGATTTTAACTCCAGGTGTTTGGCTTCAGAGCCCTTGTGCGTAACAACTAAGTGTTTTATTGTCCCTAAAATGCAGTTTGGGTAATAGTTTGAAAGATGAATATTTAATCAGAGAGCAAGAGAGTAGAGAAACTGGCTTCGAAACTACACTTCATTGAGGAATTACGTACTCGTTCTTTTGAACAGCTAATATTGATCAAGCTCTGTACTAACCACGAATAATGTACAGAAGAAATAGCATATTTGCAGTCTTCCTAACCCACAGTTAAGTGAGGAAACAAACACATAAATAATTTGTGAAAAAACATAAGATAAGCACTGTTCTACACATACATATGAGGATTTACAGAAATTTAGAGAAAGAATCAGTCAACCAGTCTCCAGGTAAGTGAAGGTGAGTTTACTAGAGGAGATGATATTTAAGTTATCCTTATAGTATAATGAAGAGTTCACATTGACCACGATGGAAAGAATATTCCAAGCAAAGGAACCAACAGCATGTGGAAGTATTAGAAATGACAAAGATCATAGCCCACTCAAAAACTCAGAGAAATTCAAATTTGCAATTAAGGGTTTCTGAGGGGAAAACGTAGCAGGTGAAGACATGAAGGAGAATGGGGTGCAAATCCTAAATAATTTAGATATTTTTAAAAGCTTCAGAATTTTTGTGCAGATCATAAAAACTCTTGTTCCCCTTCTCCTCTATCCTCTCAGGCATTTTTCCCACTAAATCTTTTGCACTTCTAATTATGCCTCGACATCTGCTTCCCAGAGGTCCAGAAATGACACATCATGTAGTATAGGGTGCTCTTTCACAAAATATTTGTAACTGTAATCCAATCAAGCCTTCAGATTGAACTACCAGTTTATAGAAAATACAACAGCTATCAGAAGAAAGTAAATTACACCATGAGTAAATATGCACACAATTTCAGAATCCTGGGATCAAGATATCCGCCCATCTTGGTATTGCAAATGTTGAGATTACGGGCATGGGCCACTGTGCCTGGCCTTAGGAGATATTACTTTTGTTTGCTATCTTAATAGTATTGCAGTTTCTTTTCTTAATGTTGCTTTTTAGAGATACATACTAATATGGTTTGGCTGTGTTCCCACCCAAATCTCATCTTGAATTGTAGTTCCCATAATCCCCATGTGTCATGGAAAAAATAGGTGGAGATAATTGAATTATGGGGACAGATTCCCCTATATTGTTCTCATGATAGTGAGTGAGTTCTCACAAGATCTGGTGGTTTTATAAGGGGCTTCCCCCTTTGCTGGACACTGATATGGTTTGGCTGTGTCCCCACCCAAATCTCATCTTAAATTCCCACATGCTGTGGGAGGTACCCTGTGAGAGGTAATTAAATCATGAGGGCAGGTTTTTCCCATGCTGTTCTCTTAATAGTGAATAAGTCTCACGAGATCTGATGGCTTTATAAGGCAGAGTTTCCCTGCACAAGCTCTCTTTTTGCCTGCCACCATTCATGTAAGATGTCACGAACTCTCCCTTGCCTTCCGCCATGACTGTGAGGCCTCCCCAGCCATCTGGAACTGTAAGTCCAATAGGCCTCTTTCTTTTGTAAAATTGCCCAGATTCAGATATGTCTTTATCAGTAGCATGAAAACAAATGAATACAGTAAGTTGGTGCCGGGGGCATTGCTGAAATTATACCCAAAAATGTGGAAGTGACTTTGGAACTGAGTAACAGGAAGAGGTTGGAACAGTTTGGAGGGCTCAGAAGAAGACAGGAAAGTATGGGAAAGTTTGGAACTCCATAGAGACTTCCTGAATGGCTTTACTAAAATGCTGATAATGATATGGACAATGAAATCCAGGCTGAGGTGGTCTCAGATGGAGATGAGGAACTTGTGGGGAACTGGAGCAAAGGTGACTCTTGTTATGTTTTAGCAAAGAGACTGGTGACATTTTGCCCCTGCCCTAGAGATTTGTGGAACTTTGAACTTGAGAGAGATGATTTCGGGTATCTGGCAGAAGACATTTCTAAGCAGCAACACATTCAAGAGGTGACTTGGGTGCTGATAAAGGCATTCAGTTTTATAAGGGAAGCACAGCATAAAATTTTGGAAAATTTGTAGCCTGACAATCCAATAGAAGAGAAAATCCCATTTTCTGAAGAGTAATTCAAGTCAGTTGCAGAAATGTGCATGAGTAACCAGGAGCCAAATGGTAATCCCCAAGACAATGGGGAAAATGTCTCCAGAACATGTCAGAGGTCTTCACAGCAGCCCCTCCCAACACAGACCTGGAGGCCTAGAAGGAAAACATGGTTTCATGGGCCAGTTCCAGGGTCCCTGTGCTGTGTGCAGTCTAGGGACTTGGTGCCCTGCATCCCAGCTGCTCCAGCCATGACTAAAAGGGGTCAAGATGCAGCTCAGGCCGTGGCTTCAGAGGGTGCAAGCTCTAAGCCTTGGCAGCTTCCACATGGTGTTGAGCCTGTGGGTGCACAGAAGTCAAGAATAGAGGTTTGGGAACCTATACCTAGATTTCAGAAGATGCAAGGAAATGCCTGGGTGTCCAGGCAGAAGTTTGCTGCAGGGGTGGGGCTCTCATGGAGAACCTCTACTAGGGCAGTGTGGAAGGGAAATGTGGGGTTGGAGCCCCCCACACAGAGTCCCTACTGGGGCACCGCTTCGTGGAGCCGTGAAAGGAGGGGCACCATCTGCCAGACCCAAGAATGGTAGATCCAGCGACAGCTTGCACCGTGTGCCTGGAAAAGCCACAGACACCCAACACCAGCTTGTGAAAGCAGCTGGGAGGGAGGCTGTACACTGCAAAGCCACAGGGGTGGAGCTGCCCAAGACCATGGGAACCCATCTCTTGCATCAGCGTGACCCAGACGTGAGACATGGAGTCAAAGGAGATCATTTTGGAGCTTTAATATGTGACTCCCCCCTACTCGATTTTGGACTTGCGTGGGGCCTGTAGCCCCTTGTTTTGGCTAATTTCTCCCCTTTAGAGTGGCTATATTTACCCAATTCCTGTACCCCCATTGTGTCTAGGAAGTAACTAACTTGCTTTTGATTTTACAGGCTCATAGGTGAAAGAGACTTGCCTTGTCTCAGATGAGACTTTGGACTGTGGGCTTTGAGTTCCTGTTGAAATGAGTTAAGACTCTGGGGGACTGTTGGGAAGGCATGATTGGTTTTGACATGTGAAGACATGAGATTCGGAAGGGCCAGGGGCATAATGATACGGTTTGGCTGTGTTCCCACCCAAATCTCATCTTGAATTTCCACATATTGTGGGAGGCGCCTGGTGGGAGGTAATTGAATCATGGGGGCGGGTCTTTCCCATGCTGTTCTTTTGATAGTGAATAAGTCTCATGAGATTTGAAGGCTTTATAAGGCAGAGTTTCCCTGCACAAGCTCTCTTTTTGTCTGCCGCCATTCACATAAGATGTGATTTGCTCCTCCTTGCCCTCTGCCATGATTGTGAGGCCTCCCCAGCCATGTGGAACTGTAAGTCCAATAAACCTCTTTTTTTTAGTAAAATTGCACAGTCTCAGGTATGTCTTTATCAGCAGCATGAAGATGGACTAACGCAACACTCATTTTTCTCCCTGCTGCCATGTGAAGAAGGATGTGTTTGCTTCCTCTTCTGTTATCATTTGTAAGTTTCCTGGGGCCTCTGCAGCTATGCTGAACTGGGAGTCAATTAAACCTCTTTCCTTTATAAATAACTCAGTCTTGGGTATGTCTTTATTAGCAGCATGAGAACGGACTAATACACATACCAATAAATTAAGTTACAAAATGTCAAAATGTCTATAAGTTTAAATACTTCATAATGTAAAAATATAGATGAAATAAACATGTAAAAGAAACCTCTAAAGACTATCATCCCTAAGATAAAGAGCAAAATAAAGATGTTTACTTACACCACTATTATTTCTCTTTTCTTTTGAAGTTGCAGCCAATAAAATAATATTAATAATGGCATCAGCAACAAAAAACCTTTTATAGTGCTTATTATGTGATAGGCATTGTTCTAAGCATTTTGTCTAAATGAACTCATGTGATCCTTTGATGGTCCAGATCACCTTGTGTGGTAAGTAACCGTCTCTCGGTTTTAAAGAAAGTTGAGGTTAAGAGACGTAAAGTATCACAGCTGGTAAGTGGTGAAGCCATATTAAAATATATGAGCTCCAGTTCCTATAAATAAATAAACAAATGAATATACACATATGTGTAATAACAATGTGTAATTCCTTATAAGATACGTAATTATCTGTAGATTACATTCTTATATACCGAGAAAATCTGAGAAAATTCATTCTATATCTTTTTAGAACTAATTAGAGGTTCAGTATGGTAAAAAGTGGGCATATTTATTACAGTAAACAACAACAAAATGTATTTAGGAATAATCAAAGTAAAAATGTCTATTTTATGTAAATGTAATTATAATTTTTATTCTGTTCCAATCAAAATATTATTTAAAAATACACTGGCAAAAGGACTCAAAGATATACCTGGAATAATAGGTGATACTAAGATACTTTTGATAAAGACGAATGAGGGAAGACCGGTCCCAACATCAATGCCATTATAAAGATAGAAAAAACAAAACAGTTGGTATTGGCAAAGAGCAATAGCTAAAAGGAACACAGTACAAAGTCTGGATTTAGACTCAAGAATATATAATTTAGTATATGATAAGGCAGCATTTGAAATAAACACGGTCATATCAAATTGGCATGTAATGTACCCCATCTTGAAACTTGCTACTATCTTGGCTTGTGTGTGGATAGCATATTACATTAATGCCGAGCAGATTAGTAACGCCGAAGTAGCTGGCGCCTAAATGGCTTAAACACGGAGAAACCACTTACTGATGATGGAACAAAAACTGACCAATCAGATTATAGAGCGGGCTTTTTAAAATTTCAGAAGCTTCTTTGTAGCTAAACCAACAAGAACAAAGACACAACACACCAGAATGTCTGAGACACATTCAAAGCAGTGCGTAGAGGGAAATTTATAGCACTAAATGCCTACAAGAGAAAGCAGGAAAGATCTAAAATTGACACCCTAACATCACAATTAAAAGAACTAGAGAAGCAAGAGCAAACACATTCAAAAGCTAGCAGAAGACAAGAAATAACTAAGATCAGAGCAGAACTGAAGGAGATAGAGACACGAAAAAACGCTCCAAAAAACCAATGAATCCAGGAGCTGGTTTTATTTAAAAGATCAACACAATTGATAGACTGCTAGCAAGACTAATAAAGAAGAAAAGAGAGAAGAATCAAATACACGCAATAAAAAATGATAAAGGGGATATCACCACTGATGCCACAGAAATACAAACTACCATCAGAGAATACTATAAACACCTCTATGCAAATGAACTAGAAAATCTAGAAGAAATGGATAAATTCCTCGACACATACACCCTCCCAAGACTAAACCAGGAAGAAGTTGAATCCCTGAATAGACCAATAACAGGCTCTGAAATTGAGGCAATAATTAATAGCTTACCAACCAAAAAAAGTCCAGGAATAGATGGATTCACAGCCAAATTCTATCAGAGTTATAAGGAGGAGCTGGTACCATTCCTTCTGAAAATATTCCAATCAATAGAAACAGAGGGAATCCTCCCTAACTCATTTTATGAGGCCAGCATCATCCTGATACCAAAGCCTGGCAGGGACACAACAAAAAAACAGAATTTTAGACCAATATCCCTGAAGAACATAGATGCAAAAATCCTCCATAAAATACTGGCAAACGGAATCCAGCAGCTCATCAAAAAGCTTATCCACCATGATCAAGTTGGCTTCATCCCTGGAATGCAAGGCTGCTTCAACATACACAAATCAATAAACGTAATCCAGCATATAAACAGAACCAAAGACAAAAACCACATGATTATCTCAACAGATGCAGAAAAGGCCTTTGACAAAATTCAACAGCCCTTCATGCTAAAAACTCTCAATGAATTAGGTACTGACGGGATGTATCTCAAAATAATAAGAGCTATCTATGACGAACCCACAGCCAATATCCTACTGAATGGGCAAAACCTAGAAGCATTCCCTTTGAAAACTGGCACAAGACAGGGATGCCCTCTCTCACCACTCCTATTCAACATACCGTTGGAAGTTCTGGCCAGGGCGATCAGGCAGGAGAAAGAAATAAAGGGTATTCAATTCGGAAAAGAGGAAGCCAAATCGTCCCTGTTTGCAGATGACATGATTGTATATCTAGAAAACCCCATCGTCTCAGCCCAAAATCTCCTTAAGCTGATAGGCAACTTCAGCAAAGTCTCAGGATACAAAATCAATGTGCAAAAATCACAAGCATTCTTATACACCAATAACAGACAGAGAGCCAAATCATGACTGAACTCCCATTCACAATTGCTACAAAGAGAATAAAATACCTAGGAATCCAACTTACAAGGGATGTGAAGGACCTCTTCAAGGAGAACTACAAACCACTGCTCAGTGAAATTAAAGAGGACACAAACAAATGGAAGAACATTCCATACTCATGGATAGGAAGAATCAATACCGTGAAAATGGCCATACTGCCCAAGGTAATTTATAGATTCAATGCCATCCCCATCAAGCTACCAATGACTTTCTTCACAGAATTGGAAAAAACTACTTTAAAGTTCATATGGAACCAAAAAAGAGCCCGCATCGCCAAGTCAATCCTAAGCCAAAAGAACAAAGCTGGAGGCATCACGCTACCTGACTTCAAACTATACTACAAGGCTACAGTAACCAAAACACAGATATAGCATGGTACTGGTACCAAAACAGAGATATAGACCAATGGAACAGAACAGAGCCCTCAGAAATAATACCACACATCTAAAACTATCTGATCTTTGACAAACCTGACAAAAACAAGAAATGGGGAAACGATTCCCTATTTAATACATGGTGCTGGGAAAACTGGCTGGCCATCTGTAGAAAGCTGAAACTGGATCCCTTCCTTACACCTTATACAAAAATTAATTCAAGATGGATTAAAGACTTAAATGTTACACCTAAAACCATAAAAACCCTAGAAGAAAACCTAGGCAATACCATTCAGGACATAGGCATGGGCAAGGACTTCATGTCTAAAACACCAAAAGCAATGGCAACAAAAGCCAAAATTGACAAATGGGATCTAATTAAACTAAAGAGCTTCTGCACAGCAAAAGAAACTGCCATCAGAGTGAACAGGCAACCTACAGAATGGGAGAAAATTTTTGCAGTCTACCCATCTGACAAAGGGCTGATATCCAGAATCTACAATGAACTCAAACAAATTTACAAGAAAAAAACAACCCCATCGACAAGTGGGTGAAGGATACGAACAGACACTACTCAAAAGAAGACATTTATGCAGCCAAAAGACACATGAAAAAAATGCTCACCATCACTGGCCATCAGAGAAATGCAAATCAAAACCACAGTGAGATACCATCTCACACCAGTTAGAATGGCGATCATTAAAAAGTCAGGAAACAACAGGCGCTGGAGAGGATGTGGAGAAATAGGAACACTTTTACACTGTTGGTGGGACTGTAAACTAGTTCAACCATTGTGGAAGTCAGTGTGGCGATTCCTCAGGGATCTAGAACTAGAAATACCATTTGACCCAGCCATCCCATCACTGGGTATATACCCAAAGGATTATAAATCATGCTGCTATAAAGACACATGCACACGTATGTTTATTGTGGCACTAGTCACAAAAGCAAAGACTTGGAACCAACCCAAATGTCCAACAGTGATAGACTGGATTAAGAAAATGTGGCACATATACACCATGGAATACTATGCAGCCATAAAAATGGATGAATTCATGTCCTTTGTAGGGATATGGATGAAGCTGGACACCATCATTCTCAGCAGACTATCGCAAGGACAAAAAACCAAACACCGCATGTTCTCACTTCTAGGTGGGAATTGAACAATGAGAACACTTGCACACAGGAAGGGGAACATCACACAACGGGGACTGTTGTGGAGTGGGGGGAGTGGGGAGGGATAGCATTAGGAGATACACCTAATGTAAATGACGAGTTAATGGGTGCAGCACACCAACATGGCACATGTATACATATGTAACAAACCTGCACGTTGTGCACATGTACCCTAGAACTTAAAATATAATAAGAAAAACCCGTAAAAAAAAAGTAAAAAAATAAAATAAAATAAAATAAGCAGCGAGAATGTCAATTATTTAATTTCTTTGTGATTACTAGTTAACCATTTGTTAAAAACTAAAATGGTTTCTCAACTCAAATAAATGCAAGGATATATCAAATACTTTAAAACATTAAAGATGAAGTGTTAACATAAATAATTACTAGTGACTTAACTACTAAATATCTTTAGGTAGAGTGGTTATTTCTAAGCATATAATGAAAGCTAAGAAACATAAAAAAGGTTAATAGAATTAAATATAACATATAACCTTTATTTAAAAAGAGAGCAAAATTTGTCAAGGCATAAATAATAACTAAATGGGAGAGTATTTGCAATACCAGTAACAAAGGGCTAATATCTTGAAGGCAAAAAATCCCTTTCTACTAAAATATGATTACCCTCATAGAAAATTGCAAATATCAGTTAAAATATAGATGGACACTAAACAAGAAAATACTTTAAAATTGTAAGGTAATTAAAGATAATTCCTCATTTATCAAAAATTGTCAAGCACCTCATTGTATACACTTGCTGTTTCCTCTATCTGGGATGCTCTCCTCATAAATCTTCACTTGGCCAGCTCTTTCTCAAGATTAAATATCATCTCCTCATTGAAGTAGTTCCTGATCAAAAGCTTAATTTAAATATCTCCCCGAACAGTTTTCATTATAGCAACCATTACCGTCTGACCTTACCTCACTCATTTAGTTGTGTTTTATTTGCCCCCTGAGGTTTCCCAAGGGTATGTGTAAATCCTCAGTGCCTAAAATAGAGCCTGATCCAAAACTAACATTCAATAAACCTGTAAAAAATTGCCAAATGAATAATAGCTACCACGATTCCTGCCAGCTTCAAGATGCGATAGTGATCATAAGTAGAAATAGGGAAGCCAGGAAAGGTAAACTTGGGTAAGATTTGCCCAACTGTCTATTATACACACAATTGCAGAGTACCCACAAAACCAAGAGCATTGGAAATCTCTTTGCAAAAGGAATTATTTTCCCAAAATGAGTAAAATATTAGAGAAAAGTATATATTTTCAAATGATATATGTCATTTTTCTTATGTATTAGCCCCTCCTATGTGTCTAATTTAGCCTAATATTTATTATCTAAGCAACAATTCTGAACACTTGGTGGGAAATTTTTAGCAATATCTACAAACTCAGACCTACTCGACAGATTAGGAAACAGAAGTTTCCATGGTTTTATAGGTGATCGTGTGGCTGCATTTTGCAATTTAAATTTAAAAAATGTCTTGGTGATAAACAGACACCTAGAGCTTTTGTCTGATCAACTGGAATAAAATGTGAAAACTTTCTATGGAAACCTCAGGGGAACGAAGGTGAGGTTGGTGATTTCACTGTGTTAGCAAATGGAAATGCATTGGGAGTGATGACGAATGTTATTGTCTGTGTTCCTGGGCGATAACACAATTGCATTCCAGTGGCTTTTAATGAGTTTTCACTTGAGATACAGTGAGTACATTTGCATGTCAACTACAGAGACCAAAAATATATTTCTTGTCATCACTGCAGGAGGAGAAATCATTTCCGTGCTGTATAAAGTAGAAGGAAAGTAGGTTCACGTACTGCCTTTTGTATTAACGATAAATAATTGAGTTCAGTTAGCTTGTTCTTACACAATCTGAGGAAGAAGAACTGAGTACAGTGGCTCCCATTTTGTAACAGTTTGTTATTTTTTTCTGGGATGACCTGAAGCTAAGAACATGGGGGTAGAGACATGTCTCATAATTTTTTTTTTTTTTTTTTTTGAGACGGGGTCTTGCTCTGTCACCCAGGCTGAGAGTGCAGTGGCACAATCTTGGCTCACTGCAACCTCCCCCTTCCAGGTTCAAGCAATTCTCCTGCCACCACGCCCGGCTAATTTTTGTATTTGTAGTAGAGACAGGGTTTCACCGTGTTGGCCAGGCTGGTCTCGAACTTCTGACCTCAAGTGATCCACCTGCTTCAGCCTCCCAAAGTGCTGGGATAACAGGCATGAGCCACAATGACAGGCCCCCAATTTTTTCTTAAAGGTCTAAAAAAGTGTTTTCTTCCAACATAATATTCCGTACACTGCAGATGGTCTTTTATTTTGCTTATTGGTAACTGGCCTAAGAGATTTTACATTTTATTGAAATAAATCCTATGTCATTATTATAAACTTCTGCATTGCTTAGAAAAAAAAACATAAAATTTTTTTTACTTAAGGTTATTACATCTGTGTAACTTTCTGTATGTGCTTTTAAAGTCCTTGTGCCATTGAGTTATAGGGCTTTGACTTCTGGGTCTAACAAGGACACCAAGTTCTGCTATATCTTAAACACTGACAGCAATTACAGCCTTATCTTCAGGCCCAGTAGAAGATGCTAATCAAAGTAAACTGCGTTCATGAGATGCAGGGCCAGAAATTAAAACTATTCAACTCCTCAAGGCCCGAGGACTATTGCGGAAGAGGTGGGCATGTGAGATTGTAAGGGCTGATATTAAGAGAAAAGTAGCTCAGTTTCTCTAGGAATTAACCATTAATATCAAAGGCACACTAAAGCAAAACCAGTATCTAGGTTGCTGTGTCAGTTTAACAAGGCTTTCTTGGAGCATGAACTCACTCCTTCATGCAAAATGATAAAGGTTACAAGGTTTATAGAAATTATATTTTATAGTCAAGATGATTAAACTTTTATTATAAAATTTCAAAGACACAAATTTAATTTGCCGCATCCTGTTTTTAATTAGGGCTTATTGTTTGGGATATTAAGCCTCCTCTCTCAAAGAATAAAGATTTTCACCTTTTTTTTTTTTTTTTTTGAAATCTTTGAGTTACTGCTTTGGTTAAATGAATGACTTATTTTACAATGACCCATGACCCTATTTCGTGATATCAAGCATTTTAAACTTTTTATCTTTGACGAACTTTCCAAAGTCAAATTCTAACTTGATTCCTCATTAATTTTTTGATATGAGTCCTCTGAAGTCCAAAAGAGACATATTTGTCTTATTTGGTATAAAAATCATACAAGAAGCATCGTCAAATATAAAATGGTGTTTGACTTTCTTTGGGCTGTATTTATAGAAATGTTATTGATATGTGCTCCAAAATTATGGGAAACTCTTATAATTCTGAAATAACTTCTGTATGTTGTGAATTATAAATTTTATGTTAAATTGTTGTATGCTACAGAAGTAACCAAAATTTCCTTGTCAATGGTGGTTTTAATAATGGCCGTCCTGGCTGGGTGTGGTGGCTCACGCCTGTAATCCCAGCACTTTGGAGGCCAAGGCGGGTGGATCACGAGGTCAGGAGATCAAGACCAGCTTGGCCAAGATGGTGAGACCCCCATCTCTCCTAAAAATACAAAAATTAGCCGGGCGTGGTGGCACAGGCCTGTAATCCCAGCTACTCAGGAGGCTGAGCCAGAGAATCACTGAAACCCAGGAGGCAGAGGTTGCAGTGAGCTGAGATCATGCCATTGCACTCCAGCCTGGGCAACAAGAGTGAAACTCCATTTCAAAAAAAGAAAAAAATATACACCCCTGATTTGAAACAAGACTAGGATACACGGTAAAGAATGTTTATTCACTAAAGTTTTGACAGACTGAAGGCCATTATTTCAGATTGGAAATAGGAAACTTAAAAGAACTACATGGACATTGGGTCAAAGAACATGGGTTGAAATGTGCCTGGCAGTAGCCCAAAAGTAAATGCTCTTCGAGGTGCATGTGAAGGAACTGTAGGAGGGAAATGGGATAATTCACATCTCCGCCAATAAATAAATGTAGCCACACTAGCTTGGGGGATTTGAGGTGAGACATCGAAAATACTAAGTCATGGTGAGGGCTGGAAGACAAAAGAATGAATCACTTCATAGGAATGGCTGTGGGGAAGGGCTTGAAGGAGTCATCCTCTGACTTCCATGTGAACCATGAACATTAAACATGGAGAAATGAGGAGCGGCAGCAGATCGGTTTGGGATGCATCTTCAGGGGATGCTGAAACAACAACAGCATTTGGTTTGCTCTACACCCCTGTCACCCCTCGCCCGCAAGCCCAGGGAGTGGTCAGCAGTGGGGCTTTGTGACGTCGAAGCCACCCTAGGGGTGCCATTGGATGGGACACTGCCTGTATGATCAAACAAAGCTCAAGGGTGTGGCTTTGCCTTGTCACCAGGAGGGTATATATAGGGAAGGCAAGAGCTCTGGGCCACTGCGAAGATTCAAAAGCTACAAAGCTTTCCGCAGACATTGACAAACCAATATATACAATGGGCCAACAATCCAGTGCTGGCGGGGTGAAGAGAAGCACCCCGTGTGAATCCAACGAGGTGAATGAGACGGTAAGATTGTTAGGTTTTGAAGCGAAGGCGAGGGTGAAAGAAAGACACACAGAGCAGGGGCGGCTCAAACAACAACACAGGAATATTGCAGACAATTGTGGAAGTGGTGGGCCCGCTTAATGCCAGAGCCCACCGCCGCTTACAGGCTGGGGTGCTTGTAGGTATGGGTGGGAGGGGCCTGGGCAGTATGGCTTGCTGCCCGGCAGGATATTGATAAGATGTTCTTAGCATCAGGTGGTTTGGCCCTTTTTCTGCTGGAATATCATTGTGGTGTTCCTTAAAACGTTGCCAAGCAAGATATGATAGGGATGTTTCTTTAGTTGGGCCTTCGTCCGCCTTGCGGACAGGTGGTTAGGCAGGATGTTTCTCACGGCCTGAACCCCCATGGGATGTTTCACTTTGACCAAGGTCTGCAAAATAGCAAAGAACTTACAGAATGGTGCAGTTTGGACTAACAGATGACCCTACCCACGCTCCTCTTCTTCTTCCCCATAGATCCCTACTCTGTGATTCAACCTTGTTCTTCTCTGGATCAAACCCCTTCCTCAACCTGCATTCCTTCTTGTCATGAAGCCCCCCGTGCTATCCAGTCTCTATCCTGTTCACCCAAAATAATGTCCTCCTGGCCTCTCCCTGTTTTCTTAACAGATGCCAGAGACGTCAAGGGGGGACTCACAGCCAGAACCCGCTCCTAAGAAATCAAAAGCATCGGACTCCTCGACCGTATTAGTGCTTTCCTACAGGAGAGAGGTTAGAAGACGTTACTCCGTCTCCGATGAATTGGTGAATGACCACTCCCGAGTGAACCGAATCAACCGCCTCCAAATAGACGAGGAAGAATTCACGCAGATTTCTGTGCAAACAGCTGCAAACCAGAAGGAAGATGCTGCCGTTAACCTTGGGCAATGAAAATAAAGTTTGAGAAGCTGATGGCTGTGCATATCTCTGCCTGTTTTCTGATGGTGGTGCGGGGGGGGAAGGGAAGGGAAGAGGTAGGCATTTGAGAAGGGAGGGATATGAGGTCCTGTAGGGTTGCTGGACAGACCCACAGGTGGACAGTAAGCCAGACATTGTAAATAAGGCCTGGGGGAGGACTGATTCCTAAAGAAAATTTCCTTCTTAAAATTTTATCTCACAGGAAGTGGAGATGTGTATATGTTCACGCAACTGTACCCGGCAGCACATAGTTCTGCTGAATGCACATATCGAAGGTATTCCCATCCCCTTTCCATCTGATATTTTCCTAGGTTAGAAATATATGCTTTATAAAGAGTAAACGTTCTGTAAAACACAAAGCACAATACAAAAGAAGATAGTAGATGTAGGAGTAAGTAAACGGCAGGAAAGCATTGCTTGTAATGAAATGATTGAAAAGCCAATTCTAAAACAAAATGTTCAATGCATCTTAAATATTTGTTACTGTTTTAATGACCTCAGCAGTCTTTAATCAAGATAAGTATGCTTTAGAAATGTGTTGATATCCGCAAAGTGTGAATATTCAAAATCGCCATGACTTGGGAAAAGGAAAGTAAAACACTCTTAAGTATGAGGAGCTTTTTTCCATGGAATGTGAACTGCAAGGTGGTGAGAAGGGTTAGGTGTGATGTGGTGAGATCATTTTTAGGAGAGTGTGTCTATTATCGGCTTCCTAACACTTCCATTTTGCATGATAATTTCCTGAAATTCGTCATTTAATTAAGGCTATAGATTTTGATTACAATGTGTCTTAAAATGTCAAACAGTATAATATTTATAGTGAAAAAGAAAACTGCTTGGCGGATACACATCGGTTAGCGGGAAAAGACACCACAGGGATTCACCATGGAGTCACCCGTGGATGGGGTTTTAGTTTCTGTCTTTGAATTGACCTTCACATAGTGTCTACGTCTTGAGAGTTCAGGGGATGTTGGAGAGATCATTAGGTAAAACAAGAAGGTCTTCTCAGGACACATGAGGGAGTTAAATAAAAATGCAGGAGCAATTACAATTTTAGTTATTTGTAACTGTGGTTTGCTAAGTCATAACACTGTCATGGATAACATGAAAAAATAAAATATACTAAATATCAATAGACAAAAACCAGTTTGCTTTTCTCCAACCAAATACCTAAATACCTAGCACTGATTTCCAGAACAAAATCCCCCACGTACCATCTTTGGAATAAAAGAATATTCTTTCAAGTTGTCGGACCACAAGGTAAAAACAAAAAATCCCAATGCTTTTTTTCTTACTCTTTGATATGTACAATTGAAGGTATTCCTCATTGCAAACTAATATTTCCATCCAGCACGTGACATTAAAGAATTTTTCATATTTAGGATAGTAATACGGGATCACATTCTTTAGCCTTAGGCATTGCAGAGGAAAAACAAACAAACAGAAACAAACCAAAACTAAGCTGAGAGAGGCGGAGCAAGAAAAGCAGAATAGAAGGCTGCACAGATCAGCCCCCTCGCAAGGACACAAATTTAGCAACTATCCACACAGTAGAAAACACCTCCATAAGAACCCAAAATCAGGGGAACTCTCATAGTACCTGGTTGTATCACTGAAAGAGGCACTGAAGAGTTAGAAGAAACAGTCTTAAATCGCTGACCCCACCCCTTCCCTATCCTAGGCAGTGGCAGTGTGGTGTAAAGAGCATCTCTGGAAGCTGGAAGAGCAAGAGCAGAGCAGTTGTGGGTCACTGAACTCAGTGCTGTCTCTTACAGGAGAAAGGAAAACCAGACCAAACGTAGCTGACTCCCATCTGGGAAGGGAGCATTGCAACCACCTCTAGCCAGAGGGAAATTACCCATCCCAGGAATCAGAACTTGAGTTTCTGCAAACCTTGCCACCAAGGGCTAAAAAACTGTTCCAGGTTTCTCAGACAACCTTAAAGGCAGTCTAGGCCACAAGACCTGTAACTCGTAGGTGAGTTCTAGCGTAGAATTGGGCCCAGAGGCAGTGGATTGTGGCGGGTATGTGGAGGGGTGCACATGACCTACTGAGATACCAGCTGGGGCAGCCAAGTGAGTGCTGGTGTCACCCCTGCCCTAGCCCCAGACTGCCCAGCTAGCGGCTCCATGAAAGACCCCCTCCTTCCACTTGAGGAGATGGAATAGTGAGGAGCGTTTTTTTTCTTGCATCTTGAATACCAGCTCAACTACAGCGGGACAGGGCACCGGTCGGGGTTGTGAAGCCCCTGTTCCAGGCACTAGCTCCTGGATAACATTTCTAGACACACCCTAGGCCAGAAAGAAACCTGCTGCCTTGAAAGAAATGAAAAGAGAACACCTATACACTGTTTATGGGAATGTAACTTAGTTCAGCCATTATAGAAAACAGTTTGGTGATTTCTGCAAGAACTTAGAATTACCATTCATCTCAGCCATCACATTACTGGATATATACCCAAAGGATATATATCATTCTACCGTTAAGACATATGCATGCGTATGTTCTTGACAGCACTATTCACAATAGCAAAGATATTGAATCAACCTAAAGGCCCATCAGCAGCAGACTGGATAAAGACATTGTGGTACATAAACAGCATGGAATACTATGCAGCCATAAAAAAACGAGATCATGTCTTTTGCAGCAACATGGATGGAGCTGGAGGCCATTACTCTAAGCGAACTCACGTGGGAACAGAAAATGGAATACCACCTTTTTCCATTTCTAAGCAAGAGCTAAACATCGGTACGCATGGACACAAAGAAGGGAGCAACAGACACCCGTGTCTACTTGGGGGTAAAGGATGGGGAGGAGGGTGAGGATTGAAAAGCTACCTGTCAGCTATTATGCTGATTACCTGGGTGATGAAATAATCTGTACACCAAACCCGTGTGACACACAATTTCCCTATATAACGAGCCTGCACGTGTACCCCTGAACCTAAAATAAAAGTTAACAAAAATTTAAAAATAAAATAATAAAAAATTAAGAAGTCTCACAGAGGTAGAGAGTAGAATGGTGGTGACTAGGGGCTCGGTGGTGGTGGCTGGAGAGACATTGCTCAAAGGATACCAAATTTCCGTTAGACTGAAGGAATAAGCTCCAGAGATATATTGTACAACACGGTGACTACGGGTGATCATAATATGTTGTATTATTGATAAATGCTAAGAGAGTAGATGTTAAGTGTTCTCAATACAAAATGATAACTTTGTGGGATGATGCATATGTTAATTAGCTATATTTATTCATTCTACAATGTATATACTTCAAACATTAGATACATGATAGATACATTCCATTTTATCTGTTCAGTTTAAAATAATAAAAATAAAGAAGAAAGACATGTCCAAGTGTTCTGCCTGGGAAGATGGGCCTGAGAGAGTCTTACATAGTTAATCATGTACTATGTTTTTCTGTGCAGGACAGCAGAGGGAGTGGGGCTACCTGAGAGCAGCACATAGTCAGTAAATGGCCTATAACAGCTCTACTTCCTTTCTTGAAGAATCAGAATGGTGAAAGAAACCAGTGTAATGTTTCTCATACCCCTAAGAAGGACACTAAAGTGTTTTAAAGAGAGTTGGATCTGAAGGTGCCCTGTGGTTGGGCTTGAGGGATGACATGAAAATGTTCTGCATGAATCAGCCATTTAGGGCCAGATGGGATGATACGCATCTCAGGAGATGTTCGATGGATACGACATTGGGAAATTCTGAGATTCTGAATTGACTAGGTGTGAGACTCATGCATATTAAGTGCAATTACATAAAATGGCATTGCATTTCTCATTCGGCCAAGCATTGTAACCAGGTATATTCATGTGCCAGCTATTTCAATAGAAAGTGCTAGCTCTCACAACCGTTTGCATTCCAATACAATTTTCTGAATGTAAGAGAAAGAGATATAGTTATAACCAAGGTGTTAATCAATGAGAATAGTTTGCATCTCATCTTCTCTATTCTGCAGAAAGGCCCTTGAAGAGCATATTGCATCATTTTCCTCATGGCCAAGAAAATCAAGAATCACTGATCTGGCCAGGTGCAGCGGCTCATGCCTGTAATCCCAGCACTTTGGGAGGCCGAGGCGGGCGGATCACCTGAGGTCAGGAGTTTGAGACGAGCCTGGCCAACATGGTGAAACCCTGTCTCTGCTAAAATACAAAAAAAAAATTAGCTGGTCGTGGTGGCGGGCGCCTGTAATCCCAGCTACTGGGGAGGCTGAGGCAGGAGAATTGCTTGAATCCAGGCAGTGGAGGTTGCAGTGAGCCGAGATCGTGCCACTGCACTCCGGCTTGGGTGACAGAGCCAGACTCTGTCTCAAAACAACAAAAACAAAAACAAGAAATCACCGATCCATTTGAAAGTCAGCAAATATTTTGTCATTGACTAAATGTAGACCCTAGAGAGTGATCCCCATACACCACACTACAACTTAAGACTGATTCTGTTTCTTAATCATCCTTTGGAGGTCATCACGTTTTTGAACTCTTGTAATAACAGGGGACTTGAACGCATTTCAGACAGCAAACCTCGTCCTGTGTTATCTTATGCTCTGGGAGGAATTAAAAGACAAGGAAGTAAGGAAGAAAGAAAGGAAGGAAGGGAGGGAGGAAGGAAGGGAGGGAGGGAAGGAGGGAGGGAGGGAGGGAGGAAAGGAGAAGAGGAGAGAAGAGAAGAGAGGAGACGATCTCTAAACCTAAATTGGTAGAAAGCTTCACAAGTCTGAATACTTAAAAAGTTAAATTAAGTAGCTAAAGATGTTTTTGAAAAGCATCTGAGCAAACAACAAAATGATTCTGAAAAATATTTGGTAATGTAATAATGACAATGGGTTATTTCTTCTATCCGTGATCTCCTACAATATATTTTAAGCCAGATCACGTTTTTCCTTTGATGAAAACTCCACAGAGTTTTCATCTTGATGAAAATAAAATCCAAATTCCTAATAAGGCCGTACATGATGTGGGCACCTATTACCTCTCTGACATTAATACTTATTCTTCTCATGAATCAATCACTCTGCTTCTATCACACTCCCCAATCTGTGACTCTTGTAACTCACCATGCATGTGATTCCTCTAACCTGCCATCCATATCAGGGTCTTTGCACACTTCTGCTGGAAGGTTCTTCTCTAAAATATCCACTATGTATCCTCATTTTCTTTTCTTTTCTTTTTCTTTCCTTCTTTCTTTTCTTTTCTTTTCTTTTCTTTTTTTTTTTTTTGAGATGGAGCCTTGCTTTGTCGCCTAGGCTGGAGTTCAGTGGTGCATTCTCGGCTCTCTGCAACCTCCGCCTCCTGGTTTCAAGCAATTCTCCTGCCTCAGCCTCCTGAGTAGCTGAGATTACAGGCGCCTGCTACCACGCCTGGCTAATGTTTGTATTTTTAGTACAGATGGGGTTTCATTGGTTGGCCAGGCTGGTCTTGAACTCCTGACCTCGTGATCCGCCTGCCTTCGCCTCCCAAAGTGCTGAGATTACAATCGTGAGCCACCACGCCCGGCCTGTGTATCCGAATTTTCTTAAGGTCACTAGTCAGAAGTCACTTTATTGGAAAGGCTATCCTCCATTTAATGGTGAAGACGTTAAATGGTACTTGTACTTCTTTCCCAAAAAATGACACTTTTATCAGTTATTTTACTACAGTACCTGGAACACGTAAACTTTCAAGAAATATTTGGTGAATGAATGCATGTTAATCTGAATTTAGTATTGCAGTCTTCATTACTAGAAAGCATTTACATGTTTTAACTGTCAGGGAGCAACGCTGGTAAGTGATTAATTCCCTATCAATAAAATGGATAGAGTACTATTCATGCTACATGTTCTCACAGTTGTGGCAAGGGTTATTAAATTGCCAACTGTAGTACTAAACTTATATTAATGTTGTACTCATTAGTATTACTCTTGTTATGTTCAGAGGAAATATGGAATAAAAGTAAGATCATGGGCCTGGTTCAAATCTGAAATTCTGCTACGTCCTAGTTGGGTGATCTAGGTCAAGTTTCTTAACTCCTCTGAGTCTTAGATTCTTCGTATGAAAAATGGAAAAAATGCTAGCACCTACTTCTCAGGATTGTTTTGAAAAACAAATTAATTAATATATTTAAGCTTTTAGCACAGAGCCTAGTACATACTGTGTGTGCAGTAATTACAAACTATTACTAGTGAGTATAATAGGATGTGAAAATTCATGACATCAAACAACTAGAACCGAGATTTATACACACACACACACACACACACACACACAGACATATGTATACACACACACACACACACACAGACATATGTATACACACACACACACACACACACATAATTGTTTTTGCAACAGAGTCTAGCTCTGTCGCCCAGGCTGGAGTGCAGTGGCGTGATCTCGGCTCACTGCAACCTCTGTCTCCCGGGTTCAAGCAATTCTTCTGCCTCAGCCTCCTGAGCAGCTGGGACTACAGGCGCGTGCCACCATGACTAGTTAATTTTTGTATTTTTAGTAGAGATGGGGTTTCACCATGTTGGCCAGGCTGGTCTCGAACTCCTGACCTCAGGCGATCTGCCCACCTCAGCCTCCCAAAGTGCTGGGATTACAGGCGTGAGCCACCGTGCCTGGCCTGCAGTAGGATTTTAGAGAGATGTGTTTGTGAGAGAGATTTGTGCCCAAAGGGTTTTATTTTAAATTTTTAAAATATTTATAAAATAGAGACAAGATCTTACTATGTGGCCCAGGCTGGTCTCGAACTGCTGAGCTCAAGTGATCCTCTCTCTTTGGCCTCCCACAGGCGTGACTCACCACAGCCGATCCACTCAAAGCATTTTAACTTAGGGAGGTGAGTGTTGACACAGACAAACCAATGCCATTGCAATATTTTCATGACTTAGATTTCCCGAGAGAAGGGGATATGCCCTACCACACAGGTTCACGGTGGGAAGCACCAGGGCTTGGCTTGGAAGCAGAGGCAGGAAGGAATGAGGAGCCCAAGCAACAGCCTTTATTATTAGGCTTTCCAAGGGAAAGGTCAGGCAGGGCAGGGTGAACAGCTTCACACTGGTAGTTTGAGTAATTACAGTAAGTTTGGAGCAACAGAGACTGCCTCTAGCTGTCTGGTACCCGGTGCTGGGTTGATTTAGGACAGAGAAAATATCAGCTTACTGTGTGAGAGTTAGATAAAGGAGGTGGATGCTTGCATAGGTAGGGTGTGTTCCTAAGTGAGTTGTTACTATTTGTATTAGTCCATTCTCACGTTGCTAATAAAGACATACTCAAGACTGGGTAATTTATACAGGAAAAAGTGGTTTAATGGACTCACAGTTCTGCATGGCTGGGGAGGCCTCACAATCATGGTGGAAGGCACATCTTACATGGTGGAAAGCAAGAGAGAATGAGAGCCAAGCGAAAAGGGAAATGCCTTATAAAACCATCAGATCTCGTGAGACTTATTCCTTACCATGGGAACAGTATGGCAGAAACTGCCCCCATATTCAATTATCTCCACTTGGCTCTGCCCTTGACATATGGGGATTATTACAACTCAAGGTGAGATTAGGGTGGGGACAGAGCCAAACCATATCGCTATTTTTAGGAATCAGCTAGTCCTGGGAGGAGCAGTCTTTCCCCAAGTCTATGAGGCCCCTCAAGCTGTCAAAATACTAGCCTGGCACAGTGGCTCACAGTTGTAATCTCAGCACTTTAGGAGGCCAAGGTAGGAGGATTATTTGAGCCCAGGAGTTTGATATCAGCCTGGGCAACATTGCAAGACCCTGTCCCTACAAAGAAAAAAAAAAGAATTAGCCAGGTATGGTGGCATACAACTGTAGTCCAGCTACTCAGGAGGCTGAGTGGGAAGTTTGAGGCTGCAGTTGGCAATGATCGTGCCACTGTACTCCAGCCTGGGCAACAAAGTGAGACACTGTCTCAAAAAAAAAAAAGTCAAAACATTATAGGATACAGAAAATTAAGACAACATGATTAATGTGTGTGTGTAAGTATGCATTAGCTTGTGTGAATGTATACATGAGAGAGAGAACAAGAGAGAAAGAGAGACTATGAATACCCACAGCTTAGGGATGACTGAAGTAATTATTCTAGCAACGAGGAGTAAATTCTTCAACGTGACCTGCCGGGTGGTTGCTTATCTCCACCTTCCTTCCTTTCTAACATCCTAGTGATTGTTTCTGTCCCACATTCGCGCTATGGAAGTCATGCAAACAAATATAAATTAACAAATAGTATCGTTTGCCTTAGACCTGTAAAGAAAGGTCTTTTGGAGTCATTGCATGAAATTCCAGAATTCTTACTTGGTTGGATTTAACTTTATTTGCAGGAGGAATTTTCTCTGATGGGATCAGTCACTTGTGGTGTGATGTATCTTCATTTTGATGTGGATAGTCCCACATAAAACAATTAAAAAAACAAAAATAAGTAAATAAAAATCTATGTTTTTAAGATTCTATATGAGTGCAGGACATGATCAATGATAAATAAAACAGCCCCGTAAACAGCACAAGCCTCCCGAATTTAACTATAGAGGATTATACAGTAGAATTTTTTGTTATTATTTTTTCTCATCATAATTTCAGAAGTTGGGAGCATGGGGCTGACACAGTGCTCAGTGCCACGGTCATGGGACCAGGGTTCTTTTTTTCCACTTGGCCACCTCTGACATGCTAGCTTTCATTCTTGTGCATCTCACCCCATGGTTGCAAAGTGGCTGCAGTTCCTCCAAGCATCACACCTGCACTCCATGCAGTAAGGAGGGAAAAAACCAAAGGCGGTAAAGAATCCAGTTAGATGATTTGATCCTATTTTAGTAGGAAAGCACAGCTTCTCTGCAAGACCCCACCAGTAGACTTCGGTATAATCCTCATTTACCAGAGGCTGGGGAATGCTTATGTTTTCTATCTAAAATTGATCTCTGCAGCCAGGCATGGTGGCACATGCCTGTAAATCCAGCTACTCGGGAGGCTGAGGTGGGAGAATCACTTGAACCCAGGAGGCAGAGGTTGCAGTGAGCTGAGATGTTGCCACTGCACTCCAGCCTGGGCGACAGAGTGAGACCCTGCCTCAAAATAAATAAATAAGTAAATAATAAAAAATGAAAAATAAAATTGATCTCTGAAAATAGATTTGGTAACGATTTCATATCAGAAGAAAGAAGAAAGGAAGGGAGGGAGGGAGGAAGGAAAGGAAGGAAGGAAAGGAAGGAAGGAAGGGGAAGGGAAGGGAAGGAAAGGAAGGAGGAAAGGAGGGAGTGAGGGAGGGAGAGAAGGAAGGAGGGAAAGAAAGAAAAGAAGAAAACAGAAATGGAAGGAAATGAAGGAAGGAAAGGAAGGAAGGAAGGAAGGGGAAGGGAAGGGAAGGAAAGGAAGGAGGAAAGGAGGGAGTGAGGGAGGGAGAGAAGGAAGGAGGGAAAGAAAGAAAAGAAGAAAACAGAAATGGAGGAAAAAAGGAAGGAAAGAAGAGAGTGAGAAAGAGGGAGGGAGGAAGGGAAGAGGAGGGAGGGAGAGACAGAAGAGGGAGGGAGAAAAGGATAAAGAATGATTAACTTTGCCAAATTACTTTTGTCAATTTCAGATGTGAAAGTGGCATTCAGCCTTGGATCATTTTTAATTTTGTTTGTACCTAATCAGATTGAGGTAGAATTTTAATTTGGTATTCCCAGAATTACCCTATTCCCATCTGGGTCATCATTATTATCTCCAAATATTCTCATGACAAGATTTCTAAAAATGTCTGCAAGTTTGCAGTGAAATTGTGCATTGTTCTTAGAGTTGAAGAAATGCTACTGTTGCTGTGTAATTCTGTGCAGAAGAGTATTATCAATCACTAGAAAAAGCTTTTGAGAAAAACATCTTTAACGAAAAGAGTCCTAAAAGCACCACAAAGACGGTATCATACATAATGCAACTTGTTTTTTAGGTGCAACTGTGTGGAAAGCTCATTATGTGACTCCTAAATTCTACCCTGAAGGAACAGGTGCCTGCTATGGGAGTGGAATATGTTCATGGTCGGGGGATGTAACCTACCACGACCCACCACTCCTCTTTGACATCTCAAGAGACCCTTCGGAAGCCCTTCCACTGAACCCTGACAACGAGCCATTATTGGACTCCGTGATCAAAAAGATGGAGGCAGCCATAAGAGAGCATCGTAGGACACTAACACCTGTCCCACAGCAGTTCTCTGTGTTCAACACAATTTGGAAACCATGGCTGCAGCCATGCTGTGGGACCTTCCCCTTCTGTGGGTGTGACAAGGGAGATGACATCCTTCCCATGGCTCCCTGAGACCATGGGGACCACGTGTTACCCACCACAAACTTACTGTTACAACGGTCATAGGAGCAGAGCTCACCTGACTCATTCATTCCATTTGGGATAAAAACTGATGGCCCAACCCATTGTTTTATCCTCAGAAATCAGTTCTTTCAAGAGCTCGGTGAAATTAAAGTGGGCCCATAGAACAGTGAACCTGGAGGGGAGCATTTGTTGTATAATTTTTTTCTGGTATATAATTGTGCCATTGCCCAAGGAAAAGAGCAAATCAAGGTGACTTCAGCAGATTCTTGTAGAGCTTTTGTTCCTAGAATTCATGGAAGCATCAGGTCCAATGTCATAAGTTAGAAACTTCTGCTTGCAGATTCTATACCCAGGCATGCTAGCTTTCTAATAAATCATGATAAGTACTTAATTTTTTCATGAAGCAGAGGGTCACATAAAACTTGAAGTAGTGCTATTATAGTCAGTTTGACTTCTTGATTTTCTCTCTTTCCTTCTTTTCTCTTCCTGTCCGATACACATCTGGTTATGAGAAAAAATGCTGGGCTGAAGTTCTTGACTTTGCTTCCTCGTAGCTATATCATCGTGGAAATGTCTCTGTGATTTGGTTTCTTCATGTGTAAAATAAGGAAAACCAGTGTCTACTTCACAGAGTAGCTATGAGGATTACATGCATTAATTAATGTGAAATCGCCTTGTGTAGAATAAGCAGTCAATAAATGTTATTATTACAAATGTTGTTGTAAGCATCATCAATTGCAGTTAATCATGATTCCTTAAACACAAAATAAGAAAAATGGCAAAGAGTCAACATTTAAGAAAAAATAAAGAAACATGGCTAAAACAATTATTTAATTGAAGAAAGACATTTGGCAATACACATAGGAAGCAATTCAAAGCAGGATAAACAAACATAAATCCAAAATTTGAAGCATTTGTGACTGCAGACTACAAAAGACAAAGAAAGGATCTACAGATGGATGCAGGGCAGGTGAGCCCCAAATTGGGGCTTAGCCTGGGAGGGTTCTTGGCTTCCCTCAGGAAATAATTCAAGAGTAAGCCAGTGGTGGAAGCAACAGCTTTATGGAGAAGGTAGTGTCACAGTTCTGTGACCGCTCCTGCAGAGAACAGGAGCTCAGGGCACTGCTGCAGTCATATTTATACCCACTTTTAATTGCATGCAGATTAATGGGCAGTTTATGCAGAAATTTCTAGGAAAAGGGTGGTAACTTCTGAGTGCTCAGGTCATTGCCATAGAAGAGGCCAGTAATGCCCAGATGCTGCCATGGCAACGGTAAACTGACATGGCATGCTGTTAGGCATGTCTTATGGAATGCTGCTTCCATGTTTTAGCTAGTCCTCAGTTTGGTCCTCTGTCTGCTTCTGCTTCTTCTTCTTACCATTCCTGGGCTCAAGCAATCCTCCTGCCTTGGCCTCCCAAAGTGCTGGGATTACAGGTGTGAGCCACCACATGTGGCCAACAATGAATGTTCTTTATTTTATTATACTTTATATTTTGAGATAGAGTCTCACTCTGTCAGCCAGGCTGGAGTGCAGTGGTGCGATCTCAGCTCACGGAAACCTCTGCCTCCTGGGTTCAAGTGATTCTCCTGCCTCAGCCTCCTGAGTAGCTGGGATTACAGGCACACACCACTACAACCAGCTAATTTTTGTATTTGTAGTAGAGACAGGATTTAACCATGTTGACGAGGCTGGTCTCGAACTCCTGACCTCAAGCCATCCACCTGAATCAGCCTCCCAAAATGCTGGGATTATAGGCGTGAGCCACCGTGCCAGCAACAATGAATGTTCTTAATATCACCAGCCTGTGCACTTAAACATGATTTAAAATGGTAAATTTTGTTATGTGTTATTTTACCGTAATTAATTTTTTATTTTTATTTTTTTGAGATGGAATTTCCCTCGGTCGCCCAGGCTGGAGTGCAGTGGGAGATCTTTTCTCAAAAACAAAACAAAACCCCAAAAAACGACCGAACAAACAAATGCAATAACAACATCTTTTGCAATTTTTGAAGTTTGAAGATTACTTATTTCACTCAGAGCTCCCTTGTATTACTTGTCTTTAATGCTGTTCTCAAATTTGTGTGTGTGTGTGTGTGTGTGTGTGTGTGTGTGTGTGTGTGTGGAGAGAGAGAGAGAGAGAGAGAGGGCAGCTAGCAGGTCCTACATCACCCCAAATCCATCATTTTCTCTTTATTCAATTCTGCAGTGGTGCGATCTCGGCTCACTGCAACCTCCGCCTCCTGGGTTCAAGCGATTCTCCTTCCTCAGCCTCCCCAGTAGCTGGGATTACAGGCGCCTGCCACCACACCCAGCTAATTTTTTGTATTTTTAAGTAGAGACAGGGTTTCTCTATGTTGGCCAGGCTGGTCTCGAACTCCTGACCTCAGGCGATCCACCCGCCTCGGCCTCCCAAAGTGCTGGGATTACAGTCGTGAGCCACCTCACCCGCCCCCATTCTGCTATTTCTTATCCCTCTTTACATTGCCGCCACACTGCAATGTAAATGAACCTTTGACCTAAATGAACCAATTAATTATGCCCCCACTTCACTAATGGGGCCACTAGAGGGCGCTAGACAAACATTTCTCAACTACTCGGTCAATGCGTTCAAGCATGCCACAGGTGTTCTTGCCAGAGACTTGTCATTGATGTTTTCTTGAGCCATTAGAAGGAAATGGCCATGAGGAAAAGACTCGGTTTGTTTTATGTTAATCCAGGGGATATGATGGTAGACAGGTACCAACCAGACATGTCCATTTCAGACAGTCAAAGTAGCCAATCTGTCCTCCACAATTCAGCATTTTTAGAGAAATAAAAAATGGTGCTGAAACATGCAGAGTCTAAAACTGAATGTCTGCTTTTCAAGTTCTTTCTAATTATTGGCTAGGGAAAAATCAGTGTCACTTAACTTCTCTGTAGTGCAATGTCTCAACTTTAAAATGACTACAATAGCAAATGCTTCATAGAGTTGCTGCAAAGATTACATAGATAAATATGCTAAAACACAAGAGGCTGGAACGAGCACTTTAAGATGACAGTAATTTTATTTTATTACAAGAAAGACTGAGGTTGAATTTTCTTAACCCAGAACTTAGATTAGGAAGAAGTGGTCATTAAAATATACCATGCATTATTACTTATTATGGTCACCATTCTGTGCAATAGATCACTAAGCTTATTGCTCCTGGGAGGGGATAGATTTATTAACTTGCCTGATGTAATCATTCCACATTGTGAACATATATCAAAGCATTCCATGGTACTCTCTCTATATATAATATTATATATAATGATATATATAAAATATTATATATGATGTTATATATAAAATACTATATAAAATATTATATAAAATATTATATATAATGTTATATAAAATATTATATATAATATATTATATATAATATATAAAATAATATATAATATATATAAAATTTATCAATTAAAAATAAAAATAAAATGCTGACAAAATAAGAGGTGTTAAATGAATGTATAAGAAACATGAGGTAGCTGAAGTAGGAGTCTTACTCAAACCATCTGCCCTGATCTGTCTATCATCCCATGCTGGGACATGAAAAGGCACATATTCAGAGGACTGGGGGAATTGAGAGAGAGTGAAGGACAGACAGAGTCTTCATCAGGGACGCTCCCACACGGGAAGCCTCCTACCATGAACCTTAAAGACGTGAGTTCTGGAAGGTGTCTGAGAAGAGATTTTCTGCGGTTTTGCCAGAGAGCTGGCAACGAGGTGATGGGAGCAAACCCTTCCTTCATTATTATATTTTCCAAAACTCACAGCATTATTTTGGAGAATTGTTAAGGTAGTAGGAGGGAGATTTAAGAAATAGCCCCAGAGTGTCTTTGTGTTCACTGCCCTGCATGTTTGCCAGGAAGAACATATTCCTCAGGTATTAGTCTCGTGCTGCTGATAAAGACATACCCAAGACTGGGTAATTTATAAAGGAAAGAGGTTTAATGGACTCACAGTTCCACATCACTGGGGAGGCCTCACAATCATGGCAGGAGGCAAAAGGCACATCTCACATGGTGGCAGGCAAGAGAGAAAAAAGAGCCAAGTGAAACCTCTTATAAAACCATCAGATCTCATGAGGCTTACTCACTACCATGAGAACAGCGGAAACCACCCCCATGATTCAATTATCTTTCACTGGGTTCCTCCTGCAACACGTGGCAATTATGGGAGGTACCACTGAAGATGAGCTTTAGGTGGGGACACAGCCAAACCATATCACCTTAGGTATGGAGAGACTGAAGAAATGAATGTGCCATTTTTGATCTTTACAGAGGGTTTCAAATTTGCAAATGTTCAAAAATGTTATCCCTCAAAGACCTTTGAGGAAAAAGTTAGTTGATTGACTCCAGCAAAATGGAATGTCATCCAAGAAAGGTGAGAGTAGCCAAGCACAGTGGCTCATGCCTGTAACCACAGCATTTTGGGAGGCTGAGGTGGGAGGATCGCTTGGGTCCAGGAGTTCAAGACCAGCCTGGACAACATAGTGCAATCTTATCTTTACTAAAAATTCCTTTAAAATTGCTGAGTGTTTACTAAAAATTTGTTTAAAATTGCTGAGTGGCACATGCCTGTAGTCCCAGCTACTCAGAAGGCTGAGGTGGGAGGATCACTTGAGCCCAGGACATTGAAGCTGCAGTGAGCTATGACTACACTACTGCACTCCAGCCTGGGTGACAGAGCAAGACCCTGTCTCAAAATACTACTACTACTACTACTACTACTAATAATAATAAAAAGAAGAGAGTACACAGGAAGCAGTGCTGAATAAATAAATGTATAAAACAAAGTCTGAATGTGTTAGTGCACAGTTGTGAAAATAATCTGGAGTTAACATTTCACATGGGAGGTAATTGAAAGAGCAGAGAAGAAAGAGAGAATGAGCATATGTTCATGTTTTTGTTTCGTCTGGGAAGAAGACATAGGTAATGACTATCTTTATACTTGATAGAAAATATAAGCTTAAATACGTGTGCTGACAGGTGAAAGGTGGTTACCACCAGAAAACTAGAAAAGATGTGTACAAGTTTCAGAGCCTTAATGGGAAATGCGTGGATTGAAGAAAACCTGATTCATGCAATCAGAGGTGGGTGGGAAAGAATTACACCGAAGAAGCAGAAAATCTGATATATGTAAAAAAGGGAAAATAATATAAAGTGAAACTGCAGGACTCAATCCAAATATAACCATGATCATAATAAACATGGATGGATTAAAATTCCTTTAAAAAAGATAGGCTTTCTGAATGGGAAAATAAACATAAAATCCAGACATACAGTAGTGTAGGAGGCAGCTTAATTAAAAACAAAATGTTGAAAATAAATGGATGCATTTGATATGATTCTGTTCCACTATCCAATCTAAGTAATGATCAATTATTTTATAGATTGTTCTTCAGTTTTTTTGTTGTTGTTGTTGTTTTTTTTTGAGACAGAGTCTCCCTTTATCCCTCAGGCTGGAGTGCAGTGGCGCGATCTTGGCTCACTGCAACCTCTGCCTCCCAGGTTCAAGCAATTCTCATGCCTCAGCCTCCACAATTGCTGGGAGTAGAGGCACCTGCCACCACGCCCGGCTAGTTTTTGTATTTTTAGTAGAGACGGGGTTTCACCTTGTTGGCCAGGCTGGTCTAAACTCCTGACGTCAGGTGATCCGCCCGCCTCAGCCTCCCAAAGTGCTGGAATTACAGGCTTGAGCCACTGTGCCCAGCCTTCAGTTTGGTTTTGTCCAGTGTTTTCTCATGATTAGACTGAGGTTATGCATTTTTGGCAAAAAAATCATCAGAATTGATGTAAGTTTTCAGTGTGTCATGTTACGGAGTGCATGATGTCTGTATGTCCTGTCCTGGTGATGTTAAATTTCATCACCTGGATTAAGTGGTGTCTGTTGGAATTCTCCACTGTGAAATTATTATTTTTTCTGATCCAGGAAAGGTTAAGCAAGAGTCTGGCACCATTTGAAGTCTAATAAGAAACATTTACTACCTGATTTCTCTGAAGCCTGCTACCTGCGGGCTACATGTGCATAATAAAAACTTTGGTCTCCTCAACGCCTTATCCTCACCCAGACATTTCCTTTCTATTGATTACAGGTCTTTAATCAGAAAATCCTGGAATCCACCTACGACCTGGAAGTTCCTCACTTTGAATGGAATCCCACCTTTCTGGACTAAGCCAATGTACGTCTCACATGTGTCGATTGATGTCTCCTGTCCCCGTAAATTGTATAAAGCCAAGCTGTCACCCAACCACCTTGGGCACTTGTTCTCAGGACCTCCTTGGGGCTGTGTCGTGAGCCATTGGTTAAATGAATAACTCTTTTCAAATATTTTACAGAGTTTGACTCTTTTCATGGACATTAATTGGTGCCCTACACGTGGGGCCTCAGAAAAGACTCAGAATCCTTGACGAAGTTGCCCGAACCCGGAGCTAAGTTACCCGCAGGGCCATTGGAAGCCCTCCCTGGCTTTAGGTTTCTCCTCCAGTGGAACCGGTGAGTCCTCTGCAGCTCTGGACCTTCCATTTGGTGGATGGTCCTTGGTTCATTCTGAGCTGTTTTTCTACCTCCTTTTTATTTTTCTCCTAGGAAGTTGTTGTATAGGATCCTACTTTACGTTTGGTGGTGCATTCTAAATGGTCTTCTCCACTGCCCTTTCCCCCCCAAATTAATGTCGATTGGCCTGTGAGTACATTTGCGTGAGAGACTGAACTGCCACTTTTGTGGCGTAATTTTGAATTGCCAAATGAGAGGCTGACCTCCTCAGCTTGGAAAAGAAAGGGAGTTTTGCTCCTCCTAGCCAAAAACCACCCCTGGGTGGTAGGGGTTGAGTGGGAGTCTCTGGGGGATTGACTCCTGCCATGATGTGCAGTGACCCTACAGGGAACCGCACAACAAAATTAATTTTAAGAGGCTCATCCAGGAGACAGGTGTAAGAGCTGATCACTTGCTATGTTGAGCCCTGTCAGAGGTCTAGACCTCTGGAGAGAGAAACTCAGACACGTGAAAGGGTAGAAAGACTCAGTGGTGACACACAGTGTAGTCCCTCTCACAGCCAGCACACTTCAATCCACCCTACTAAAACCCAGGCCACAGTTTAGTTCCTCATTTTTAAATAAAAGTGGGAGACATAGCATGTAAGGATGAGGAAAGGCGGAGACAGCGACCCCCATTTGGGCACCCCTTTTGGTTCTCTGCTTCCTCTACTTGCAAGTATTTGTGTAAGTGGGAAAAGCTTGAGGGCATGCCAGGTCAAACAAGAAGCTTCCTGTTACATATTATGTCTGTGCTTGTTCACACTTTAAACTGCTGCACACATTACACCAGAGAAAATTCCAGCCCAAAGGTCAACCTGCAACCAATCAGTTCCTAAGTCCTCTATTTTGCTATTTTCTTTTCTGCCTACTTTAAATCTTCTGTTTACTTTTTGTTCTTTTCTTTTCTTTTCTTTTTTTTTTTTGAGACAGAGTCTTGCTCTGTCACCCAGGCTGGAGTGCAATGGCGCTATCTACTGCAGCCTCTGCCTTCCAGGTTCAAGCGATTCTCCTGCCTCAGCCTCCCCAGTAGCTGGGATTACAGACGTGCGCCACCACGTCTACGTAATTTTTGTATTTTTAGTGGAGACAGGCTCTCACCATGTTGACCAGGCTGGTCTCGAACTCCCGACCTCAAGTGATCCGCCGGCCTCGGCCTCCCAAAGTGCTGGGATTACAGGCGTGAACCACCATTCCTGGCCCTTCTGTTACTTTTCCACTGCTGTTGAGATAGAAGTCACTGTTGGGATCCAACCTTTTTGTTTGTATAAACTGGTGAGTTTGTGTTGATATCTCTTGCTAGAGTTCTGAAGTAAAAGCTATAGGATCTTTGTGTGAGTGTGCATGCGTGTTTAGATGTGTTTATGTACATGCACATATGTGTGCACATACATACATTTTTTACGTGCTTTAGCCCTGAAGTGTCCAATTGGCTTCAAGTCAAAGAGTACTCATAAATTAAATAATAAGCCAAAACGCTTTTCAAGTTCACGTGACTTACATAAATCTTTAATAAATAAGCTGGCTTTAAAATTATTGGTACGATAGTATTAGAAATATCTTAAAAATTGTCAGCATACATGTTTGTTTGCATTTACTGATCAAGCAGTTTCATATTTACCTCTGACAGATATTATCAGGTGTCAAAATTTGCCATAAGGCTTACAAAACTATAAACCCAGCAACCCAGCATGAAACACAATAATCTTTGTTTCTGTACTTTTTGAGAAATAAGACGTTTAATGTTATTAGTGTAGTAAAAAGAGCTAAATCCCAAGTTATCAGTAAAATATCTATATATTTAAAATTTTTGCTTAGGCAAACACAGAAAATTCATAGACTATAAAAATGGTTAACAGGGAAATAACTTTAAATGATGACTATGAGAGTTTTCACAGATAATCTAGGTAAAAGATTTTATAAAATTAATTAGGTAAATGTAATGAAACAAATGCCTGTAAATAAATATAATTTAGAATCTAAAGTTAAATAATAGATATTCACTAAATGTCTGGGCCATTTTCAATTTAAATAAATTGTATTATAGAAAAACTTTTCTAAAAAATATGTTCTTATTCAAAGCTAAGTTATTTTCATCTAATTCCATGTTTATTTATTTATATTTTTTGAGATGGAGCCTCGCTCTGTCTCCCAGGCTGGAGTGCAATGGTGCAGTCTCAGCTCACTGCAACCTCTGCCTCCCAGGTTCAAGCGATTCTCCTGCCTCAGCCTCCCTTGTAGCTGGGATTACAGGTGCCCACCACCATGCCTGGCTAATTTTTGTAATTTTAGTAGAGATAGGGGTCTTGCCATGTTGGCCAGGCTGGTCTCGAACTCCTAACCTCAGCTGATCCACCCACCTAAGCCTCCCAAAGTGCTGGGATAACAGGTGCAAGCCACCGCACCCGGCCAGATTCTAGGTTTATTTAAGGGTTATTTATGAAATATGGTAAAAGGAACCAAGAAACAAGAGATGTAAAGAAAGTTAGGCTGCGTGCATTGGGTCACACCTGTAATCCCAGCACTTTGGGAGGCTGAGGCAGGCGGATCATGAGGTCAGGAGTTTGAGACCAGCCTGACCAACACAGTGAAACCCCGCCTCTACTAAAAATATAAAAATTAGTCAGTCATGGTGGCACGTGCCTGTAATCCCAGCTACTCAGGAGGCTGAGGTAGGAGAATTGCTTGCACCCGGGAGGCAGAGGTTGCAGTGAGCCAAGATCGTGCCACTGCACTCCAGGCTGGGTGACAGAGCGAGACTACTCCATCTCAAAAAAAAAAGAAGAAGAAAGTTACAAGGAGGTATTTTTGGTAAGAAATGTTAAAAGAAAAATAATTTTGTATGAGAAAGAATCTTGTTGTTTAAGAGAGATGTTTAGGACAGAACAGAAAATCCAAGCAGGATGTATATGGTCTGTGCAAGTCATAATACAGTCTGTAAAAAAGGAATTCAAAAAAATTTTTATGTAATTAAGTTTGCTATAACTAAAAGGAAATTATAATCATTCTAGGTATTGGACTTCAATAATAAAAATACAGTAATGCCAAAGGAGATCATTGGTTAGAACAAGATTTTCTTAAAATACTGATGTACTCAGTGAAATTGCAAGAAGTTTTTTATTTTTGAATTCCATAATCTCTTCTTGAAATTCTTCAGATGGACATCCTAGGGGTTCCACTTCTGCTGCATCCTGCTTGCCTCAGAGCTTTCCCTCTTTTGAAAAGGCCTGGGATGGTAACTCTCTCCTTCAACTTTTGCTGGCTCCCGTAATTTTTTAAAAATTAGTAGTCTAAAGGAAGAGAGAGAATTTTTGAAAAGAGGCAAGTGAAAAATGTTATAGGATGTGCCTCTATCTGTGTGTCTGTCTATAAGTTTATTTATTGTCTGTTTGTTTGATTGATTTGTTTATTTTGGAGACAGGGTCTCACTCTGTCACCCAGGCTGGAGCGCAGTGGTGTGATCTTGGTTCACTGTTCCCTTGAGCACTGGGCTCAAGGGATCCTCCTGCCTCACCTCAGCCATCCATGTAGCTGGAACCACAGGTGCATACTATCTCGCCCAGCTAATTTTTTGTATTTTTTATGTAGAGATGGGGTTTTGCCATGTTGGCCAGGCTGGTCTCAGTCCTGAGCTCAAGCGATCCACCCGTCTTGGCCTCCTAAAGTGCTAGGATTACAGGCGTGCGGCACCATGCCTGGCCTTGTCTGTAAGTTTCTATCTGTCATGAGGAAGTAATATTTCAGTACCAAATTATATGAAAGAGCTCTAATCAAATGGCTTACAGAAAAGCAAGTGCTTATCAGACAACCAAAAGCTAGCTCAGATGCTTTTAATTGACATTCCTTTAGTAATCTTTGGTAAGACTAATTTGGTAAATTTAATTTCAAAATCCTGTCCAGTGGTTTAAAATCTTAGAGTCACGTTAGATGGGACTGTTCCCCTGACCTTGACCCCCTTCGTGGGCAGGAACTGGAGTGGCTCATGTTACTCAGCCTGCAGTTTGTGGACAGCTATGTGTTAACAGCTCAGTGAAGGGTCAAGGTGACAGCCTTCTGCACCTGTCCTTTTGGACACCGACTTCTTGTTTGGTGTCCAAGAATCATCAGGTCACACAAACTGAAAGATGATGAATGTGGAGGACTTTATTGAGCAGTGGAAGTGGCTCTTGGTGGAAGAGGAGCTGGAAAGGGGATGGTGTGTGAAGAAGGTGATGTTTCTCTGAAGCCTAGCCTTCTCTGGCTGGGCTCCCCTCCAAAACCACACCGTCTGAAGTTAGTCATGTTTATCTGTAGTCTCCAATGCTCAGTTACTTCTCTGCTCGCCACTCAGTAGCTTGTATCCCTGCCGGTCAGCTGCTTGTGTTGCTTTTTTCGTTTTCTTTTTCTTTTTCGTTTTTCTTCCTGCCAGCTGGTCTGGTCCTTATGGGCACAGGATAGGGGGCAGGGCAGGCCAAAAAGGCAATCATCTGGGCAGAGAAACGAGGTCAGCTGCTTTCACTAGGGCCGAGCTTCCAGACTTGAGGTTGTAGTTTAGCCGGGAGCCCAGCCATCCTGTATCAATGTTAGATTAAATTAGGCAATCCTAGGTTTTGCACTGGAAATTAGGGTTACTGGGAGTTGGAATAGTAGGAGAGTAAGATGTATTTTTGGTGAGGTTTATAAAAACACAAAGATGTGGTTTTTGCCAAAGAAAATGTAATGTTTAGAGGCTATTTAAAGGTCACTTTAAAATAAATGGAAAATTATGTAGATAAAACTCATTGGAGAAAGAGAAAAATAAAGAGGTGGGGAATGAGAAACCTTTGACTTTTGGGTGGCCACGTGGTCACACATGGTAATGAAGTGGCATCATTGTCTGGGGTAAATACCCGAGATTCATTGTCTCATGGCCACAGAAAACGAGGACGTGGACACACAGAATGAGGTTGAGAGCAGAAGTTTAGTAGGCAAAAGAAAGAGAAGAGCTCTCTGCAGCAGAGCGGGGTCCTGGAGAAGTGGGTTGCTGCTTCTTTGCTGAAATGCAGCAAGTTTTATAGATGAGCTTGAGGAGGCAGTGTATGATTTACATAGGACGCAAAAGATTGGTTGGACCAGGTGTACCATTTGCATAGGGCACGTAAAGCTGGTTAGGACTAGATGTGTCATTTGCATAGGGCATGAAAAGCTGGCCTAATCTTTTTTTTTTTTTTTTTTGAGATAGAATTTTGCTCTTGTTGCCCAGGCTGGAGTGCAATGGCGCCATCTCGGCTCACTGCAACCTCCGCCTCCCGGGTTCAAGTGATTCTCCTGCCTCAGCCTCCTGAGTAGCTGGGATTACAGGTGCCTGCCACCACACCCGGCTGATTTCGTACTTTTAGTACAGATGGGGTTTCTCCATGTTGGTCAGGCTGGTCTCAAACTCCTGACCTCAGGTGATCTGCCCAACTCGGAGCCTAATCTTTTATTATGCAGATGGACTCTTTACCTGGCTAGTGCCATGTCGCCTGTTTTTTTTGTTTGTTTTGTTTTGTTTTGTTTTTTGAGACGGAGTTTCACTCATTTTGTCCAGGCTGGGGTGCAGTGGCGTGATCTTGGCCTAATGCAACCTCTGCCTCCCGAGTTCAAGCAATTCTCCTGCCTCAGCCTCCTGAGTAGCTGGGATTACAGGCATGTGCCACCACGCCTGGCTAATTTTTGTATTTTTTTAAGTAGAGACGGGGTTTCACCATGTTGGCCAGGCTGGTCTCGAACTCCTAACCTCAGATGATCCGCCCGCCTCGGCCTCCCAGAGTGCTGAGATTACAGGCGTGAGCCACTGCGCCTGGCCTCTGGTTTTTTACTGTACACGTGGTGACAAAGAAAAGGGAAGACGGAGCCTCCATGTTGAACATACCTGGCTTCCAGGTAGCCCTTTCCCATTGGCACAGCTGCCAGCATTTACCCATGCAAGCTTCCAGCTTGCTTATTATCTATGCCTGCAGCTCTATTTTCCAGGCTGCTCTTTGTTAAAAAGAAATGATTTGGGGGCTCCTTTTTAAAAAGGGAAATTCTGCCAAGGACTCTTTTACCCTCACTATCTGCCTGAATAATTTCTTTCTAGTTCCTCTATCAGTAAGGAGATGCAGCTGGCTTGTCTTCAGTCACTAAAGGTCAAAGCCACCAGAGGAATTTAGAGATGGATCCTACTCATAGTCCCAGGGAATTTAGTTCACTGGATGTATAGCAAATGCAAATTAATAAGGAAAAAGTGAACTATTCAGTCCCTTGCTTACTGCCTATGTAGTTGCTAAAACCAAAGTAAAAGAGTGCTGCTGCCTTGGGCGTGAAGGCAGCACCAAGCTCAGATGTGGGTCGGTCTCAGATCAGGCCAGTGACCTCAAAGCTTCCTACACAAGGAAAAATTAAGCCACGTCAACCAAAAGTTACCTCTGAGACCTGTGATTACCAAGAAGATAGACATGTGGAGAAAGGGCAAAACCAAGTAACTATTAAACCCAGAGGGTATTTACGGGGCTGTTCAATCTTTTGGCTTCCCTGGGCCACACTGGAAGAAAAATTGTCTTGGGCCATGCATAAAATACACAAACACTAATGATAGCTGATGAGAAAAAAAAAAAAGGCAAGAAAATGTCATAACATTTTCAGAAAGTTTACACGTTTGTGTTGGGCCACATTCAAAGCCGTCCTGAGCCACGTGCGGCCCGCGGGCCGTGGATTGGACAAGCTTGAAAAGGAATTGGTTCATCTTCTAGATTGGTATCGTCAGCTTCCCGAGTTCCCTTTTCTAAAATGGGTTGTAAGAATGACTACTTTAAGAACAGTATGTTTAATGTTTTTTTTTTTTGAGAAAGGGTCTCATTCTGTCACCCAGACTGGAGTGCAGTGGCATGATCTCAGCTCATCGCAACCTCCACCTCCTGGGTTCAGGTAATTCTCCCACCTCAGCCTCCTGAGAAGCTGGGATTACAGGCACACGCCACCATGCCCGGCTAATTTTTCTATTTTTTGGTAGAGATGGAATTTCACCATGTTGGCCAGACTGCTCTTGAACTCCTGACCTCAGGTGATCTGCCCACCTTGGCCTCCCAAAGTGCTGGGATTACAGGCGTGATCCACTCTGCCCAGCCGAGATGTTTAATTTTTAAATGCCACAGAAAGAAAGAGCATGTTTGGGCTGGTGCAGGGCCCGCAGCTCACTCACTATTAAACACTTGCTGATGAGTGTATGGGACCCAGATGCACAGAAAGTTTTTCCTGAGGAAATGGCCAGCCTGGTGGACTAGGTAAACACCCTACAAGGTCTGTTTATCCTGAAAAGGGGACTGCCCAGCCCTCCCTATAGAATGCCAAGTGGAGCACCCTAGATAAAGCAGCCGATGTGCTTCATATGCAAGCCATGTGGGATTGGCTTCATGATGACCGGGATATTCATCAGCTGAATATGCCCATTACCCAATGTATTAGTCCGTTTTCATGCTGCTGATAAAGACATACCCGAGATTGGGCAATTTACAAAAGAAAGAGGGGTAATTAGACTTACAGTTCCACGTGGCGGCGGAAGCCTCACGATCATGGTGGAGGGCAGGGAGGAAGAAGTCACATCTTACATGGATGGTGGCAGGCAAAGAGAGAGAGCCAAGCGAAAGGAGTTTCTCCTTGTAAAACCATCAGATCTCGTGAGACTCATTCACTACCACAAGAACAATATGGAGGAAACTGCCACCAGAATTCAATTATCTCCCACCAGGTCCCTCCCACAGCAATGGGAATTATGGGAGATACAATTCAAGATGAGCTTTGGGTGTGGACACAGTCAAACTATATCACCGAGGTCATAGTGTGAAAGGAAAATAAATCTCAGGTCCCCAAAATCACTAAGCCAAGGGAAAAGTCAAGCTGGGAACTGTGTCAGGCAAGCCTGCCTCCCATTTGATTCTTAAATAAGACAGCTACAAAGATAAGAAGCTACATACCCCCCTCACAATTTGTGCTTAACGAAATTCCTTGTGGACAAAGGACAGACGGAATTCAAAGTCATCCTTCCAAGGCTCCCCTGAGACAAATGCTTATCTGATAACTTCCTCTGCCCCATTGCTTATGTAAAAGTACAGATTCACGGAGCCAGCCTAAATTGTGTATTCAGTGGAAAGCTGATCAAGGACTCAAAAGAATGTAACCTTTTGTCTCGTGTCTACTTCTAATCTGAAAGCTCCCACTTCAAGTTGTCCTGAATTACTGAACTGAGCCCATGTATGTCTTACACATATTGATTGATGTCTCATGTCTCCCTAAAATATATAAAAGCAAGCTGTGCCCTGAACACCTTGGGCACATGTCGTCAGGACTTCCTGAGGCTGTGTCACAGGTGCACGTTCTCAACCTTGGTAAAATAAACTTTCTAAATTGACTGAGACCTGTCTCAGATATTTTGGGTTCGCAATAGATTCTCAGTGTATTAATGATGTTAGCTGAAGAACTGTGAAGCTCATAAATTTGGAAAGGAAAGGTTTATTTCTATAAATGTTGTGGTTCAAGGGTCCCCTTCTACAAGAGCACCCCAGGTGACATGACTCTTGCAGAATCAAACAATGGTTTGAGAAACCTTATCAAATTTGCAGTTGTAGCTTTCCCTCATGGGTCTTACAGATGCTACCAAAAGACTAGGGTGTCAACGAGAAGAGACAAACTGTAAATTTTTTTAAGAGGTTTATTCTGAGCCAAATAGGAGTGACCATGGCCGCCCATGACGCAGACTTCAGGAGATCCTGAGAACATGCGCCCAATGTGGTCTGCGTACAGCTTGGTTTTCTACATTTTAGGGAGACATGAGACATCGATCAATACATGTAAGACGTACATTGTTTCCATTCAAAAAAGGTGAGATAACTCAAAGTGGGGGATTCCAGCTCATGGATGGACAAGACACAAAAGGTTGCATTCTTTTCGGTCTTTGATCAGAATACACAATTTACATGTGACGGAGGTTGGGGGGTGGGGGTGGTGGGTAGAGGAATAGTGACTGATGCCTGTTCAGTGAATCTGCATGTTTGCGTAAACAATAGGGCAGGGGAATCTATCAGATATGCATTTGTCTCAGGTGAGCAGAGAGGGCTGACTTTCACTTCTGTCTCTCCTTTGACCCACACCTGTGAAGATAAGCCAAGGTGAAATTGAACAGATCTGTTTTAGGGTAAAGATCTTGAGGTCCACAAAAAATTTCTTTGTGGGCAAATCATGAAAGAGGTATGCAGCTTTTTGTTTTGTTTTGTTTGTTTGTTTGTTTGTTTTTGTCTCCATAGCTGTCTTATTTAGGAGAAAATGGGAGGCAGGTTTTTCTGATGCAGTTCCCAGCTTGCCTTTTCCCCTTGGCTTGGGGATTTTGGTTTCCTTGCACTAATTAACAAACAAAATTAATAAATTAACAAACAAAAACAGGGAAGGGAAAAGTGAGTCAAAGGGCTCATGCCAGAAGGGTGGAAATCTTTAGATAATTATTTTGTTATTATTATTAATTTTTCTTTTTTTGAGATGGAGTTTCGCTCTTGTTGCCCAGGCTGACATGCAATGGTGCCATCTCGGCTCACTGCAACCCCGCCTCCCAGGTTCAAGTGATTCTCCTGCCTCAACCTCCTGAGTAGCTGGGATTACAGGCACCTGCCACCACGCCCAGCTAATTTTTTTGTATTTTTAGTAGAGACGAAGTTTCACAATGTTGGCCAGGCTGGAATCTTTAGATAATTGTTAAGAAATAAAAGAAAAGGAAAATTGATGGAGTTAAAACAAAAGACTTTACAACATGATCAAAGGTTGGGTAGGCCACAGGGAGCCCCAACTGGTCCCCCAACATGAAGGGGCCCCATGCCAGTTTTCTTCATTTGCCTCAGATTGGAGAAGTTTAAGAAAACTTGAGGCTGGGCATGGTGGCTCAAGCCTGTAATCCCAGAACTTTGGGAGGCCAAGGCAGGCGGATCATCTGAGGTCAGGAGTTCGAGACCAGGCTGGCCAACATGGTGAAACCCCGTCTCTACTAAAAATACAAAAAAATTTGCTGGGCGTCGTGGCACGCACCTGTAATCCCAGCTACTCAGGAGGCTGAGGCAGGAGAATCGCTTGAACCCAGGAGGCAGAGGTTGCAGGGAGCAGAGATCATGCCATTGCACTCCAGCCTGGGCAACAAGAGCGAAACTCTGTCTCAAAAAAAAAAAAAAAAAAAAAAAGTTTTAGAGCAGGAATGAAAAGAAGGAAAGTACACTTGGAAGACGGCCAAGTAGCTGACCTAAGAGATCAAGTGTATGGTTGACCTTTAGACTTGGGGTTTTATAGGTTGGCATGCTTCTGGAGTCTTGTGTCCCTTCTCCGCTGAGTCTTCCCTTGGGGTTGGGCTGTCCACATGCACAGTGGCCTGCCAGCACTTGGGAGGGGAGCATGCGCAGTGTGTTTACTGGAGTTGGACGCATGCTCACTTGAGGCGTTCTTCCCTTACCAGCTGAATGTTCCTAGAAGGTTACAGACCAGTTAAACTCCACCGTTTTGCTTCTCAGTGTGCATGCTTGAGCCCACTCACTCACCTCCTGAGATCGTATTGGGAAACTGCTGACCACCAGTTTTAGGTGTTTTCTATTTACTGGGAGACGGCCTTTCCCTGGTGCTGACTGTGACCAATTATTATTTTAGAGAGACACTTTAATAACCGCCTGATGCTCGCCTGACATTCCTGGTGGGGCTGGGGAGAGCCTTTCCTGCCTTGCTCATGCCTGACTAGCTACCTACTGTAACAATAACTGAACTCTTTCTACCGATTTCCAGTGAGAAAATCTATGCATCTATCTATGACCTGCAAGCCCCCACTTTGAAGTGTGTCACCTTTCCTGGCTGAACCAATGTCCATCTTACATGTATTGAGGGGTGTCTTATGTCTCCCTAAAATGCATAAAGCCAATCTGTAACTCAACAACCCTGAGCACATGTTCTCAGGATCTCCTGAGGGCTGTGCTATGGGCCAGTAGTCACTCATATTTGGCTCAGAATAAATATCTTAGAATAGTTTACAGAGTTTGACCCTTTTCATCAGCAGAGGCATACACTCTTGCTATGGGATGTTAACCGAAGCTAATGGAAATAATGGTGTCCAAAAGAGTTCCGTGATGAAACATAAATGGTTCATGTAGGACCTGCTACCTGGGGAATGCAAAGATAATATACAAGGAGGGAGCTTCTTTTTCCTCTTCAGACTGACTCTGTAACTATGTGAGAAGATTTTTGCCTTCCAAAGTTATTAGTGTGTTCATTTTTATCTCTTAGGAAAAAAGTGGCAAAGTTGGAGATGGTGTACACTTTCCTTTATTGCTTGACTGAGGTTAAAAATTTGGCCAGGCATGGTGGCTCACTCCTGTAATCATAGCATTTTGAGAGCCCAAGGCCAAGGATAGCTTGAGCCAAGAAGTTCAAGACCAGCCTGGGCAGCATAGCGAGACCTTGTCTCTACAAAAAATAAAAAAATTAGCTGGGTGTGGTGGTGAACACCTGTAATCACATCTACTTGGGGGGCTGAGGTGGGAGGATTGCTTGAGCTCAGGAGCTGGAGGTTGCAGTGAGCCAAGATTATACCACTGCACTCCAGCCTGGGCAACCAAGCGAGATGCTGTCTCAAAACAACAACAACAACAAAAAGAACAACAAAAAACAAAAAAACTTGTATTCTATTGTCATCCATCAGATTATTTTTAACTAATTTTATTTTAATCACTTACTGTTGAGTCACCTCTGAGATTTTCTATTCCAGTGGCATCCTTATAAAATGAAGCTTCCTTGTCAACTGCACTCGTGATAACACCGAGCTTCTGCTAAGAAAAAACAAATGCATAACTCTGTATAACCTATCTCCCATGACAGGGTCTATGCCTCGCTGTATTTAAGCATTCATTTTAGTTTTCAGCAATGTAGTACTTTCACCTACATTTTGTCAAATTCAAACACTTGCAATACTTCATTTATTTTTTCTGCATGTCCTTCATATTTTGGCTTTGCTAGTCCACTTTGGCCAAAAAGCTTTGATTCTTTAAGTATAGGCCTAAATATCCTATCTTAAGCATGGGTGTAATTTTCTTCTATTACCAACAGAGGTTCTTTTATAGTTTTTGAAATCACTGATTAAAAAGAAACAGCTCAAATTATATTCTACTGTAAAAATGATACATTCAGCCTGGGCACGGTCAGTCACATCTGTAATCACAACACGTTGGGAGGCTGAGGCAGGAGGATCACTTGAGTCCAGGAGTTGAGGCTGCAGTGAGCTGTGATCACACCATTGCACTCTAGTGTGAGTGACAGTGAGACCCTGTCTCAAAAAAAAAAAAAAAAAAGATACATTCAAAGAAGTCAAAATAAAACAGTATAAAACCTATCTCCCTGATTGCAGCTACCTTGTTTTATGCATACGCCTGCAATCCTTTTACACCTATCACACACTAAAAATGTTTTACAGTTATTGTTATTGCACACAGAAGGCATCTAGGAATGTTTTAAAGAACCTGTCTCTCTGAAGTTCATCCTGCTTATCTAACTTGTCTATCAAGGAAATTATTTTCTTGATTATTATTGCTGAGAAAGACTGGGTGAGGTCGCTACCCCAGAATTAGCAGATGCAAATCAGGAGGAAGTGAACAGGCTGCAAATTAGCAAGTTCTGGCATGGGGTGAGGCAATGGCAGAAAATCGGTTTCCTGGGAACTATGCCCAGGAACTAGCCTGACATTGTGAGAAAGCTCCCAACATTCATAATGAGTTGCATATTAAATTCCAGGGGAGGGCACTGTGGGTAAGATGGACCACATTTGGAAATACACTTTTTCAGACGTTTTATTTAGGGAGAATTTCTGACATGTCCTCCGATAATCTGAACTTCCTTGATTTGCAGTTGTACATTGAGAGATCATTTCTTGGTCAAAATAAATGTTCAGCAGGTGTGAATGCTGTATCCACAACTTTTTTTTTTTTTTGAGACAGTCTCACTCTGTTGCCCGGGGTGAAGTACAGTGGTGTGATCTCAGCTCACTGCAACCTCTGCCTCCCGAATTCAAGCAATTCTAGTGCCTCAGCCTCCCGAGTAGCTGGGATTACAGGCATGTGCCACCATGCCTGGCTAATTACAACTTAATTTTTAAATTTGGGCAGATTTACAAAACTATCAAGCTATTACCCTGCAGCATCCTTAGCCCTAAGCTTGTCACTACTTGTAATGTATTTTTATTTTATTTATTTATTTTTTGAGACAGAGTTTCACTCTTGTTGCCCAGGCTGGGGTGCAGTGGCATGATCGCGGCTCACTGCAACCTCCACCTCCTGAGTTCAAGCGATTCTCTCGCCTCAGCCTTCCGGACCACAGGTGCATGCCACCACGCCTGGGTAAATTTTTTTTTTTTTTTTTTTTTGAAATGGAGTTTCGTTCTTGTCATTCAGGCTAGAGTGCAATGGTGCGATCTTGGCTCACTGCAACCTCCACCTCCCAGGTTCAAGCGATTCTCCTGCCTCAGCCTCCCAAGTAGCTGGGCTTACAGGTGCCCACCACCACACCCGGCTAATTTTTGTATTTTTAGTAGAGACAGGGTTTCACCACGTTGGCCAGGCTGGTCTCGAACTCCTGACCTCAGGTGATCCACCTGCCTCGGCCTTCCAAAGTGCTGGGATTACAGGCATGAGCCACTGCACCCAGCCTACCTACTGGACTTTTTTTCGGAGACACACTGTAGTTTCTCAAGAAAGAATGCCTGTTCCTGGTCCCAGCTGCACACTCACTTTACAGTGTGTGCTGTACTTGGTCAAGTGTATTGATATTGAAACACAAGCCAGAGTGGATGGACCTTGGTCATAAATCATGGGGCAGCTCTCCTTCACTGTCAGATAAAATCCAAATTCTCTATTACTACCTCCAAGGTCCCAGCATTGACGATCTGTTCTTTTCTTCCTGAAGGGACATCACCCCCGGTTCTCAGGGTGTCTCCTCACAGGCTTCTTACAAATGCCTTTCCTCAGGAATGTGGCTCCACAATGACTTTTTTTTAATTAAAAAATTTGCAGCCTACAATCAGCCTCCTCAATTATTATTATTATTATTAATTGTTATTATCATTACTTGAAATAGGGGGAGAGTCTCACTATGTGGTCCAGACTGGTTTCAAACTCCTTGTCTCAAACCATCCTCTTGCCTTGACCTCCCACAGTACTGGGATGACAGGTGTGAGGCCCCGCACCTAAGTGTCCTCTTAAAACCCATGAAGTCTTTCAGGGCTGTCTACTTTTCTCTATGGAATTCAAATCGCTAAGCATTCATGAAAGTTTAGATAAGGTGGAAATAAATCCAACCTTTAGGATGGATGCATGAAACTGCTCTCTCTTTTTTTTTTTTTTTGGTAGAGTTTTGCTGTTGTTGCCCAGGCTGGAGTGCAACGGCACGATCTCGGCTCACTGCAATCTCCGCCTCCCAGGTTCAAGCGATTCTCCCGCCTCAGCCTCCCGAGTAGCTAGGATTACAGGCATGTGCCACTACGCCTGGCTAATATGTTTTGTATTTAGTAGAGACAGGGTTTCACCATATTGGTCGGGCTGGTCTTGAACTCCTGACCTCAGGCGATCTACCCACTTCAGCCTCCCCAAAGTGCTGGGATTACAGGCATGAGCCACCACATCCAGCCAAAACTGCACTTCAAATCCAATCTTTGGCTGGGCGCAGTGACTCATGCCTGTAATCCCAGCACTTTGGGAGGCCAAGACGGGCAGATCACCTGAGGTCAGGAGTTCGAGACCAGCCTGAACAACATGGAGAAACCCCGTCTCTACTAAAAATACATAATTAGCCGAGCATGGTGGCACATGCCTGTAATCCCAGCTACTCGGAAGGCTGAGGCAAGAGTATCACTTGAACCTGGGAGGCGGAGGTCACAGTGAGCCCAGATCGCGCCACTGCACTCCAGCCTGGGCAACAAGAGCAAAACTCCGTTTCAAAAAAAAAAAAAAAAAGAAAAAAATCTAATATTGTCCCCAATTCCTACTTTTGGGAGTAAACTATGCCTATTTCAAACTATTGCTGGACAAGATTGCCTGGTTTCTGCTTCCCCTTATCCCTCTTGTTCAAGTCAACCAGTCAGGAAATATAAAGAATGATCAAGGAAACCTCCAAGTTAACACAGAAATACGTATATATGGTGAATGCTGTCTGAAGACAGCTTATGGCCCCATGGTTCTAGCCGTCATAGCACATGGCAAAGTTGTCCTATTGACTCTGCTGTCAGCCCCTGCGTGGAAGACCAAATAAAGGTGCTGGGACAGAAGGATGAAAAGGAATCCTAGGATAAATATCTCATCTTCATCGTCCCTGGGTTGGATAATTCTGAGGGTCTGTCGTTGAATCTCAGTGTTTCTGCACAGGACTCAGCTTCAATAGCCCAGTGGCAAGCTGCTTCATAAGTACAACCTGTACTGGCTTCCTGCCTTTCCCTGTCTCTCTTCCTCTTTCCCTGACCAATGCTCCCTCAATTACCTCCCTAATAACCTACTTGGATTTAAGGTTTGAAAAAGAAATGCGGCATCATTCTTTTTGTCTTAAATTTTTAATTAAAAAAAATTTTTTTCGAGATGGGATCTTGCTCTGTTGCCCGGGCTGTAGAACAGTGGTGGAATTACGATACGGCTCATTGCAGCCTCAAACCCTTTGGCTGAAGCAATCCTCCCACCTCAGCCTCCTGAGTAACTGGGACCACAGGTGTGTGCCACCGTGCCTGGATAATTTTTGTAAAATATTTTTTGTAGAGACAGGGTCTCACTAGTTGCCCAGGCTGGTCTCAAACTCCCAGGCTCAATCAATCTGCCTGTCTCAACCTCCCAAGGTGTTGGGATTACAGGCGTGAGCCACTGCGCCGGGTCGCACCATCATTCCTATTTTTTTTTTTTGGAAATGAAGTTCCCTCTGTCACCCAGGCTGGAGCACAGTGGCGCTATCTCGGCTCACTGCAACCTCTGCCTCCCGGGTTCAAGTGATTCTCCTGTCTCAGCCTCCTGAGTAGTTGGGATTACAGTCATGTGCCACCACACCTGGCTAATTTTTATATTTTTAGTAGAGACGGGGTTTCGCCCTGTTGGCCAGGCTGGTCTCGAACTCCTGGGCTCAAGCCATCTGCTTGCCTCAACTCCCAAAGTGGTGAGATTCCAGGCGTGAGCCACCACTCCCGGAGGAAGCATCATTCTTAATTTCAATGTCTAGTCTAGACATTTAAAAGAATTGAACATATTGGATCGTATCAAAACAACATCTTGTTGAAGAGAATGACCCTCTCCACCCAACCTGAAACAGATGGAGGCAGTGCTGACTTTATCTCAAATCTTAAACAAAATCTGCTTCACTCAATTTTCTTGTAGACAGGCCGACTGCTTTATTAGAAAACGGGAGAACATTGATCTTTTTCTATGATTCTCTTCCGATCACCCTAGGTAGAATTCCTTTCACTTTCTAACCTGTGTCTGTTTCAGCCCAGGATACATTAAGCTTGTTGTCTGTGACACTTTATTGAACTTTTTAATAGCCACGACTGACACTGATCCTCTGTGCTGAGAGAGGAGCTATTCTGATTCCATTCATTGTGACTCCAAAGTCTACCCTGGAAGTCAGATGCTCAGGTGGGATTTTATAAGTATTCCATGAACAAATGAACTTTGGCTTTGGGGTAAAAGAGTGGGTTGCCCATCATTTGATAGATCCCTGGATATTTTTTCATAAAAAACACCCTAGCAGGTTGCTTATTGCAAAATGACATGTGTCATATCTTCTCTGGAGCTGAATATTGTTAAGCAAAATTTATATTAATGAGAAGCAAAAAACAGTTTGTTTGTTTTGCTTTGCTTCAGCAAGAATTATCTGTTGCATCAGAAATGCAGGGAGCACTTTTGCTCTTTATTAGCGTTTTTTTCCCCAGAAACTCTGACATTACTAGGACACTTGGTCATCTGTGATCTGCTTAAAAGCTCCCTTCAGCTCCTGGAAGAGTGGGTGGTTCTGATTCTCTTTCGGTGAGATGCTTTATGGAGCCCTCTTCATCCCATAATTCTGAAGAGTAACAGGCAGAACGTCTTATTAGGGGGCAGCTGAAATCGTCTAGGGAATGTGGCTAGGGAGTGTCGTCATCTTTACATCAAAGGCTATGCACAGATAACACGCCAATCCTGATTTCACCCATGAGAAAAGTGAACTCCAAGAATTTCAGGAATGTAGATGTGTCGATGATAAACATTGCATTTATTACAATTTCACTTTATTTCCTAGAAGAGGGGACATTATATTTCCTGGCCAGATGCTACCCTTTGAAAGAAATGCAAACTTTGATAAAATAGACATGCTATCAATTTCCTTAGGGGAGCTTTCTCTTCACTGGGTCACTATACCCAGCATGACAATAAAGTCTGCCATGTGTTTCTTGTCCCACTGGAAAAAATACATAGAAAAGCTATGTACAAGGACTGTATTAAGATTCATCTATGTCTTTCAGAGATGGCAGGCAAGTGCCATTTCTGAACAATTTGGGTGAAGTCAGACACATGCACCTTACCCCGACAACCACTCAATGGACAGCAGAACATTGCAAATCATGACCTGTAATAGGACTGTCTTTGACTTACACAGCTCAGGAAACAACACTTGGTTTGGTCAAAGGTTTGTTCCTTTTCATTTTGTGTTCTAGTGTTTTCTTTTCCTGCCCTTATGACAGTTGTGTGCAATGGCATTATTGCATTAAATAGACACGACTGATTAGGTAGCATGAACCATAGTTTAGAATTTGGCTAAGTGTGGCTATGTTACTGTTTGTTTTTTCTTTTTCTTTTTTTAGGAGATAGGGTCTTGCTGTGTTGCCCAGGCTGGAGTACAGTGGCTATTCAGGCATGTGATTCCACCACTGATCAGCACGAGAGTTTTGACCTGCTGCATTTGTGACTTAGGGTGGTTCACCAGGCCTTAGGCAGCCTGGTGGTCTTCTGCTCCTGGGAGGTCACCATGCTGGTGCTGAACGCAGTGCAGATACTTGATCAGCCTAGCGCACCATAGCCCAGAACTTCTGGGCCCAAGCCATCCCCCACCTCAGTCTCCTGAGTAGCCGGGACCACAGGCAGGCTACTTGCTGTTTTTGTCAACATAAAAGGGAGTCAGAAAAGGCAGAACATATCAAGATCAGTAAATCTAGGCTGGGCATGATGGCTCACACCTATAATCACAGTGCTTCATGAGGCCAAGGCAGGAGGATTCTTTGAGGCCAGGAGTTCAAAACCAGCCTGGGCAATATAGGGAGACCTTGTCTCTACAAAAAAATAGAAAATAAAGAAATTACCCAGGTGCAGTGGTGCATGCCTGTAGTTCCAGCCACTCCAGAGGCTGAGACTGGAGGATCTTTCGAGCTTAGGAGGCTGAGGCTGCAGCGAGCTCTTATCACACCAGTGCACTCCAGCTTGGGTGACAGAATGAGACCCTGTCTCTAAAAGAAAAAGAAAAAAAGAGATTAGTAAATTCTTTAGAAACCAAGATTTTACCACGAGCAGTTGCACGAAGGTGGAAAACCTTTCTGTGATTATAAGTAGGGATTCTGAAAGAAGTCCTCAAAGTGAATACTTATTCCATGGAGAAACAGAATGAATTGAGAGAGTCCTGGAAGCTGGGAGGAGAGGAATCTGTAGAAAGCAGAGTCACTTAACTAATTCACCAATGAGACTGCAAACCGATGGTCATGGAGCTGCCATGGGAATCTGAATTACAGTCACTTTTATTCTTTGTATTTTATTGTTTGGGTTGAAAATGAGGCCAGGCACGGTGGCTCATGCTTGTAATCCCAGCACTTTGGGAGGCTGGGGTGGGTGGATCACCTGAGATCAGGAGTTTGAGACCAGCCTGACCAACATGGTGAAACCCTGTCTCTACTAAAAATACAAAAATTGGGATTCCATTCCAAGATGGCCAAATAGAAACAGCTCCGGTCTATAGCTCCCAGCGTGATCAACACAGAAAACGGGTGATTTCTGCATTTCCAACTGAGGTATCTTGTTCATCTAATTGGGACTGGTTGGACAGTGGGTGCAGCCCACAGAGGGCAAGCCAAAACAGGGCAGGGCATTGCCTCACCTGGGAAGTGTCAGAGGATTTCCCTTTCCTAGCCAAGGAAGCTGTGACAGACTGTACCTGGAAAATTGGGACACTCTCGCCCACATACTGCACTTTTCCAATGGTCTTAGCAAAGAGCACACCAGGAGATTATATCCTGCACCTGGCTCGGCAGGTCCCACGCCCACAGAGCCTTGCTCACTGCTAGCACAGCAGTCTAAGATCGAACTGTGAGGCAGCAGCCTGGCTGGGGGGGTGGGCATCCGACATTGCTGAGGCTTCAGTAGGTAAACCAAGCGGCCAGGGAAGCTCGAACTGGGCAGAGCCCACTGCAGCTCAGCAAGGCCTATTGCCTCTGTAGATTCCACCTCTGGGGGCAGGGTATAGCTGAACAAAAGGCAGCAGAAACTTCTGCAGACTTAAACGTCCCTGTCTGACAGCTCTGAAGAGAGCAGTGGTGCTCCCAGCATGGTGTTTGAGCTCTGAGAATGGACAGACTGCCTCCTCAAGTGGGTCCCTGACCCCCTTGTAGCCTAACTGGGAGACACCTCCCAGTAGGGGCCAACTGACAACTCATACAGGTGGTGCCCCTCTGGGACGAAGTTTCCAGAGGAAGGATCAGGCAGCAATATTTGCTGTTCTGCAATATTTGCTGTTCTGCAGCCTCCACTGGTGATATCCAGGCAAACAGGGTCTGGAGTGGACCTCCAGCAAACTCCAACAGACCTGCAGCTGAGGGACCTGACTGTCAGAAGGAAAACTAACAAACAGAAAGGAATAGCATCAACACCAACAAAAAGGACATCCACAGCAAAACTCCATCTGTAGGTCACCAGCATCAAAGACAAAAGGTAGATAAAACCACAAAGATGGAGAGAAACCAGAGCAGAAAAGCTGAAAATTCTAAAAACCAGAGTGCCTCTTCTCCAAAGGGTTGCAGCTCCTCGCCAGCAACGGAACAAAGCTGGATGGAGAATGACTTTGACGAGCTGACAGAAGTAGGCTTCAGAAGGTCGGTAATAACAAACTTCTCCGAGCTAAAGGAAACATTCAAACCCATCACAAGGACGCTAAAAACCTTGAAAAAAGATTAGACGAACAGCTAACTAGAATAAACAGTGTAGAGAAGACCTTAAATGACCTGACGGAGCTGAAAACCACGGCATAAGAGCTACGTGATGCATGCACAAGCTTCAATAGCCGATTCGATCAAGTGCAAGAAAGGGTATCAGTGATTGAAGATCAAGTGAACGAAATAAAGTGATGAGAGAAGTTTAGAGAAAAAAGAGTAAAAAGAAATGAACAAAGCCTCCAAGAAATATGGGACTATGTGAAAAGACCAAATCTACGTCTGATTGGTGTACCTGAAAGTGATGGGGAGAATGGAACCAAGTTGGAAAACACTCATCAGGATATTATCCAGGAGAACTTCCCCAACCTAGCAAGGCAGGCCAACATTCAAATTCAGGAAATACAGAGAACGCCACAAAGATACTCCTCGAGAAGACACATAATTGTCAGATTCACCAAAGTTGAAATGAAGGAAAAAATGTCTGCTCTTTCAATGTTTTTCCTACACTGTCTCGGGATTTCTGAAATGTCTGATCATCTCAGGGTGGCTTATTCACATTTAAGATTAAATCAGGCTGGGTGTGGTGGCTCATGCCTGTAATCCTAGCACTTTGGGAGGCCCAGGTGGGTGGATCATGAGGTCTGGAGTTCAAGACCAGCCTGGCCAATATGTTGAAACCCTGTCTCTACTAAAAATATGAAAATTAGCTGGTCCTGGTGGTGCAAGCCTGTAATCCCAGCTGCTCGGGAGGCTGAGGTAGGATAATTGCTTGAACCCCAGAGGCGGAGGTTGCAGTGAGCTGAGATTGAGCCACTGCACTGCAGCCTGGGTGACAGAGCGAGACTCCGTCTCAAAAAAAAAAAAAAAGAAAAAGATTACATCCAACACATACTCGTTGAGAGCTCTGTTTGACTCTTCTTATTGAGGGACCACTGAATGTCAGTATCTGGAAATAATTTTTATGAGGTCAGTCAGTTTCTCAATAGAAAAATCCACCAATGTCATTTCAGGGTGCCATAACCTAGTGTTCTGGGAAGAAGAAATTGATAGACACATAGGAATCTCAGTATGCACGTCTTCACTTCATCCTTTTTTTTTAATCCACTCTGGATCTTGCCACTGCCAGCCAGTGTTAGGTGTCTCAAAGTCTAGAACTTCACAAGTTCAACTTTCAGAAGGAAAACATTTAGTCTCTTATCTGAGAGGAGCAGAAAGTGGAGGGTAGCAGAGGGAGACCTGGAAGTCTATCACCTATAAACACAGACTTTCAACAACTCTCTCTGTTTTAATTCCAGCTTTCCATACCTGTCTTCTGCAGTATCTGATGCCTCAAGACCTGACCTATCCTGGCTTCCGTGTGGCAAATTGTCTCACCTCCTTTTATGTCTGCCCCATGTTGACATTTTTAACTTCCTCTACTTTGCTAAATCAATCGCTATCCTTCCATCACTTTCAGGCTTCTTTTGAAAATGTGCTCTGGCCGCTAGAACATTGGATACGTGATGGCAGGAATTTTTGTCTGTTCAGCTTACTGATTTGTTGTCAGCGTTGAGAAGAGTACCTGGCGCATAGCAAGGCATCCCGGACATAGTTGCAGAAATGAATGAATGTTGAAATCTCTTTTGGGCCAGTGACTTCTCTTATTTTCTTTATCCTTGGGTTTTATACAATTTTTATTCCTTTACAACCATTGAAACAATGTTTTTGAAGAGACATGGTAAACATGAGAAGTTAATCCACCATATGAATAAGAAATAGAACTTTTCTTTTTCACGGTAACTAAATCAGACCTTCTGAGTATCCTCTTGAAAGACATCAAAGGAGTTCATTTTCCTGACTCCTTAGGAGTTACATCCTTAGCCCAATCTGGCCCTTGCTGCTTTCCAGCCATTCTAACTTCTATTCTTAATACTGTATTCATTCATTCATTTATTTATTAACTTATCCATTCATTTACTCATTCCTTTACAGTTACTTACTCATCTATTTTAGAAACACTTACTGAGCACCTACCTTGTCAAATATCTTTGCCAGGTGCCAGGTATATAATGATAGGTCCAGTACAGGCCACACCATTGAAGTGTTCAAACTTCCAGAAAGGAAACCAGCAAAGGGTTGAGAGGCCCTCCAACTCTGTATTTTTAGTGAGCCTGTGCTCTAAGGATAAAATTGAGATTGTGTCCAGGTCCTTGTTCGCAAGAGGACTCTCGGTGGTTAAATGGAAAGGTTCCCTTCTAAATAAATGCATACACACACACACACACACACACACCCCCCACAGACAACCTTCTTCCACCAGTATTGTTGACATACACTATTTTTAGACCAAGAAGATACTGTTCCTCAAGTTACTATACATTTTGATGGAAAAAGAGCAAACAGAGACCATGCCAAAAAAAACCAATTTGGTACAAAATAATGGATTGAAATTCTGGCAATTTACTTTAGAGAAAGAAAAGAATAATGAGTGGTTCTTCCTAGTTATACACCCAAATAATCTCCTGCCTGTTCCCATTGGGAGCCCATGAAGTTGAAATTTCCAGCAAAGTGCAAAAACTAACAGACTGTTTGGAAAACATCCTTGCTGCTGGAAGAATTAGAGAATAATGTGTAGACAAATGAAAAAGGAAATGAAAGCAATGCCTCTACAACAGTAGCTTTGTTTAAGGTATCTGTCTATTTGCAAGGCTGCTTGAAAAGACTCACAACCACAACAAATCACAGATTTTCTAGACCTTGTGCTGAGTATAGAATAGGTTCAGTGGAGAGAAGATGTTTAATATGAGAACAAAACCTGCTTAGGTAGCTCCACCCTAAATCTTGCACCATACAAATAAGAAGAACATCCAACAAAGTCACTAACACTGAAGCCAAAAACTCTGAGTACTCGTATTATCAATTATTTATTAATTTATTCCTTAACAAACCTTTATGTTTCATTTTAGTGAGACAGTGTGGAAAAATGGAAAAAGAAGGAATTTGGAGTCAAACAGAGTCAAATGGTCTTCCACCACTTGATGGTGTGTGATTTGTAGCTAATTATTTGAACTCTTTGAACCTTGATTCTTCCTTATGTTAAAATGGAGATTATAGTAGCTTTGCTGTTTTTCTGGTTTGTTATGAAGTTTATATGTGATAATGCATGTAAAAGTGGGCCAGTAGTAAATATATTTGTAACTGACATTTTATATACACGGCTAGTACAATCAATCTGCAATAATAGTTCCCAAATGATTAAAATCCTAATAACTTAGGCCCTGCATTTGTCAGAGTTCTCCAGAAAAACAAAACAAATAAAAAACATATATAATAATATAAGATTCTTATATATGTAATAGATTTGTAATATAAGATATTTATATATCAGCCTCCAAAATCAAATGAGTCAATTCCATATTTTATTGTGAGAAGTCTCACAATCTGCTCTCTGCAAGCTAGAAAACAAGGAGAACCAATGGTGTAAATTCGAGTCCATGTTTAAGATCTGAGAACCAGGAGTGCTGACTATGTAAGTCCCAGTACAAGGGCAGGAGAAGACTGATGCCCCAGCCCAATCAGTAAGGTGGAGAAACAATTCTCTTACTCTGTCTTTTTGTTTTATTCAGGCCCTCAATTGATTGGATGATGCCCATCCACATCAGGGAGGGCAATCTGCTTTACTCAGTCTACCCACTCAAATCCATCCCAAAACACCTTCACAGACAAACCAGCATAATATTTAACTAAATATATGGACACCCAGTGGCCCAGTCAAGTTGGCAATTAAAATGGACTATCATAGACCCCATCTAAGCTTCAGGTATAAACCTCAAGAATGGAATTGCTGTCTTTATAGTGTAGGTGCTTTGCAGGATGTATTAATTTGGAAAAGATGATCATTACTTTCTTATTACATCATTTATCACATTAGTGTTATAGGTCTGCTTAGCGTTCACCTTGGCTCTGAACTCTGCTCATTGCTACTCATAGGAACTCCTCAGACTTCCTGTCATTGATGTCTTATGTCCTCCAGGCTCCCAAGCTTTATCCCTTCATTAGGGCTTTATTCCATGCTTTTTTTTTTTTTTTTTTTTTCCAACTGGTAGAATTCATGCAGTAAATTGAGCTTAGCAGTCAGTAAAAGTAGAAAGCTAAGGAAAGTAGCACTGACTAAGGAATGAGGTCAAAGATATGAAGGTAAACAGAGATGTTTGTTACTTTGTAATAAAGTGAATCAAAATAAAGAACAGAGAGTCAATAAAATAAGGTAAATGATCAGTACTAGGATGTGCAAGGAGATTGTAGAATATGTGTTAGGTGTAAGGAATGTGAGAGGCATTTACAGCCACTACCTAACTTGAAACTCACAATTGACCTATGAGGGATGTACTGGCATTATGTAGCTGCAGTCTTCCTACTTAGGAAATAACCTTCCATAACACAGTGTCAGTCTCTAGATAACTCAAAGGCAGGACACAGACAGAGGCAGTGTAATAAAATGGAACAATGAACTTGCCTTGAGACCTGACTTTTATTCCCAGGTGCATCATATTTGCTGCTAGGGGGTTATTTTGGACAATTTTCTAACCTCTCTGAATTTTCGGTTCCTCATGTGGAGAACCTGGATGCTATGTCATGCTTACCTTACACTGCTGCTGTCGATCTCACGTGAGGTGACACGCTGCTATCATGGTTAAAGCTGTGAGCTCTATGGAATAGGGCTTGGCTTCCAACCTGGAGAACTAATTGTGTGACTTTGAGCAAATGTCAGCCACCTACATCTTTCAGTCCCCTTTTCTCTAATATTACGATAATAATGGAAACTTCCACTAGATTGTGGAAGAATTAAATTAGATAATTTATGTAAAAGTGCTTCTGACAGGGCCTAGTTAACACTTTTCTATGAATTCTTTTTTTTTTTTTTGAAACAGAGTCTTGCTGTGTCACCCAGGCTGGAGTGCAGTGGCTCGATCTCAGCTTTCTGCATCCTCCACCTCTCGGGTTCAAGTGGTTCTCATGCCTCAGCCTCCCAAGCAGCTGGGATTACAGGTGCCTGCCATGACACCTGGCTCATTTTTTTGTTTTTTTTTGTATTTTTACTAGAGACGGGGGGTTACTAGAGACAAGACTAGGCTGGTCTTGAACTCCTGACCACAGGTGATCCACCCACCTCAGCCTCCCAAAGTGCTGGGATTACAGGCGTCAGTCACCACACCCAGCCCAGTCTTCCTGTAATAACTCATTTAGCTAGTAGAGAAAGAACATTTTAAACAGGACACTATCCACTATACAAGTGTAAGAAATTATTCTTACTAAAACAATCTAACTTTTATGTATTCCGTTAATGGGTTGTATTCTTTACAGTATTAGCTTATAAAGAAGGTTTATATACACAATGTTAATTAATTGGTTTACTAAGTGACCTAGCTTCCAAATTTCTATTGATGAGAAACCCCTCACACAAATATGAATTTATTTAAATGTGTCATTACATAGATGTAGTTGACACTATCCCAAAGTCATTTCTGCCAAGCTGAATCTTGCCCATTAATTGGGACTGAATGGTGTACTGGTTAGCAGGGCAATTGAAAAAGACTAATCGAGGCCTCAAAATCTTCTCTAGAACTTCTGAGAAAGGAAGTGGCATAATTGCACACCAACAATGCTTCCTCTCTAACAGCCACCAAAACAAACAAAATAAATATACCTCCACGAAGACCAGGAAAAGTCACAAGGACATACTAGAATCTCCAGATAATATTACTGTTCAAGAACAATCCAGTTAGACCAAAAGGAGAGTGGATACAACAATTCAGACTCTGCAGGTTTTGAATGCCATATATAACTGATTTTCTTCAGTAAGTACGTGGAAGAAGTTATTAATATTTCCAGTGATAGGTCTCAGCTTAGAAGGCTGGGGAGGGAAGCAAAAGCAAATCATACGAAATAGCACACCCCGCTTGCTTTGTATTCCTTGACCTCAGCTCTCTACAGGGAAGGGAGGGCTAGAGGAACAGCCACATGACTAAATGCATCACCATGTTTTTCCTGGCCCAGCTTCCTAAACAGAGTCTTGAGGCAACTCTTTTAGAGCTACGAGTCAGGGGTTACTGTGTAGAAAACAATGTACTGACCCATAAAACAATTGATGATTATAGAATATATGTACACACACACACACACACACCCTTGAAAAATGAGCAAAATGGTTTATAAATAATTACAATGTAATATGTTATAAATAATTACAACATAATGGGGCCAATATCCCCAAAATTTCAAATAGAAAATGAGGAGACAGGGTATGAACACAGAGGAACAACTATGAATATCTGTGTACGGGCAGCTATTCTTTCATCTTTTCTTCAGGTTATAGTAGAAAAAAACTGCCTTTCTTAAGCATGCACCAAATTCCTTTCATCTTTCATCTTCTAAGGAAATTAACTTTTTAAACATTCACCCTTTTTTATCTCCAGTTATGTCATTGATCTGTCACATCTCCATATAAATATGCTAACATATTTTTCATCTTAACCTTTGCTTCTCTCCAAATCCCACCAGCTACTGCCCTATATCTTTCCTCTGTCTTAGCTGAAAATTGCTTCACAGACAACTTCCCACTGTAATTGGAATTCTGTTCCTTCCAGCCCTCTGAAACTATTCTCACAAGTTCATTAATAATATTTCTATATTTCTCAGTCTTTTGATCTATGGCCACTTCTCATTGTGCTATGAGCAAACTCAGCCACTCCAATGGATTCAGTTACCATTGATGAAATGTTTCAATACAAGCCCATAGAGGAATTATCAAAGTATCTAGAAGTGCATGATAGGGGAGAATACGTAGTTTGAAAAACACATATTACAAGTAGCAATCATTTTTAATATAGAATATTGAATATAAACAGTAAAAATATGAGATAGTAGATAAATAAAGTAGATTAAGGAAGATCACAAGAGTTACTTATTTAGAAAGGGTGAAAAACAATAATACTAATGAAAAGAAGTTCCAAATCCAAATTACCATTTGGACCAATTTCTTAATCTCCAACTCTTATACTGAACTGCCTCGCAGACATCCACTTGAAAATCTCACTAGCGCTTCCAACTCAACTGTTAAACACGAATTTATCTTCTCCCGTGGATCTGGTTTCTCCTCCTGTGTTCGTCAATATAGTGAATTTCAAGACTGTAATCCCTGTTACTCAATCCAGAGCCTTGGGTATTACGGTAAAGTGTTTTCATTCCCCATTCTCTCACATGAAATCACCAAATCTATCATCTCTTAATATTACTTGCATAAACTGTTTTCTATACTTTCTTGACTTTAACAGCTTTATTGAGGTATAATTAACGTACCATAAAGGTTATGAATTATAAATTGCGCAATTTAATATTTAATTTATGCAGTTGTGCAATCATCATGAGAATCCAGTTATAGAACATTTTCATTGCCCAAAAAGAGCCCTAAGTCAGTTGGGCTTAAGAGCCCTTAAGTCATGGCTGGGGAGACCTCACAATCACGGCAGAAGGCAAAAGACACGTCTTACATGGTGTCAGACAAGAGAGAATATGAGAACCAAGAGAAAGGGGTTTCCCCTTATAAAACCATCAGATCTCATGAGACTTATTCACTACCACAAGAACAGTATGGGGGAAACAACCCCTACGTTTCAATTGTCTCCCACCAGGACCCTCCCACCAGACATGGGAATTATGGGGGTGACAATCCAAGATGAGATTTGGGTGGGGACACAGCCAAATCGTATCAATTATTATAACCATTTTATAAATGTAAAAACAAACAGTAGGTAGAAGAGTAGGGAAATCCAGATTTTGAATCTTTGCCCCTCTCTCTCTCTCTCTCTCTCTCTCTCCCATTCTCTGGCTAGAGAGGTCATTCCTTTAACCAGTATAATTGCTACATATTTTAAACTGTTTCAGAGTGTGGAAGACAACAACACTTTTCTAATTGTTTCATTAAGGAAGCATAATACTAATACCCAAATGAACCTAATGGCAATAATGAATGCAGAGAAATCTACTGAAAAATATATCTTAACACAAAAGTCTGAAATAAAGTATTTGAAAATATTTGTAAAACTAATCCAACAGTATATCAATAAAATAATATATAACGATGAAGTGGGAGACATTCTAAGAATGAAAAGCATTCAAAATCAGGAATCCTGTAAAGAATTATGTAAATATAATTTACCATATTAATAAGCCAAAGGAGGGGAGAAATATGGCCATTCCGGTAGATGTCAATGAGGGAATTTATAAAGTTAAACCTTCATTTAAATATAAGTGCTTTCTTGAAATGTGTAACATATGATTCAAATTAAAAGCCTTATGTTTAATTGTAAAAATAATTGAAAAATTTAAAATTTATATATGAAGAAAATTAGGATGTGGCTTTTGACAGTTATATAAAATTGCTTTAAAATTGATAGATTTTATGCTGTATATGTGTATAACATCACATTTTATACCTTGAATATATACAAAAAAATATTTTTTAACAATTGCTACATAATACATTTAGAAAAGAAAAGAAAAAGCCCAGGCACAGTGGCTCATGCCTGTAATCCCAGCACTTTGGGAGGCCGAGGTGGGTGGATCACCTGAGGTCAGGGGTTCGAGACCTGCCTGGCCAACATGGTGAAATCCCGTCTCTACTAAAAATACAAAAATTAGTTAGGCATGGTGATGTGTGCCTGTAATCCCAGCTACTTGGGAGGCTGAGGCACAAGGATCGCTTGAATCTGGGAGGTAGAGGTTGCAGTGAGCTGAGATTACGCCACTGCACTCCAGCCTGGGCAACAGAGTGAGAGTGTGTCTCAAAAAAGAAAAAAAAAAGAAAAGGGTAGAAAAATTTTACATGTTTGATATGAAAGTGACTGTAAAATTAATATATAATGTCTAATATCTTCCTTTCATACCAACAAAAAGCTAAAATGAAATGAAAAAGCCCATTCACACAAGCAGTCAAAAGCAAAATGAAAAAACAATAACAAGGAATAAATTAAATAAGGGATGCATGAGCACTAAATGAAGAAAACTACCATATAAAACTTGACTGGGAGAGATTAAAAGAAAAAGGCCTGAATCAAAGTAGAGAAACATAGAAAAGGCAGTGATTTAAAGATATCAGTTCTTCCTGTGTCTATCAAGAGATTAAAATGAGATATTTGACCTTTCAAATTGATAACAAAAACATTAGCCAAAAGAAAAGAACATAAGGAAATCTGCTGTCAGGGATGTCATGGAATGTGGGCATATTTATGCACACTGTTGCAAATGCAAATTTTTCTAGCTTTTTGGATGGGCAATTAGCACTGTGCTTTCTTAACAACTTAAATATAGGACTCAAACTAAAAACAGCATATTTAATCATAAAAAATAAAGAAAGTTCAAAATTAATTCCAGAAACAAGTGAAGGATGCTTACTGTTACTAAAAATTCTTTTGGCCGGGCGCGGTGGCTCACGTCTGCAATCCCAGCACTTTGGGAGGCCGAGGCGGGTGGATCACGAGGGCGGGAGATCGAGACCATCCTGGCTAACACGGTGAAACCCCATCTCTACAAAAAATACAAAAAATTAGCTGTAGTCCCAGCTACTCAGGAGGCTGAGGCAGGAGAATCGCTTGAACCGGGGAGGCAGATGTTGCAGTGAGCCAAGATCGCACCACAGCACTCCAGCCTGGGCGACAGAGCAAGACTTCATCTCAAAAAACAACAACAAAAAAATATTTTGAGAGTACTCTAATGTTTTTGGAAAAGACAACATCATTTTTTTTATACATCAGAAATGAATGCAACTGATAGCAAAATTAGTATATAATTATAATATCGTTCTTTCATTTAAAAAACAAGTTAAAAATATTACTGAATGGGATTCCGTGTGTGTGTGGATCTCAACTCAATAGTTCCAAAGTGTACCTGGAGGGTAATAATATGGAAGAATATCTATACAAAGGCCAAGTAAAGTAGAGTAATGGCAGGGACCTTGCCCACTAGACATTAAAAACTACCCTAAATGCTCTTGTAATTCAAAAGACGTTACCCAGATGCGCAGGCGGAACAATATGGCAGATTAGAGGGTTTAGACATTTAGACATATATCTAATCGTATATTGTAATTAAGTATGTATTGAAGATAACATTTTCAATCTTTGGGTAAAAGGTAGACTAATCAATAAATCGTTTGGGGAAAACTGTTTACTTACTTGGAATAGTAATAATAACATGACAAAGTCCAGCTAACATTAATAACATGCTTAATATGTTCCAACATTTGCTCTAAATTCTGTGACCCGTTATTTTCATCACAAACCTGTGAGTTAGGGAGTATAATTGTCCCTTTTCACAGATTAAAAAAAACAGGCTTCAAAAGGTTAAGTGATTTTCTTCAAGGTCACTTGGCAATTAAGTGATGGAGCTCAGACCTTAATACAAGTCTTTCTTATTATATAGCCTAACCACTAGTTACTAAGCTTGATGACAGTACCTCACTCCAAAGCTCTCAAATCAATTCCAGATAGATCAAATATTTAAATGTTAAAAATTAAATTACAGTTGAAGGAGTTATGTATGAATGCTTTTTATAATCTTGATGTAGGTCATGCCTTTCTCAACCTCACTAGCATACCAAGAACTCCTAAAAAATGATAAATATGATGACATAAAAATGTAAGCTTCTTTTTAGCTAAAAAATACCATAATGAGAGTTAAAAGGCAATCTGGGAAACATATGTGTAATACATTTGACAGACTAATTTTCTTCATATTCAAAGAGCTTGTATAAATTTAAACTAAAAAGATGAGTAACATTTTTTAAAACTGAGCAACAAACATGAAAAGCCAATTAAGAATTGAAAATGCCAAAATAAGAATTGAAAATTGTTAGTAAAAATGAAAAGATGTTCACCTTCACTATTTATCAAAAATGTAGATGAAAATGAAGTTTTTTTTACCCTTCATAGTGATAGTTAAGAAAATATTAACAAAGCTGGAGGAGCCTGAGGTCTCCCGCTGTCAGGAAAGGTGTATGATGTGGGCATATCTGTGCACTGGTGGGAATGCAACTTGTCCCAGCCTTTCCAGAAGGGGAATTAGCATTGTGCTTCAAAACTGTTTAAATTAAATATTATTTGGCTTAACAGATCTTGCAGAAATATTTCTGAAGATGATAGCAAAAAATGCATAAAGAGTTTGCACCAGCGTGATCACTCCAGCATTGTTTTATCAGGGAAGCTCTGCTAACAAACCACCTAAATTCCAGTCAAGAAAAGCATAGCTTAGGAAAGAACTGTAAAGCCATGAACCATTCATCAGCTATGAAAATAGTGATGTAAGTGGAAATAAAAAGGCATTTACGAGACATTCATGAGTAAAAGTAGCAAAGTAGCAGATAACATATACATTATGGATTTATATGTGTAAAGGCGTGTGTGTGCACTTGTGTGCACATATATGAATGTATGACTAAAATAATCTTGACCTTCATGTTCTCTCATTAAAGTCTATTTCCAGTGTTTCTCATTCAAAGAAACAACAGTCGGCTGGGCACAGTGGCTCACACCTGTAATCCCAGCACTTTGGGAGGCCGAGGCAGGCGGATCACCTGAGGTTGGGAGTTCGAGACCAGCCTGACCAACATGGTGAAACCCTGTCTTTACTAAAAAATACAAAAATAAGCCGGGCGTAGTGGTGCATGCCCGTAATCCCAGCTACCCAGGAGACTGAGGCAGGAGAATCGCTAGAACCCGGGAGGCGGAGGTTGCGGTGAGCCGAGATGGCACCATTGCATTCCAGCCTGGGCAACAAGAGCGAAACTCCGTCTCAAAAAAAAAAAAAAAAAAAAAAAAAAAAAAGAAACAAAGAAACAACAGTCTATCATTGCCAATATGCACAAAGCAACTTTATTTTTCATTTCCTACTTTTGAAAATGTGCCAGAGTGGAAAATATATTCATAATGCACAGAAGAGCTTATTACACAACTTCTCCCTCTTTTTGTTTATCTCTGTCTCCCTCTAGTTCTTCAGTGCTTCTTCAATTCATGTAATCAAAAGTACGGCCTTAGAAATATCTGGTACATTGTGTATTATAGGTTTAGTCACCATAGGGAATGAAAGAGAGAGTAGATTCTCACTCCCAATGTCTTTCCCCAAATTTCCATGGTCAAAGCTTATATTGAATTAACATGGCAGCTCCTCCATTACTCAAGTATGGGTAGCAAAGAAATGGAATAGAGTGACTGACAGCAGTTAATCGAAAAAAAAGTTCTGTGCAGATATAACTATGAAGATAACTACAAACAAAAATATATATTCTTAATCAAATCCTCCTGGTCATTTCTCAAGGAAAAATATATTAATTTGGGTGCATTGTAAGACTCCCTACTTTGCAACTTTCTTAATATAAGAGTAGATTGAATACCATCAGAAACAAAGCTTCTAGCACTTTCCTGTAAAACTTTCCCATATGTACTGTAAGGACTTAGGGCATGTTAAAGATTTGTGCTATGATATAGAATTGCTTGAATTATCTGTGTACATTTTTACATGCTTTTAGACCAGACCTGAATTTTTTAGACCTGGACACTATTGGTAACTTGAACTGGATATTTTTTTTTTTCCTTGTTGGGGATGAGGGTCTGGACTGTGCATAGCAAGACCATTGGCCAAATCCCTGACATGTACCCATTAGATGCAACTAGTATCTCTCCCTGTCTCCTCTCACCCCAGGTGGTGAGAGCCACAGATGTCTCCAAACATTTCCAAATGTGTGACGTGGGACAAAATTGCATCTCACTGAGAACCAGTGGAATTGACAGATTCTTTACACGGCACCAGATTGCAATAACAAAATGGATCATGTCAAAAGTAAGCACAATAATGTTGAAGCTCATACAATAAATACATATTTATTTATAAAATTCATGAAAGGTTGATCAGATAAAAAATCACGAGAAAAATGTCATTATTAGAAAAAAAACAAACACTGATAAAAATGTTATCCAGAACTGAAAAATGCAGCTATCAGGGGTAAGGAACTGACAGAATTCAATTAAATCTAATTAGAAATATTCTCCAGGGCAAATAGAAGACTACTTAAATTTATGTTTTAATCATTTTTGGTGTTTTTTTTTTTTCATTCTTCAAGGCAGAATATGCTTAAGCTCATACTGGGCTTATTTCTGTATAATTCTAGAATGATGAAATGAATCAGAGAATTGCATAAACTCCCTGGTGAATTCACCATCTGCCCATGCCCTCTGAATATTTCCTATGACTGAAGTCACTGAGCAAGTGAAGTTGAAGGCATAGCAGAACAGAAAGAAACAATGAGAATAGAAAATAAAGAGAACATGCAAATATCAAAACACTTGCTGATTTAGGAGCCCATACTGCAGTCTTGCTTTGGGGATATTTGTCAATGTGCCCAAAGCTTCCTCCAGCTTCAGAAGTACTTCTTGCTGTGATGAAAACCTTTGGTGATACACATTGCCATCAGATTCATCTTTAGCACAAAGAGCTAGCTGAGTTAAACAACAGCAAAAGAAAAAGAAAGTTCTAAAGTAATGCTACCATTGTTGAACTGGCCAAGCCATACATAAAGAAAAACTTAGAGTACACAGACCTAAAGTTATATTATTGTTCAAATGCTGGCTTCGACAGTGATTTCCAAGTCACTTTCCTGTGACGGTTGCTTAACCTAATCAAATACCTTTAACAGGCCATCTGTCCATCTACCATCTGCAGAAATACATGGAAATTCTTAATTCCCCATCCTTTGTGAAAAATTTTCTTATAGCTAAGAAGCCTCATTAAAGATCTCTGTGCATTTCATAAAAGCAATATGTTTGATAACTTAAAATGCAATCCAATGTGTATTTTGATTGGTGTCAATATATTGGCTAGGATGCTGTGAGAATGTAATCACACATAAAAATTGGAACAAATAGGTGAGAGTAGGATCTTAAATCTATCCAAATTCGTAACTATCATATAACTTTTATTCATTAATGTTTTCTTCATTTCTGTCATGTTCATATGTAGAACACGATAGTATTCATGTATGCTTAAGATAGCCAATGCTCTTCTTAATAAGCTACAGCCAAAAACCTATTTACTTCTCAAAATTCCCAGCTTAATTCTGACTTGAACAAAAAAGATGGAAGCACATAAGTAAACTCCACTTCAACAGAGAGACACCTTTAGGCGAGGCATGAACAAAATTAGTTCTGACTATATTGATCCAAACAGAAAAAGGAAGAGTGGAATTGGTCACACACAAAATTCTTCATTGCTCCATAGACCACGGCTCATCAAACTAAGTTCTCTGGGCTAAATTCAGGCCACACTCTGTTTTGTAAGTAGAGTTTTACTCTAATGTAGTCATGCCAATTAATTTACATATTATCTACAGCTGTCTTTGTTCTGTACAGATAGAGTTGAGTAGTTTTGACAGAGACATTATGGTCTGCAAAGCCTAAAATATTTACTATCTGGCCCTTTGTAGAAGATAGTTGTCAATTCCTGGCATAGAATATCAAAGGGAAGGGTCTGTAGAAATAATCCAATCTTCTCATTTGAAGAAGGCAGCAGAAAGTGAGCCCTAATGGGACCACGTAGCTTGTCTAAAGTCACACATCTTATCAACAACAAAGTAGTTACTAGATGCCAGGTTTCCTGATGTCCTTTGGGAGAAATGGATATTGCCTCCCAGAATTATAGCTAAGGTTCACAGTTATTCAGAGTTCATATTTCAGCCTCTTCTATTATTATAATTCACAAAAGTTTTTGGTTTTTTAGATAGAAGAGTGAAAAGACAAGTCTGTGCACTAATGGTTCTTTGCTTTTTTCTGGAGATTAGATGAGACAATGTACATATATGTGTAGCCCAGCTCCCAACCCAAGTTAATTTCCTTTCTACCTTCATTTTTCCAGATGAGGAAACAGGTTTGACAGGTGGAGTGACTTGTACTGAGGACATATATGCAATAAGAGTTAAAGGTAGAATTCACCTTCCATGTTTAAGATTCCGAGTTCAGTCTTCATTCTATAATGCTAAATAAACAATTTGAATACAGATTATTAGGATTTAGGAATCAGTTGAATTAATGGTTTTTCTTTGTGCTGCTTATGAATGGTTTCTTAACTAGGAATGTCAAAAGTCCTCTCTCTTGCACTGTAATGTCCCGTGATGAGAACAGGAAGCAGAGAAGCACCCACATAACTGTAAGTTGTGGTGAGCATCTACATTCCTGTGCTTTGCACTTGTTGTAGTTTCTAAAAGTAAAGTATCCTGTCTGTAAGCAATAGCAAGAGTAAGTTAATGCATAATGAATGATCTAAATGAAACAAATCTCACGTGGAAATAGGGGGTAAAAAACCAACTTCCTTCACGCTGCTGGCTCTCGCTAAAGCCCCTCTCTTCTACTTCTACATACTCCCCTGTGTCATTGCATGCATTTTAGAATGATGGATCGCTTTGCACAAATGTGGACCAAGGCTTAAGTGTAGAAGGCAAGAAAACTAGCAAAGATAATACGACAAATATTCAGTGGAGAGAAAATGAGGTACTGAATTAAATGAAAATAAAGCTAGAAAAGATGAACTTTTTTGAAGATATTAACCCAGTAAAAACATTAAATCCTTTCTAAGACAACATGGTGGTGAGGGAGTGATAAGCCAACAAAAATTAAAGATAAAACCCACACAAATTTTCATTATGACATTGATAGAAATGGTGGAGAGGTACAAAGAAAAGTTAACGATGGCTATCAGTTTCCTAGCGTTGCTGTAACAAATTACCACAAACTTAGTGGCTTAAAATAGCAACAACGTATTATCATACAATTCTGGGAGTCAGAAGTATTAATGGATCCCATTGGACAAAAATCAAAGTATTTTGATTTTTTCCTTTTGAAGACTGTAGGGGAAAATCTGGATAATTTGCTATATTCCTTTTTGCTATATTCCTTTTGAAGACTGTAGGGGAAATTCTGGATAATTTGCCTTTTCCAACTTCCAGAGGCCACCCACATTTCCTGGCTCATGGCCCCATTTTCCATCTTCAAGCCAGCAATGTCAGACCATGGCCTCTCACAGTGCCATCTCTTTAATTATCTTTTATTCTGCATGCTTATTTCACTTTTAAGAACCCTTCTGATTACTTTGGCCATACCCAGATAATTTTCCGATCTATTGATTAGCAACATTAATTCCGTCTGTAACCCTAATTCCTCTTTGCCATGTAATGTAACAGATTTATAGACTACAGGGATTAGGACATAGATATCTGCAGGCAGGGTCCACTTTTCTGCCTACCAGAGTGACTTCTCAAATTCTTACTTGGGCAATTGAGATATCATTGTAGTATAAAATATACATTTCATGCTGAATCAAATCTAGAGTTCTGATAATGTTCTATATGGCTCTCTATGTAGTTAAGGACTATGACCCTGAATATAGACTGAATTTGAGTAATGTTACTGCCACTTAATAGTTTGGTAAATACATATATATGTGTATACATATATATATGTATACACATATATATGTGTGTGTGTGTGTGTATATATATATATATATATATATATATATCTCACAGCTTCGATTTCCTCATCTGTAAAATGTGAAAACCAGCTATCTCTAACAAATAAGAGTTATGGTGAAGATCAAATAAGATAATGATACAGTGCTTAGCCTAGTGTCCCACTCAAAGAATTTTAGATACTAATGAGCACTGAATAGTAATGCAGGTGAAGGAAAGTTGGGATTTAATTTTTAGTATATAGATTTCAGTTATGTGAAAGACATCCAATCCCATCTCCTGTATTATTTCATTCGCACACTGCTATGAATAAGTACCTGAGACAGGGTAATTTATAAAGAAAAGAGATGTAATTGACTCACAGTTCCGCATGGCTGGGGAGGCCTCAGGAAACTTATAATCATGGTGGAAGGCAACTCTTCACAGGGAGGCAGGACAGAGAATGAGTACAAATAGGGGAAATGCCAGACACTGATAAAACCATCAGATCCTGTGAGACTCACTCACTATCATGAGAGCAGTATGAGGGAAACCTCCCCCATGATCCCATTACCTCCACCTGGTCCTGCCCTTGACACATGTGGATTATGGAGATTACAATTCAAGATGAGATTTTGGGTGGGGACACAGCCAAACCATATCATCTCCCTAGAACATACTTTTCCACTCACCTAGAGGGCCATATTATACTTTCTTTTCTCTTTTCCATTTTTTAAAAGCTCTTTGCCTATGCTCATCCTCTGCAAAAGATAGAAACAGCCAGAATTTTCCAAAGCTCTTACTTCTTCATCTAGACACCCACCTGTGACTATGGCCATGTATTCTACCTTCTTTCTTGTTGCTATGTGTAATTGTCCATAATCCTGACTAACTACAGAGCTCACTGCCATTTACACACTAGATTCCGTGCCTTATTGCCTATTCAAGCAATAGCCCCTTTCTCGTCTGCATCACCAAATTCTTCCCTGCTATCATTTGAATGTGTTCCCAAAGTTCATACGTGGAAAACTTGGTTCCCAGTGCAATAGTGTTGGGCGGTGGGGTGTAATAAGAGGTGATTGAGTCAGGAGGGCTCTGCTTTTATGAATAAATTAATGTCATTATTACTGGAGTCAGTTAGTTATCATGAGAGTGGCTTAACCTCACCTTATCTTGCCTTTCTGCCTTTCACCAGGAGATGACACAGCATGAAGCTCCCTGCCTAGATGCCAGGGCCATGGTCTTGGTCTTCCTAGCTTGCAGAACTGTAACACAAATAAATTTTTATTATACATTTTCCAATCTATGGAAATTGATTATGGCAACATAAAACAGACCAAAAACAACACCTCTCTGCTAGATCATTGCCTTTAGTATACAAACATTTTAATAGTGCTCTCATTGTGTTCACAAAAAAGCTCCAACTGTACCTCATTTTAACCTGCAACAAATGCCCCATTTTCTTTTTCTCTTGACAGAAAAACTCCTTGAAACAGCTGTCTGTATTCCTTGCCAGAATTGTTTCTCTTCTTGTTTTCTGTTGAACTATCCAAATAAGCTTTTTACCACACCACTCCACTGAAACTGCTCTTATCCCAGGTTGCCAAATAATATTTCTATTGCTAGATGCAGTGATTATTTCTGTCTGCGTCTTATTTGAGCCATCAGCAGGATATGACACAGTTGATGACTCCTGATTTCTTAAAATACTCTTCTCACCTGGCTTCTAAGACATCACACTCATTTTGTTTTCCCTGCGTTTTTGACCAGTCTTGCAAGTCTCTTTTTCTAGTTCTTCTTCACACTCTGCCCCCTACACATTAGAATATTTCAGTTCCAGTACTTGAATTATTTTGCTTTCCTGTCTAGTTTTACTCACAAGCTGATTTTATTCAGTCACATGACTTTAGACATTTATCTGTTGATGACTTCCAGATTTATGTCTATAGTCTAAACTGAAATGCACATTCTTATATCCAACTGCCTAATCACCACCACCACTTAAAGGTTTAACAAGCACCTTAAAACATCCAAAAATGAGTTTTTGACAATCTCCTCTAATCTGAGGATTAATGTAATACAAGTATCAATCAAAATTTAGTCTGTTAGTCTTCCCTATCTACTCTTAGTCTTTTCTACAGTGGATGGTAATTCCAAATTTCCTGTTGTTTAGGCCGAAAACCTTGGACTATTTTTTTTTTTTTTGAAATGGAGTCTCGCTCTGCTACCTAAGCTGGAGTGCGGTGGCGCGATCTCGGCTCACCACAACCTCCGCCTCCCAGGTTCAAGCAATTCTCCTGCCTCAGCCTCCCGAGTAGCTGGGACTACAGGTGTGCGCCACCATGCCCGGCTACATTTTTGTATTTTTAGTAGAGACGGGGTTTCACTATGTTGATCAGGCTGGTCTTGAACTCCTGACCTCATGATCCACCAACATCGGCCTCCCAAAGTGCTGGGATTACAGACTTGAGTCACCGCGCCCGGCCTGGACTAATTTTTAATTCCACTTTTCCTTTCAAAATGTACATTTAATCCATCAACAATCCTGTGGATTCTAACTTCAAAATATACGCAAGAGCTGACAACTTCTCGCTATCCCTACTCATACTATCCTGGTTTCAGCCACCATAGTCTATGACCTGGAATATTGCCAGTAGCCTCCTAGGTTTTCCTGTGTCTACAATTGTGCTCTCAGTCTGTCCTTAGCATACAAGCTATAGTGATCCTGTTATATCCTGTTAATCATAAGTTAAATTACGTTATTTCCTCTCCTAAAAACCCCCTCCATGCCTTGCCTGTCTCATAATAATTAAAATCCAGAATGTCACATAGGTTCTATGTCAATAGTGCACCAGCAATTGCTTAACAGCCAGTTTTATATTAAAACAAAAATACTGCATATGGGTGTGAGTGCTGTGACACCCACCAGTATACATATGCACACATATTTATATTTAAGGTTTATTGTTTTAAAGAAGTACTAGCATACAATTTACAAATATTACTCAAATATACAACACTTTTTTGAAAATATCAAAGAACCTATTGATTCTTACAAAATGCTTTTATTGAATTTTGCCAAACTCTTGTTTCCATAACCAAACTATGGCTGCAGCTGATGAATGTGTTTAGTTTCTTTTCTTTTCTTTCTTTTTTTTTATTTTTTATTTTTGGAGATGGAATCTCCTCACTCTGTCACCCAGGCTGGAGTGCGGTGGTGGGATCTTGGCTCACTGCAACCTGTGCCTCCCGGGTTCAAGTGATTCTTCTGCCTCAGCCTCCCGATAAGCTGGGATTGGATTACAGGCATGCACCACCAAGCCCAGCTAACTTTTGTATTTTCAGTAGAGATGGGGTTTCACCATGTTGACCAGGCTGGTCTCGAACTCCTGGCCTCAAATGATCTGCCCGCTTTGGCCTCCCAAAGTGCTGGGATTACAGGCGTGAGCCACCACGCCCGGCCATGTGTTTAGTTTCCACATAAATGTTGGTTGATATTTGTATGTGTTTTAACGAGTAAGAGGAAAGTGAAACAACAAAGATATATGTTGGAACATCACTGGTTCATCAATGAGAGGAATAGCTTCTTCATTGAATCAGATAGTAGTTTTCAAATAGTGGAAGGATATTTTCTCAGTTTTTTACTATTCACAATGCAATGCCTACAGCCATGACACCCTTTTAGGTTTACTCTGCATTGTTAACATTTTCTCCAGCATATTTTTAAGTGTAGATGATCAGCAAAACAATAAACTAGCCCTTATTTGCAGCATTTTTAAGTTTCCCTAGTGTAAATATTCCCACCATGGTTGATTTCAATGTGATGTCACTAAATGCAGGAATATTACTAGATTTTTTTAATGCTGCACTGCCATCACACAGATAGATACAATAAATCTATACAAGCTGGAGTCATGGTTACCTGTTATAGGACACATGTTCAAGGTCATTCTTCTGTACAGGAGTTGAACTGCTCCCTGAGAAATGGTAGCTGGATAATAGTAAGAGATTACAGATATAATTGCAAGGTGTCAGAATCAACCTAAGAACTTCCTGTGACTTTGATTGAAAGGTTTGAGGCTTAGGGGTATTAGAATATCTATAACTACAACACAATTTTACATATCTGGAATTTGAACCTTTTATGTTTTCTCCAAGCCTTTGTTAAAGTCTGGTTAAATTGTTTCAACACAGCCTCATCTTACGCTGTAGAGAACTGAAGAAAAGGCCTTTTTCTATACTTGTGGAAAAACAGTAAAGGGAAGAATGGCAGCTGAGCAATGGAAGCAAGTTAGGAGCTGGCAGTAAGGAGATAACAAGCTGGAATCAGACAACTGGTTGAGATAAAAAATGAGAACAAGCTGGATGCGTGAAACATGGACAGATTCCTTGGGGATTTCCAGAGATACATGAGGAAAGGAACTTGGTAGAAGACAGAGCTAGTAAAATATTGATAAATATTAACTGTATCATCTTGTGATGATAATGGTGCAGAGAAATTGGTACCTTTGAATACTGCTGGTAAAAGTTCACAGGATTTTTTAAGAGAGGAAAATGATAATATTTATTAAAAGCTTAAGGAATTTATACCTCTGGACTCAGTAATTTCACTTATAAGAATGTATTTTAAGGAAATGTTCAGAGAGACACAGACTTACGTACAATATTGTTGATAATAGCATTATTTATGAGCAAAAAACCATGAAAACAGCCAGGTGCGGTGGTGGCTCACGACTATAATCCCAGCACTTTGGGATGCCGAGGGGGGCGGATCACTTGAGGTCAGGAGTTCGAGACCAGCCTGGCCAACATGGTGAAACCCTGTCTCTACTAAAAATACAAAAAATAGTCGGGCATGGTGGTGCACATTTGTAATCCCAGCTACTTGAGAGGCTGAGGTGGCAGAATCGCTTGAACCCAGGAGGTGGAGGTTGCAGTGAGCCGAGATGGCGCCACTGCACTTCAGCCTGGGTGACAGAGCCAGACTCCGTCTCAAAAAAAAACCCCACAAAACCATGAAAACAATTTAAATGCTATGCAGATGAGACTAGTAAAATAAGATATGGCATATCCATATAATGCAATACTACATCGGTATTATAAATCAGATTTTCAAAACCTATTTCATGACATTCAGAATTTCTGAAAAATAATATAAAGTATCAAAAGTAGGATACAATCCACATGTACCATGACTCTAGTTTTGTTTAAAAAGAGTAATGATAGCAGAATAATAAAATAAAATGTCAGCACTGGCTATAATTTGGAGGTAGAATTTTGGATAATTTTTAGTTCTCTTTCTTTTTTCAACTACTCTAAAAAATATGTAATTATAAATATAATGTTTTTGCCATGATCATGTATTTAAAAGTTTGTATTTAATATAGTACATATACAGAGAATCGAACACATTAGGAGGATTTATCTTGCTGAATTTTCACAAATTGAATGAATCCCATGTAACTTGCACCATGATTAAGAATAAGATATCACCATCACTGGTCCTCTTCATGCACCCCAGAGGTTTTCACTCACTAACCCTCCCAATCCCTACACAAACGTGCACACACACACACACACACACACACACACACACAGCCTTTTCCACCTAGGGTCACAATTATTCTGACTCTAACAGATTATATTAGCTTTACCTGTTTATACAGTTTACACAAATACAATTATATAGCATGTAGTCTTCTTTTTCCCAACAATTTAAGTTGCATTTCTCTATCTCTGTTTCAATACCTGCTATGATTTGAGTATGTCCCTTCCAAAATTTTGGTGTTGCCAGTGTGATGGTTTTAAGAGGTGGAGTCTTTAAGACATAATTAGGCCTTGAGGGCGCCTCTCTCATGAATGGGATTAGGTGCCCTTTTAAAGGGGCTTGACAGAGGAAGTTCTTCCTCTCTTGCCCTTCTGCCTTCCACTATTGAGGACACAGCAAGAAGGTCCCCATCAGATGTCGGTGCCTTCATCTTGAACTTCCCAGCCTCCAGACCTGTGAGAAATAGATTTCTGTTCTTTATAAATTACCCCGTCTCAGGTATTCTGTTATAGTAGCCCAGACAAAGACAATGAACTAAAAGGAAAACATGAGGCTGGAAATAACAATGAACACTTCTTGTCTCATGCAGTGTCCTCTGTGAATGAGTAGCTCACAACATAGCTACTCTTTCTGAAATGTCAGGATTGTTTAGTTTCTGGACAATTCTCCAAATCATCATAAACCGATCAATTAACATACTACTGCGGCACTACTCACAATAGCAAAGACTTGGAACCAACCCAAATGTCCATCAGTGATAGACTGGATTAAGAAAATGTGGCACATATACACCATGGAACACTATGCAGCCATAAAAAAGGACGAGTTCATGTCCTTTGTAGGGACATGGATGAAGCTGGCCACCATCATTCTCAGCAGACTATCGCAAGGACAAAAAAACAAACACCGCATGTTCTCACTCATAGGTGGGAATTGAACAACGAGAACACTTGGACACAGGAAGGGGAACATCACGCACCGGGGCCTGTTGTGGAGTCGGGGGAGAGGGGAGGGATAGCATTAGGAGATATACCTAATGTAAATGACGAGTTAATGGGTGCAGCACACCAACATGGCACGTGTATACATATGTAACTAACCTGCATGTTGTGCACATGTACCCTAGAACTTAAAGTATAATAAAAATAAATAAATTTAAAAAATAAAAAAGAAATAATAATTGTGATAGTAAAAATAATAAAACGTAAATTCTCAAGAGGAAAAGACAATCTGTGGGAATTTATTTTAAATGTATAGATTAGATTCTACATGAAGATAAATTAGTTGAGAATAAGGCAAATCAATAGATTTTATATAGTAGCTACTATTTGCATGTACCCGTTATATGCTAGGCATTTTACATATATTGTCCCATGGTTTAACCTTTACAATAAACTAAAGGATTAGAAGATAATATTCCTATACTACAAATAGAAAAGTAAGTCTCTGAGAGGTTTTCTGCTCAAGATTGCTAAAATGCAGAGAACAGTATTATAATCCAGGTTTCTCTGATTTTAGAGCCTGGACTGTTTCTGCTGTGATGCTTACTGGTAGTTATTTCAGGAAATTGTGTTTTTAGTTCCCTTCCTTTTGAGTTCACATAGTAGCATCTGATTTTGATTCAGAGTGTGATTAACGCAGGGAACTTTGAGCGGTAACAAAGTGCTGATTGTCAGGAAGGCCTGTTTATACCTTGCCTGTTTTACTTTAATCAGCAATACACTTATAAATTATGTATCAATTTATACTGATAATAAAATTTGCATTTTTTAAACATCCTGGATTCCATAGAAACTGAATGCATTGTTGCTTTTCAGTTAGATGTGGCCAAAAAAATGCTCAGAATTATTGAAATGACTATTTCATCAGAAACCACCTTTCAATGTTCAATGAATAACACACCATTTCAGCTTTGTCATGCTCCCGGCATGCTGTGCAGGTCTGCTTGTTTCCTGAGGGCGTGGGGTAGCCATGCAGTTTTGGATGTCAAGGTCTCAGTCATTCAGTCTGGCCTAGGCTCTGGGCAGCTGGGGTCGTGATGCTGCAGGCAACCATACGCACCTGGTGGCACGACGGTGGGACCTCAGAGATGAAGAGAGTCCGTTGCTACTGGTCCCCAGAGCAGGATGCACTGTATTAGTGGGTCCATTTCAAGATGGTGCTGAGTCACAGCAGTTTAGGTCGCTGGTGCGGAGGGTGCTCATGTTGAACTCCTACTCTGAGGCAATGCAGCTACACAAACTCCTAGCTACTCTCCAAACTGGATTCAGAGACTGTGAGGACTGGGGGACTCTCTTGTAGCAAGGATTGTTAATGTTTGTGGCATAAATGAGGACTACTGTGGCTCTCTAGCTTACCTTTTAACTGTAAGATTAATTTCCTCCTGACTCTGAGCTGATCCCCATGGGGGAGACGGTGTTGCAAAGGCAGGCTTCCTCATTCCCCTTGCTATGGTGCTGTCCTGGATTTCATTGCTCTGTGGGGTTTTCACCACTCCCCTGGTGCTCTCCAGAGTGCTTCCTCGGTCACTGTACTCAAAATATAGTTGTTCATTTGTTTTTTGTCCCTTTTTATGGAGAAGATGGGCACCAGGTAACTCTTGTTAGCCATCTTGGTGACGTCACTCTGTACCTTGGTCTTTTAAATGGCCATAGTTTGCCCATTTCTATTATGGAGGGATAGAAATAACCCCAACTGTGTAACATTATTTATTCACATAATTATTTTGCTTTTTTTCCCTAGATTAGCCAACTGTCTTTATGGCCACTGCTTGTTCTGCCAACCTGGGTCAGGCTGGCAGAACAAGCAGGAACATTTCTCAGCAGACTGCCTGCCTTCTGACTTCCTCATTCAACAGAAGCCAGGAGACTCGCTTGTCCTACAATTTCACTTTGCTTCCCTAATAACCATCTCATTGAATCCTTTAGACATCTAAGTCATAGGACCGCTAGTTATCTTTCCTTGTCACCAGCAGTCTTAAATCAACACTGTTAAAACCTACCTTTAGTGACAAATAGCAAATTCAATGTGCTTTCCAGAGGTGAGCTGATAAAACCACTCATGTAGGTATATAAATGACTGGCAGAGTTTAATTTATAAGCTTTCATAAGGGTTTACTCCCCCAAAATGTGTATGTGGTGTGTGTGTGTGCGTGTGTGTGTGCGCGCGCGCACGTTTCAGTGTTATTTTGGAGAATCATTTCATAGATGACTAACCCTGTCTCTGTTAGGTAATCATCCATTTTTAATACATTTTTTATATCGTGGAAGACTCGCACCTCTTCACCAATAGATATTCATTGTGTGAAATTAAGCTTTTAACATTATTTTTCTCATGAGGCCAAATGAGTGTGGTTTTAGAGTTAGGTTTACTGCACCTCCCGGGACAGATCAGGCACCTATGCACGGACTCCCCAGCGGACTGCATTTTAGCTTCCTGGTTAATCAGAAATCTGCAGCTTGTTTTGTCCTGCCACCGCGCTTTCCCACCACGAGAACATGACTGATGCCTTGATCTCAACAGATGTAAGACTGTATAAGTGATGAGACACTTTCATATTCACTTAACATTGAAACTATAACATAGATAGCACCAACTTGATCTTAGTAGAGAAGGAAGGGAAGAGAGACAAGTTAAAACAAATCCTGTTTCTCAGAGAGAAAGAAGTAACAGAAAAAGAAACTTTAAGGCAGGTGCCATTAATTGCCTCTTTCCCGGAAGGAAGTGTTTAGAGAGCTTGAAGCTAACAGGAGAGAAGATAGCTAGATAATGGCTACACATCTGTGGCTTCTTATTTAGAAAAATAATTGTTACGATATGTTGTAATCATTTTCTCATCAGCAACATTTTCTCATTGGCTACTATTGCACCAGGTGACTATTCCTTCACGTTTTGACATCCTCTCTTTCCCTAGCAATAATGGAAAAGACAAGGGAAATGAATTCTGCTGAGTTCTTCTTCAGCCAATCACCTTCTGACTGTCCCGGCCTTTAACATCTTTCCAATAGCCCCAACTATTCCCATTCAGATTTCTGTGTGTCCTATAAGCTCTGAGGTAATCTGTCCTACCCCAATAGCCCAACCTAAACTAAGACAAGGAAGGCTTCATCCTACACCAGAGTTTTCATCGTCAGCACTATTGTTTTAAGCCTGATAATTCTTTGCACAGAGACTCTCCTGTGCATTGCAGGATATTCAGAAGCATCTCTGGCCTTCACCCACTGTCAGTAGCACTCACCTCCCACCAGTTACAGCAACCAAAAATGTCTCCAGACACTGACGAATGTTCCCAGAAACGGGGAGGTGGAAATCACTCCCAGTTTGATAATGACACTGATGGGAAAACATAATTGTAGGAGAGCTTGGTGTGAGACAGTGGGTCTTTTGTCCTCCCCATACATGGCACCAGGACATGCTCTGTGTCCAGGTGTGAGTGTACACTATGGATACAGCATGCCCAGAGCACTCAGCAATGGCTGGAGCTCCTATGAGCTTCCGAGAAGAGGCTAAGCCAAGGCCTGAGCTTTCTTGAGTGGTTGGCCCCACAGAACACAGATAAAACATAAAGGAGCAGCTGCTGATAAACACAGACAGGTTGACTGACCTCCTCTGATCACTCCATGTCTCTCAATTAATATCTGCTCACTCATCAAAACTATGAAATAATTCCCCAATGTGGCATTCCAGCAAACAACAAAATTTCCACATTAATTTCATTTTGGTCGACAAATTGTGTTATACCCTTTTAGGCAAAATAAGCACATGCCTATGTATGGATGAAATGGAAAGCCTATTTTTTAAAAAATACGGCCAATTAAGAAATTGTCTATTGACTATCTCTCTGTAGAACACTACTGGAGTTTGGGGGGGCTTCTAACATCCTGCACAGGGAAAAGAGTCAATGTTTGGGGTAGCAGGTATCTCCCTGGGCCTCTTAGCACCACTCCTGCTCCTGGCTGCTGAGCTCACAAAAACACTGGCCTCCTTTATTCTCATGGATCCCAGACCCTGGCCCTAACATTCTTTCAAAGCATCCATCCATCATGCGGTACTTAAAATCATGAACTCTGTAGCTGCACTGTCTCGGTTTGAATCTTGGATCCACTATTTACTAGCTGCATGGCGTGGGCTAAGCTAGTTATCCTCTCTGTGCCTCAATTAGTAAATATTGAGTACTCATATGTTCCAGGAATTATTTCTTCATTGTTTCTAAAAACTAAATTAGCTAATACTTATTTAAAAATTTAATAGTGTTGAATATGTATTAAGTGCAAATGCATTAGCTATTATTATTATTATGCCCAACTCCTCTCCTTTTTTTACCCCAAATCCAATTCATCAGCAAATCCTGTATGCTCTTTTAAAATACTTTTCAAGCTGGCCCACTTCTCACCATCTCTAACATTACAACTCTCAACCAAATCATCATTATCCCTCATCTGGATTACTGGAATAGACTCCTACTTGGTATTTCTGCTGCCATCCTTATCAATCTGTAGTTCATTCTGCACACAGCTTCTAGAAGGATCTTTTAAAAATTCATCACATCACTCCTTCACTCAAAACTGGCAATGGCTTTCCAGCTCGCTCAAAGCAAAAAAAAAAAAAAAAAAAAAAAAAAAAACACACTTTATGTCATTTGGAACCTACTACCTCTGTGACTTTAGCCTCCATTATTGTGCCTGTTTCTTATTCTTCTTTGGTCGATATGACCTCCCCATGATTCTCTATGTATGCCAAGCACATTTCTGCTTCAAGAATTCAGCCTTTGTTCTGAATGAAAAGCAGTTCATTATTGTTTTGAACCGCTTTTCCTCAAATATCTACATTACTTGCTCCCTCATTTTCTCGCGGTTTTTTTCCTCAAATATCACCTTTTCAGTGAGGTTTTACGTGAACTCCCTATTTAAAACAGCATCCCCTCAGCATTCCCTGAACCCCCACGTTCTACATTATTTCCTCCATTTCAATGTATACTATCTCAAATAGTATATATTTAGCATATTTATTTTTGCTTATTGCCTGCCCCTTCTCCCCAGAATAGAAGCCACGTGAAGGAAAAAAAAATTAATGTTTGTTCACTGCCATATCTCTAATATCTAGAGCAGTGCCTGATTCAAAATATGTGCTCAATCAATTAAAGTATGCATTGAACATAATAAATAATTATGAGCTAATTGATTCGTTTTCTTTCTGAGATGGAGTCTCGCTCTGTTGCCCAGGCTGGAATGCAGTGGCATGATCTCAGTTCACTGCAACCTCCGCCTCCTGGGTTCAAGCGATTCTCCTGCCTCAGCCTCCCAGGTAGCTGGGATTACAAGCATGCACCGCCATGCCCCAGCTAATTTTTGTATTTTTAGTAGAGACGGGGTTCACCATGTTGGTCAGGCTGGTCTTGAACTCCTGACCTCGTGATCTGCCCGCCTTGGCCTCCCAAAGTGCTGGCATTACAGGCATGAGCCACCGTGCCCGGCCAGCGAATAGAATTATTGGTAACAGTGATGTTAATGTAGCTGGAGCATGTGATGCAGGGGTAAGTAAATATAAAGGTTTTCTATGAGATGTGATCTTTGGAAATGGTAGCGAATGTTTATTGAAAGCTTACCTATTATCTCATTTAATCCTTGAAGCAACCATATAAAATTGATAATCTAATTATTATTTCACAGATGCAGAAAATAAGGCCAAGGTGGTTAGGGTCACACAGTAAGTGGCTTAGAGAGGATTTTAACTCCAGGTGTTTGGCTTCAGAGCCCTTGTGCGTAACAACTAAGTGTTTTATTGTCCCTAAAATGCAGTTTGGGTAATAGTTTGAAAGATGAATATTTAATCAGAGAGCAAGAGAGTAGAGAAACTGGCTTCGAAACTACACTTCATTGAGGAATTACGTACTCGTTCTTTTGAACAGCTAATATTGATCAAGCTCTGTACTAACCACGAATAATGTACAGAAGAAATAGCATATTTGCAGTCTTCCTAACCCACAGTTAAGTGAGGAAACAAACACATAAATAATTTGTGAAAAAACATAAGATAAGCACTGTTCTACACATACATATGAGGATTTACAGAAATTTAGAGAAAGAATCAGTCAACCAGTCTCCAGGTAAGTGAAGGTGAGTTTACTAGAGGAGATGATATTTAAGTTATCCTTATAGTATAATGAAGAGTTCACATTGACCACGATGGAAAGAATATTCCAAGCAAAGGAACCAACAGCATGTGGAAGTATTAGAAATGACAAAGATCATAGCCCACTCAAAAACTCAGAGAAATTCAAATTTGCAATTAAGGGTTTCTGAGGGGAAAACGTAGCAGGTGAAGACATGAAGGAGAATGGGGTGCAAATCCTAAATAATTTAGATATTTTTAAAAGCTTCAGAATTTTTGTGCAGATCATAAAAACTCTTGTTCCCCTTCTCCTCTATCCTCTCAGGCATTTTTCCCACTAAATCTTTTGCACTTCTAATTATGCCTCGACATCTGCTTCCCAGAGGTCCAGAAATGACACATCATGTAGTATAGGGTGCTCTTTCACAAAATATTTGTAACTGTAATCCAATCAAGCCTTCAGATTGAACTACCAGTTTATAGAAAATACAACAGCTATCAGAAGAAAGTAAATTACACCATGAGTAAATATGCACACAATTTCAGAATCCTGGGATCAAGATATCCGCCCATCTTGGTATTGCAAATGTTGAGATTACGGGCATGGGCCACTGTGCCTGGCCTTAGGAGATATTACTTTTGTTTGCTATCTTAATAGTATTGCAGTTTCTTTTCTTAATGTTGCTTTTTAGAGATACATACTAATATGGTTTGGCTGTGTTCCCACCCAAATCTCATCTTGAATTGTAGTTCCCATAATCCCCATGTGTCATGGAAAAAATAGGTGGAGATAATTGAATTATGGGGACAGATTCCCCTATATTGTTCTCATGATAGTGAGTGAGTTCTCACAAGATCTGGTGGTTTTATAAGGGGCTTCCCCCTTTGCTGGACACTGATATGGTTTGGCTGTGTCCCCACCCAAATCTCATCTTAAATTCCCACATGCTGTGGGAGGTACCCTGTGAGAGGTAATTAAATCATGAGGGCAGGTTTTTCCCATGCTGTTCTCTTAATAGTGAATAAGTCTCACGAGATCTGATGGCTTTATAAGGCAGAGTTTCCCTGCACAAGCTCTCTTTTTGCCTGCCACCATTCATGTAAGATGTCACGAACTCTCCCTTGCCTTCCGCCATGACTGTGAGGCCTCCCCAGCCATCTGGAACTGTAAGTCCAATAGGCCTCTTTCTTTTGTAAAATTGCCCAGATTCAGATATGTCTTTATCAGTAGCATGAAAACAAATGAATACAGTAAGTTGGTGCCGGGGGCATTGCTGAAATTATACCCAAAAATGTGGAAGTGACTTTGGAACTGAGTAACAGGAAGAGGTTGGAACAGTTTGGAGGGCTCAGAAGAAGACAGGAAAGTATGGGAAAGTTTGGAACTCCATAGAGACTTCCTGAATGGCTTTACTAAAATGCTGATAATGATATGGACAATGAAATCCAGGCTGAGGTGGTCTCAGATGGAGATGAGGAACTTGTGGGGAACTGGAGCAAAGGTGACTCTTGTTATGTTTTAGCAAAGAGACTGGTGACATTTTGCCCCTGCCCTAGAGATTTGTGGAACTTTGAACTTGAGAGAGATGATTTCGGGTATCTGGCAGAAGACATTTCTAAGCAGCAACACATTCAAGAGGTGACTTGGGTGCTGATAAAGGCATTCAGTTTTATAAGGGAAGCACAGCATAAAATTTTGGAAAATTTGTAGCCTGACAATCCAATAGAAGAGAAAATCCCATTTTCTGAAGAGTAATTCAAGTCAGTTGCAGAAATGTGCATGAGTAACCAGGAGCCAAATGGTAATCCCCAAGACAATGGGGAAAATGTCTCCAGAACATGTCAGAGGTCTTCACAGCAGCCCCTCCCAACACAGACCTGGAGGCCTAGAAGGAAAACATGGTTTCATGGGCCAGTTCCAGGGTCCCTGTGCTGTGTGCAGTCTAGGGACTTGGTGCCCTGCATCCCAGCTGCTCCAGCCATGACTAAAAGGGGTCAAGATGCAGCTCAGGCCGTGGCTTCAGAGGGTGCAAGCTCTAAGCCTTGGCAGCTTCCACATGGTGTTGAGCCTGTGGGTGCACAGAAGTCAAGAATAGAGGTTTGGGAACCTATACCTAGATTTCAGAAGATGCAAGGAAATGCCTGGGTGTCCAGGCAGAAGTTTGCTGCAGGGGTGGGGCTCTCATGGAGAACCTCTACTAGGGCAGTGTGGAAGGGAAATGTGGGGTTGGAGCCCCCCACACAGAGTCCCTACTGGGGCACCGCTTCGTGGAGCCGTGAAAGGAGGGGCACCATCTGCCAGACCCAAGAATGGTAGATCCAGCGACAGCTTGCACCGTGTGCCTGGAAAAGCCACAGACACCCAACACCAGCTTGTGAAAGCAGCTGGGAGGGAGGCTGTACACTGCAAAGCCACAGGGGTGGAGCTGCCCAAGACCATGGGAACCCATCTCTTGCATCAGCGTGACCCAGACGTGAGACATGGAGTCAAAGGAGATCATTTTGGAGCTTTAATATGTGACTCCCCCCTACTCGATTTTGGACTTGTGTGGGGCCTGTAGCCCCTTGTTTTGGCTAATTTCTCCCCTTTAGAGTGGCTATATTTACCCAATTCCTGTACCCCCATTGTGTCTAGGAAGTAACTAACTTGCTTTTGATTTTACAGGCTCATAGGTGAAAGAGACTTGCCTTGTCTCAGATGAGACTTTGGACTGTGGGCTTTGAGTTCCTGTTGAAATGAGTTAAGACTCTGGGGGACTGTTGGGAAGGCATGATTGGTTTTGACATGTGAAGACATGAGATTCGGAAGGGCCAGGGGCATAATGATACGGTTTGGCTGTGTTCCCACCCAAATCTCATCTTGAATTTCCACATATTGTGGGAGGCTCCTGGTGGGAGGTAATTGAATCATGGGGGCGGGTCTTTCCCATGCTGTTCTTTTGATAGTGAATAAGTCTCATGAGATTTGAAGGCTTTATAAGGCAGAGTTTCCCTGCACAAGCTCTCTTTTTGTCTGCCGCCATTCACATAAGATGTGATTTGCTCCTCCTTGCCCTCTGCCATGATTGTGAGGCCTCCCCAGCCATGTGGAACTGTAAGTCCAATAAACCTCTTTTTTTTAGTAAAATTGCACAGTCTCAGGTATGTCTTTATCAGCAGCATGAAGATGGACTAACGCAACACTCATTTTTCTCCCTGCTGCCATGTGAAGAAGGATGTGTTTGCTTCCTCTTCTGTTATCATTTGTAAGTTTCCTGGGGCCTCTGCAGCTATGCTGAACTGGGAGTCAATTAAACCTCTTTCCTTTATAAATAACTCAGTCTTGGGTATGTCTTTATTAGCAGCATGAGAACGGACTAATACACATACCAATAAATTAAGTTACAAAATGTCAAAATGTCTATAAGTTTAAATACTTCATAATGTAAAAATATAGATGAAATAAACATGTAAAAGAAACCTCTAAAGACTATCATCCCTAAGATAAAGAGCAAAATAAAGATGTTTACTTACACCACTATTATTTCTCTTTTCTTTTGAAGTTGCAGCCAATAAAATAATATTAATAATGGCATCAGCAACAAAAAACCTTTTATAGTGCTTATTATGTGATAGGCATTGTTCTAAGCATTTTGTCTAAATGAACTCATGTGATCCTTTGATGGTCCAGATCACCTTGTGTGGTAAGTAACCGTCTCTCGGATTTAAAGAAAGTTGAGGTTAAGAGACGTAAAGTATCACAGCTGGTAAGTGGTGAAGCCATATTAAAATATATGAGCTCCAGTTCCTATAAATAAATAAACAAATGAATATACACATATGTGTAATAACAATGTGTAATTCCTTATAAGATACGTAATTATCTGTAGATTACATTCTTATATACCGAGAAAATCTGAGAAAATTCATTCTATATCTTTTTAGAACTAATTAGAGGTTCAGTATGGTAAAAAGTGGGCATATGTATTACAGTAAACAACAACAAAATGTATTTAGGAATAATCAAAGTAAAAATGTCTATTTTATGTAAATGTAATTATAATTTTTATTCTGTTCCAATCAAAATATTATTTAAAAATACACTGGCAAAAGGACTCAAAGATATACCTGGAATAATAGGTGATACTAAGATACTTTTGATAAAGACGAATGAGGGAAGACCGGTCCCAACATCAATGCCATTATAAAGATAGAAAAAACAAAACAGTTGGTATTGGCAAAGAGCAATAGCTAAAAGGAACACAGTACAAAGTCTGGATTTAGACTCAAGAATATATAATTTAGTATATGATAAGGCAGCATTTGAAATAAACACGGTCATATCAAATTGGCATGTAATGTACCCCATCTTGAAACTTGCTACTATCTTGGCTTGTGTGTGGATAGCATATTACATTAATGCCGAGCAGATTAGTAACGCCGAAGTAGCTGGCGCCTAAATGGCTTAAACACGGAGAAACCACTTACTGATGATGGAACAAAAACTGACCAATCAGATTATAGAGCGGGCTTTTTAAAATTTCAGAAGCTTCTTTGTAGCTAAACCAACAAGAACAAAGACACAACACACCAGAATGTCTGAGACACATTCAAAGCAGTGCGTAGAGGGAAATTTATAGCACTAAATGCCTACAAGAGAAAGCAGGAAAGATCTAAAATTGACACCCTAACATCACAATTAAAAGAACTAGAGAAGCAAGAGCAAACACATTCAAAAGCTAGCAGAAGACAAGAAATAACTAAGATCAGAGCAGAACTGAAGGAGATAGAGACACGAAAAAACGCTCCAAAAAACCAATGAATCCAGGAGCCGGTTTTATTTAAAAGATCAACACAATTGATAGACTGCTAGCAAGACTAATAAAGAAGAAAAGAGAGAAGAATCAAATACACGCAATAAAAAATGATAAAGGGGATATCACCACTGATGCCACAGAAATACAAACTACCATCAGAGAATACTATAAACACCTCTATGCAAATGAACTAGAAAATCTAGAAGAAATGGATAAATTCCTCGACACATACACCCTCCCAGGACTAAACCAGGAAGAAGTTGAATCCCTGAATAGACCAATAACAGGCTCTGAAATTGAGGCAATAATTAATAGCTTACCAACCAAAAAAAGTCCAGGAATAGATGGATTCACAGCCAAATTCTATCAGAGTTATAAGGAGGAGCTGGTACCATTCCTTCTGAAAATATTCCAATCAATAGAAACAGAGGGAATCCTCCCTAACTCATTTTATGAGGCCAGCATCATCCTGATACCAAAGCCTGGCAGGGACACAACAAAAAAACAGAATTTTAGACCAATATCCCTGAAGAACATAGATGCAAAAATCCTCCATAAAATACTGGCAAACGGAATCCAGCAGCTCATCAAAAAGCTTATCCACCATGATCAAGTTGGCTTCATCCCTGGAATGCAAGGCTGCTTCAACATACACAAATCAATAAACGTAATCCAGCATATAAACAGAACCAAAGACAAAAACCACATGATTATCTCAACAGATGCAGAAAAGGCCTTTGACAAAATTCAACAGCCCTTCATGCTAAAAACTCTCAATGAATTAGGTACTGACGGGATGTATCTCAAAATAATAAGAGCTATCTATGACGAACCCACAGCCAATATCCTACTGAATGGGCAAAACCTAGAAGCATTCCCTTTGAAAACTGGCACAAGACAGGGATGCCCTCTCTCACCACTCCTATTCAACATACCGTTGGAAGTTCTGGCCAGGGCGATCAGGCAGGAGAAAGAAATAAAGGGTATTCAATTCGGAAAAGAGGAAGCCAAATCGTCCCTGCTTGCAGATGACATGATTGTATATCTAGAAAACCCCATCGTCTCAGCCCAAAATCTCCTTAAGCTGATAGGCAACTTCAGCAAAGTCTCAGGATACAAAATCAATGTGCAAAAATCACAAGCATTCTTATACACCAATAACAGACAGAGAGCCAAATCATGACTGAACTCCCATTCACAATTGCTACAAAGAGAATAAAATACCTAGGAATCCAACTTACAAGGGATGTGAAGGACCTCTTCAAGGAGAACTACAAACCACTGCTCAGTGAAATTAAAGAGGACACAAACAAATGGAAGAACATTCCATACTCATGGATAGGAAGAATCAATACCGTGAAAATGGCCATACTGCCCAAGGTAATTTATAGATTCAATGCCATCCCCATCAAGCTACCAATGACTTTCTTCACAGAATTGGAAAAAACTACTTTAAAGTTCATATGGCACCAAAAAAGAGCCCGCATCGCCAAGTCAATCCTAAGCCAAAAGAACAAAGCTGGAGGCATCACGCTACCTGACTTCAAACTATACTACAAGGCTACAGTAACCAAAACACAGATATAGCATGGTACTGGTACCAAAACAGAGATATAGACCAATGGAACAGAACAGAGCCCTCAGAAATAATACCACACATCTAAAACTATCTGATCTTTGACAAACCTGACAAAAACAAGAAATGGGGAAACGATTCCCTATTTAATACATGGTGCTGGGAAAACTGGCTGGCCATCTGTAGAAAGCTGAAACTGGATCCCTTCCTTACACCTTATACAAAAATTAATTCAAGATGGATTAAAGACTTAAATGTTACACCTAAAACCATAAAAACCCTAGAAGAAAACCTAGGCAATACCATTCAGGACATAGGCATGGGCAAGGACTTCATGTCTAAAACACCAAAAGCAATGGCAACAAAAGCCAAAATTGACAAATGGGATCTAATTAAACTAAAGAGCTTCTGCACAGCAAAAGAAACTGCCATCAGAGTGAACAGGCAACCTACAGAATGGGAGAATATTTTTGCAGTCTACCCATCTGACAAAGGGCTGATATCCAGAATCTACAATGAACTCAAACAAATTTACAAGAAAAAAACAACCCCATCGACAAGTGGGTGAAGGATACGAACAGACACTACTCAAAAGAAGACATTTATGCAGCCAAAAGACACATGAAAAAAATGCTCACCATCACTGGCCATCAGAGAAATGCAAATCAAAACCACAGTGAGATACCATCTCACACCAGTTAGAATGGCGATCATTAAAAAGTCAGGAAACAACAGGCGCTGGAGAGGATGTGGAGAAATAGGAACACTTTTACACTGTTGGTGGGACTGTAAACTAGTTCAACCATTGTGGAAGTCAGTGTGGCGATTCCTCAGGGATCTAGAACTAGAAATACCATTTGACCCAGCCATCCCATTACTGGGTATATACCCAAAGGATTATAAATCATGCTGCTATAAAGACACATGCACACGTATGTTTATTGTGGCACTAGTCACAAAAGCAAAGACTTGGAACCAACCCAAATGTCCAACAGTGATAGACTGGATTAAGAAAATGTGGCACATATACACCATGGAATACTATGCAGCCATAAAAATGGATGAATTCATGTCCTTTGTAGGGATATGGATGAAGCTGGACACCATCATTCTCAGCAGACTATCGCAAGGACAAAAAACCAAACACCGCATGTTCTCACTTCTAGGTGGGAATTGAACAATGAGAACACTTGCACACAGGAAGGGGAACATCACACAACGGGGACTGTTGTGGAGTGGGGGGAGTGGGGAGGGATAGCATTAGGAGATACACCTAATGTAAATGACGAGTTAATGGGTGCAGCACACCAACATGGCACATGTATACATATGTAACAAACCTGCACGTTGTGCACATGTACCCTAGAACTTAAAATATAATAAGAAAAACCCGTAAAAAAAAGTAAAACAATAAAATAAAATAAAATAAGCAGCGAGAATGTCAATTATTTAATTTCTTTGTGATTACTAGTTAACCATTTGTTAAAAACTAAAATGGTTTCTCAACTCAAATAAATGCAAGGATATATCAAATACTTTAAAACATTAAAGATGAAGTGTTAACATAAATAATTACTAGTGACTTAACTACTAAATATCTTTAGGTAGAGTGGTTATTTCTAAGCATATAATGAAAGCTAAGAAACATAAAAAAGGTTAATAGAATTAAATATAACATATAACCTTTATTTAAAAAAAGAGCAAATTTTGTCAAGGCATAAATAATAACTAAATGGGAGAGTATTTGCAATACCAGTAACAAAGGGCTAATATCTTGAAGGCAAAAAATCCCTTTCTACTAAAATATGATTACCCTCATAGAAAATTGCAAATATCAGTTAAAATATAGATGGACACTAAACAAGAAAATACTTTAAAATTGTAAGGTAATTAAAGATAATTCCTCATTTATCAAAAATTGTCAAGCACCTCATTGTATACACTTGCTGTTTCCTCTATCTGGGATGCTCTCCTCATAAATCTTCACTTGGCCAGCTCTTTCTCAAGATTAAATATCATCTCCTCATTGAAGTAGTTCCTGATCAAAAGCTTAATTTAAATATCTCCCCGAACAGTTTTCATTATAGCAACCATTACCGTCTGACCTTATCTCACTCATTTAGTTGTGTTTTATTTGCCCCCTGAGGTTTCCCAAGGGTATGTGTAAATCCTCAGTGCCTAAAATAGAGCCTGATCCACAACTAACATTCAATAAACCTGTAAAAAATTGCCAAATGAATAATAGCTACCACGATTCCTGCCAGCTTCAAGATGCGATAGTGATCATAAGTAGAAATAGGGAAGCCAGGAAAGGTAAACTTGGGTAAGATTTGCCCAACTGTCTATTATACACACAATTGCAGAGTACCCACAAAACCAAGAGCATTGGAAATCTCTTTGCAAAAGGAATTATTTTCCCAAAATGAGTAAAATATTAGAGAAAAGTATATATTTTCAAATGATATATGTCATTTTTCTTATGTATTAGCCCCTCCTATGTGTCTAATTTAGCCTAATATTTATTATCTAAGCAACAATTCTGAACACTTGGTGGGAAATTTTTAGCAATATCTACAAACTCAGACCTACTCGACAGATTAGGAAACAGAAGTTTCCATGGTTTTATAGGTGATCGTGTGGCTGCATTTTGTAATTTAAATTTAAAAAATGTCTTGGTGATAAACAGACACCTAGAGCTTTTGTCTGATCAACTGGAATAAAATGTGAAAACTTTCTATGGAAACCTCAGGGGAACGAAGGTGAGGTTGGTGATTTCACTGTGTTAGCAAATGGAAATGCATTGGGAGTGATGACGAATGTTATTGTCTGTGTTCCTGGGCGATAACACAATTGCATTCCAGTGGCTTTTAATGAGTTTTCACTTGAGATACAGTGAGTACATTTGCATGTCAACTACAGAGACCAAAAATATATTTCTTGTCATCACTGCAGGAGGAGAAATCATTTCTGTGCTGTATAAAGTAGAAGGAAAGTAGGTTCACGTACTGCCTTTTGTATTAACGATAAATAATTGAGTTCAGTTAGCTTGTTCTTACACAATCTGAGGAAGAAGAACTGAGTACAGTGGCTCCCATTTTGTAACAGTTTGTTATTTTTTTCTGGGATGACCTGAAGCTAAGAACATGGGGGTAGAGACATGTCTCATAATTTTTTTTTTTTTTTTTTGAGACGGGGTCTTGCTCTGTCACCCAGGCTGAGAGTGCAGTGGCACAATCTTGGCTCACTGCAACCTCCCCCTTCCAGGTTCAAGCAATTCTCCTGCCACCACGCCCGGCTAATTTTTGTATTTGTAGTAGAGACAGGGTTTCACCGTGTTGGCCAGGCTGGTCTCGAACTTCTGACCTCAAGTGATCCACCTGCT